>NC_043759.1:12446666-12791666 GCF_902148845.1 Salarias fasciatus
AAACTCAAGTTTTTAAAAACCCACATCACAAGCAGCCAACTACGTTTGAGAGCAGGGGGCATCCTGGGAGGGTTGCTTATCCATCACAGAACTAACAATCACACAAACACATGAGTAATTAAGAATCTCTTTTTTAAGACTGTGGAAGGAAACTGTGAATACCTGAATGAATCCACACCCGAGAAAACATACATGAGCCACACAAAAGGGTCCGATAGTCCAAATTTTAATTTGTGTTGTTACACCACTTGTCACTTTTTATATCTGCACTGCTTGCGCATATTGCACTGCTGCAGAATTGGCATGTAATCAACTATTGTCAGGAAGACAACACACTCAACATCTTTTTTTTCCTCTTGTACATCAAATCTGAAGCAACGTTCAAATCATTCCTTCTTGTCCAGCAGCTGTGAACCTTACAGAAATGTTCTTTCCATGTTGGAATGAAGTCTTACAAGCAAACAATGGACACGCATCAATGATGTGAAGATTACACAAGTTAATTAGAAAGTGAGGAAAGTTAAGTGGGAACAAAGTTGCGCTATGTGATACTTTGTGATAACATCAAAGCATTCCTTTGTTACAAGTGAAGCAGAAACTTTATAAAGATAAACCAAACAAAAGCTCATTTTCAGGAGGATCATTGAGAAACCTCCACCTCTTACAGGTAACTGTTGTGAAAACATGAAGTCATCACAATGTTTGCTGAGGTAAAACTAATGATCTTCACTCTGCCGCACACAGTCAATCAGCCGCGGTGCTGAGAAAACAAATGCGAAAAGAAAACACACAATGGATTGTTGCTGAAGAGCTCAAACTTGTTTGCAAAATAAAGACAGGAGATTACAGCAAATACCCGCGTTACTGAACTGTAAGCAGAGAACATGCAGTGGAGAGAGCGAAGTTTGTGGAGAGGCACTGTTTTTCCAGCTGACTGAACGTGCGCTGTTCTCTCCCTGCAGTTGTGTGGGTGGCGATGCACACTCGTGCTTGCACCATGGTGTTTGATTGTGGCTGGCATTTGCTGAGCTTCACGGAAACAAACAACACTCACTCATCTGAATACACACTCTCTGGACCGGAGGGCACGCACACACTCGCGCTTCAAATGAACTCTGGCTTAAGGTGGGGTCTGGGAAAGGTAGCTGAATGCTGCACTTTTATTGATACTCATATAGGCGGTGTGTGAGTGTGTGTTTGTGTGTGTGCGGCATCATACCTCTCAGTATCTGGGGGGGTCACACAGCACAGAGGAGCTTCAATAAAGGGCGTCTAGCAGAGAGACATGAAAAGAGGAGAGAGGCTGTTTGAAAAGATGATCCAGCCAACAAACAATACTGTTAAAGGTTTTTGTTTTTTTGTTTTTTTGTGGAGGCCTGCTAAGATCACATGAAATACATAAAAACACAACCTGCAGGTTACATACTGCTACATCTATGTACACTATTTAGAGCAGCACGTGCTCAACATGCAAAATCTGCTCTGAAAGCCTCCACGGCACAATCTGAGCTTGAAATGGGAACATTTTCACTATGAAGCAACAACTATACAACTAAACATTAAACACAAAAAAAAATGCATATTCTTCAAAGTTTTGTTAGTTCATACACTACTTGTCATTATAAAACTGCAAATCCAAGACGGTCAAAAGTAGCTTCAGAAATGTACATATTTCTACCACAACTCAGTAAAAGTAAGAAAATAAACATTGCCTGCACCTTATTCAATGACCTTCAGACCATTGTGAAGCACTGCTGGTCATACTGGACGTATGTGTGTATTATATATTACAGCTTTTACTGCAAATGCAAGAGAACATGCAATCATTTATCAACCAAACTAATGATGCTTTTCTTATGACTACACTTGGTGAAAACTAATCACTTTTCCCAACTTGACACCACGGATTAATAATATGCATATTATTGCATATGAAAGTTTTGTTCATCACAAGAATTTAACATGCGCACTGTGAACCAGAATTTAAGCAATTTCTATTTAGTTTGGTACTAAATAAAGAAGTGAGAATGAAGTTTCCCACCTGATACTGTTAGACACTTCGATATAGCATGTATTTTCACATATATTTCCTTTTTTTTTTTTTAATTTATGCTCTGTCGAGCTTGTTTCTACACAGGCACGTGCCTTCCGAGTCCGCCCCTTCATTTATTGATTCCTACAGGTCCGTCTAATGGCCGTGTGAGCTCCAGACGTCGCTCAGTTGTGAGTCACGTAAGGCAGCCTACAGGAAAAATTAGCAGGATTCTACTTCCCAATATAGCTCCTTCCACTGTGCAAATCTATTTTAAAATAACCGTAACAGAGCCTCACTGCCAAGAACGATTTAATTTCTGAGCTGACAAAAACTACCATAATGGGTGGCAAATAATAGTGAAACGTTGAGTCTAATTAATGCTTCTTGCTGACAGGAAAGTTCATGAAAGTGTTTTGTTTTTGTTCTTTTTTTTGTGGATGTGAGATCAGTGCGGACCACACACCCACTGCACCTGTTCATTGTCAGCCACACACACTGAACCGAGTGTCTGATCAGAGCAGCGGTGACACACATGCAAGCCCAACACCTGATCGAGACAAATGGTCCTGAAAACAAACACACATCATCTTCAGACAAACATCACACACACACAGAAACATACACTCCCTCTCTCCCTCTCTCTCTCTCATACACACCTGCCTGAAACTTAACAACACACACCGGCTACAGGTCTGAATCCGCAGCTAAAGATGCTCCTGGACTGGACTCACCTCCGCTGTGAGGGTGAATCCGCCGACTAAAACTGGTTGAGCTTGACAGAAGAAGCAGCAGGACGACACAGATACAGAAACAGGCGTCAGGCAGGCGAAGGGGGCACTAAAGAGGGGTAAGAGGGTGTTTACCACCCCTCGAACACCACACACGCACACCATACATGCCACATGACCACATTACTGGTTGCAGCTGTTCGCTATTCTCACTGACTGCCCTGACAGGACCTGAACTGTGTGTGTGTGTGTGAGTGTGAGTGTGTGTGTGTGTGTGTGTGTGTGTGTGTGTGTGTGTGTGTGTGTGTGTGTGTGTGTGTTACATGATAAATTTACAGTAGTGTGTGGTGAGTGTTGCAACTTTAGACACTGACGTAGCTGAAATACACACAAGCTCCATTTATCCTTCCAAAGTCCCTTTACTGTAACACCCAAACAGGTGAGGCTAAAAACCCCTCTGAGGGCACTGCAGTAATTCTCTAAATGCACTTTAAAACCTCTCAGGAGACTGTGGGGCATTATTCATGACGGTAAAACAACATTTTTCATTAAAAAAAAAAAAAAAATTTCATGAAATATTCAGAGAGCTTATCTGGGAAATTGCAATTAGCTCTTAAAAATGTGTCACATTAGTCATAATTGTTTGCTCGAAAGATGGTCTAAAAAAGTGGACCTGGGATTTGATGGCCGCTTGTTCGATTCCTACAGCCGACATGTCACTGCTGTGATTGCGGTGGTCCCCTGAGCACCGCCCCCTCACCTCACCTGCTCCCCGAAGGCCGTCATGGCAGCTCACCACTTTCAGTCTCTAGTACGGGGAAATTTGGGGAAGTAAGGAATCCTCCTCTGGGATCAATGAAGTATTTATATTCCTCTTGCTTCTTTGTTTCAGTTCTATTCAAATGACCTTCTTACATGGGACCTAATCATGGAGAAAAAAAAAAATGTTTCTCTAGAAAATGCTGTGTTAATGAGAGCATGTAGTGCATCAGGACAGGAATTCTGCTTGTGTTTCACTACATTATTGGAACTAATTTCAAATAGATTCCCTCCACTCTGTTGAGTTTAACACAATCTGCTGCAATGTAATATTTTTTTAAGAATAATGCTTGCAGTCACGTTGATGGATTAACGCTAGAAAAATGTTAGACATCTAGAAAAATTACAAGCACTCAAAAACATTACATTAGTTTCCTTTGTTTTACTTTGTTTTTTTTATTTGAGGTATTTATTATTATGCAGCTACAATATTGTATGAGTATAACTGCACAAGTAAAAGAGACAATGTTTCATATGACTGAAATTGTATCTTCAAAATGAGGAAAAACAGGTAAAGATGTTTAATCAAACCAAGATATAAACATACAAAAACATTTAAAAATATTTTGTATGAAAACTGAAACAAAAGTAAAATGTAGGATTGACTCATTTCATGAGAAAAATACAAACTGGACTCCCATTTTTTGGTTATGCTATAAAAACATAAAAAAAAAAAAAAGAAATTCAGCTGCACCAAATACAAGCAGGTCAGATTGAAAGCAAATCTGCCTCCTGCCTCTCTTTGGCTGCTGACCTTCGATCCCTGCACTACAGAGACACCCCGCCTGACCCGGCACAACCCCAGAGTTCTCACCAAGCAGGTAAAAACAGAAGCATATCTGATTACACATTTAAAGATGGACCATTTGGAGGCCACAACTGCGCCTACAAAACCCATGAAACTTAAAACACGCATTAAAAGCGTGAGTCTTTAGCAAAAATATGCACTACCCATGCAAAAAAAAAAAAAAAAAAAAAAGCTGACACAGTGTCTACCAGGCATGCTGCACAGGCGCAGTGTAATAATTTTACAGAGCAGTAAATCTTTTCTTGTCAAATTTAAACCACTTTGATGCTGCATGGCGCCTCAGAAGCCCGAAACCTTGAAGCTCTGCTCCTCAGACTGACCTCCATGGATCATATTTCATTTTCTCTCTCGTACCTGGAGCAGCACGTCCACACTTGCATTGACTCCCCTGCACTGCACCACACCGCTGAATGTATTCATGACACATGAATACACTGCATGCCTCCTGATGTCGGAGTTACACTCAAGTCACCGTACACGTGAACAATAAGAAGGTGCAATCTGTGAGGGAAGTCAAGCCCAGAAATACAGACCGAAATCTGAAATGTAATCTGTCTTATTGGTTGGCACGCCTACAAAGCTGCAGGGTGGTCCAACAGTGAGAGAAAAAGAAACACCAAGAGGAAGAAGAAGACATGAAGACAAGGCAAACAATCAGGGAAAAAAAGCACATATCAGGTCTGCAAAAAGAGCTGATATTTACGACCCCCGGCCGTCCATCAGTCAGTACTGTCTGATTTTATGCTGAGAAGAAAAAAATGACCAGAACTGCTCAAATGTAAACTAAATCTAAAATTAAAAGTAACCACTGCCAACCTGTTTCAGATATAACAATTAAAAAGTAAAGATGTCTGTATTCTTACTTCCTGCATTAAAAATAAATGAATACAAAAACCCATCCAGAACAAGTAGTGAAATAACAATCAAGTACACATGTGTAAAAACACTACCTAGGTAAAGAAACAAAGTATATTTTACTTCTTACCTTGAGTCAGAATAAGAAGAAACAAGTGAAGTGGAGATGTAGAAGAAGCGCACGGAAGCAAGCCAAGATGGTAAAGTCAGTCGGAAGGCAAGAGAAAAGAAAAGCAAGAAGAAACAGGAAGTGAAATTTGTGTCAGATACTGTGATGACACCAGAATGCAGCGTTGTGTTCACGCGACTGAAAGGCAAAAGCTCCAGTTTTCAGTGTTTCCACAACTCGAAATTGTGAGAGAAAAGAAGACATAGAATCTCCACACATACATATGTGATCAATAGCAAGTAAATGCAAGAAATACAGAGAGGAATGCGTCACAATTTTAGAAGAATCTTGAATTTAAAACATTTAAAAAGTGTTAGTTGAGGGTAAATTTTTGAAAGAATAATGTCTAATGAAGCTTCAGCTTTATGCAGCAGTGATGGTCTGACAGAGGATGAAGTATTTATATAATGAACACAATTGAAAAAGAAAGAAACAAACAAAACTGAGAAGTTGGTGTCGAGTGAACCTCTGTAAAGCAGCAACTGATCAGATAGTTTCGCTTTGACACACTTCCACTGATCAACAGGCAGGACCAAATCATTGTCAGATGGATGGAAGGGGGAATAATCTTTGTGTGTGTGTTTTCATCAAAAGTGCTTTCAGTTTCTAATATCAAATCGTTTTAAAGAGTTTCCCATCATGCAGCTGAACTGCACAGCAGAACAGAGAGACACTGACTGGCAAACATACTGAGGTGTCAATGACCTGAGACTCACCTTTCCAGGAATTCACAACAAGCTCTTGCACAAATTTACTCTCAAGCAACAGGCAGAAACTGGTGATTCCATGCTGAAAACAAGCCTGTCATTACACCGCGTTTGAGCGAATCGTGCGTGAACTCAGACGCATCGAATGCACCAAAACAGTAAGAGTTCAGAGAGCTGCGGACCCCTCGAGTGTCAGATCCAACCGCTCCTGCATGCAAAATGAGCAACGCTTGGATTTCACTGTAATTCAATTCCTGAGAAATTATATAAACCAGAGATGGGTAATCACAGGTTTCACCCTCATTGCTATTATCCTCCCCACCCACAGTGGAGGCAGATCAACACCGCTGTAAATCAACAGCAACTCAGATCTTTCCACGAGGAGACAAACTTGAGGCCAAACGCTACAAAGGAGGAGCTGAAAGAGACCCTCTGTGAACAGGCCAGGTGAAATACGGAGCATGTTAAAACTACGACATCCTGTAAATATGGTTATCATCTGCAGGCTAATGAATGCCAGGAAAAGTGGGCTGGCTCGTATCCTTTTTCATTTTGTCCTGTTGGAGGTGTAAACAAAACACCCACTGCTCAATTAAACTGCAAAACACACACCTACAAGTCAAAAAGGTGGCCTCAGGGGGCCGTTTGTTCCCCAGTTTGAAAGTCACCTCTCTTTTTGTTCCCCTTTTCTTTAAAGTTAAGCTGTCTGGAGGTCTTTTTTGGATCTACATCTTTAATTTTGACATTTTATGTTTCGATTACAGCTGATACTAACAATTAATGGGTAATAAATTGTGTTTGTTAATATCTTGTGGTATTATGAATAGTAAATGGCACTTTTGCCTCACAGCAAGAATACAGTAGCTTGATCCTGGGTTCGGGAGAAGGTTGTGGGTCCAAATCCAGGAAATTCTGTCTGGAAAATTATGTTTTCATGTCCGACTCCTTCTGCACTTTTGTCTTGGCACAAGTTTCACGGATGCCTTTCCTCACACAACCCAGGGGCCCTGCTCAGGAACCTACGGTGGCAAACTGTCTGCAGAGGGAATTAAACCAGTGAGCTTCTGGTTACAAGCTCACTTTACAAACAGTGAGGCCTCCCACTGCCCTGCTTTAGCATCACGATAATGAGTGGCTAATTCATTTTTTCCTCTCAGATGATTAGCGAGTCAGGAAGCATCACCTTATCAACTTTATCTAAAGCTTGATAAACATAGTTGTGAAGTGACATGACCAGAGCCGTCCTGCATCTATCCATCCATCTTCAGGATCAGCTTTATCCAGACTAAGGGTCAGGAGGTCGGACGGGTACATTTTTCATTCTCTAAAATGGTGATAGTGGAGAATAAAACTACCAGTTATTCTATTAAAAACACATTTATTGAACTAGTGTTATTTAATATCACTGCACTATTTATATGAAAAAATATAAAATAACCATGAGTGAAAAAAAACATAAGCGTAACAGTTTATGACAGTTGCTGATTGTATTTTAAGGCTTAATGATGTTTCAGCAGGAGCAGTTTTTATGCTTTTTATTGCCTGTGCCTCCTTCCAACAGTCATTAACAATGACATCTCGTAATATGAAGAACATTAGGAAGCCTGGCATTCAACCAAAAAATATTATTAAGAAATAAGCGCCCATGATCCTTGGTGGGAATGAGTTTGAACCCCCTCCTCCTCCTCCTCCTCCTCCTCCTCCTCTAGGGCCTGGAAATAGGTGCAGTCATTTTCCCCTGGGCCCATCTCAGATAACATCTTTTGACAGGCTGTGGTGTGATAAATCAGTTATTGTGAGCCCTCGTGTCAAATGAAATGAGTTATTAGGCTATCATTTAAAGGCTATAATGATTTATTGAAAGATTTCCTTTAGCTCAGGATTGATACAGCAACTCCAACAAGAGCATCCTCAACTCCAACACTGTTACTAAACATCTGTTTCCATTCAGCCGGTTTCATTGTAATTGGGCATAATACACTTTATACGAGCCGCCACGCTTTAATCACGTCCTTGATGTGAGCCGAATTTTATAATGGACATTTAGAGTTGCAGTGAAGTGAAAAGTTGTACCACATGAAGCCTGTGCGCTTGGCGAAACGCCCAGTACCGTAAAAATTGCCAGATTTTTGAATGGAGTCCGGTTCCTCCCACAGCGGCGGATACCAATAGCAGTTTTGATTTTGAAAAGTGGGCTTGACCTAAACCTGCTGCCTCACACAGGACAGCCAGAGAGACACACGCCGTTGTAGAAACACACAAAGGGCGAAGCATTTCAGCATATTTCACTGGGAACTTTCGGTTTTGGGGTAGTTTCGGAATGCTGGGTCCAGGGTTCTGTTACAGTTCTGCCTACTTCTGGGAAGCTGAGTGACATCTGAGCGGCCATGTTGCAGAAAAGTTTAACTCCCTGTTCACCTTGTTCCCCTGAATGAAAGCGCTTCTCGAACCTCCCGGGAACAAACTTCTCCAACTATTCACATTAAAACCCCACCCGGAACGCGACCCTCATCCGTATTAGTCGGAGTTCGGAGAGTTTCGGCGGGCTGGACTCACCGGGACTGTTCTCGGCAGGTATTCGTGTCCAAAATATCGACATCAACACAGAAACGTGTGGCTCCGGCTTCAGCTGAAACTCCAGGTTTATCTCCTCCTCGGATTAAAATAACACAGTCCCCCCCTCCCCTCCCGTCGGGTCTGTCTGTTTATTTCCGTAACAGAGGCATGTTCCTCAGCCTTCGGACCCGCCGCCGTCCTCCGGGCTCCTGCCGCTCCTGGGATGAACTCTTTCTGAAAGAAAGTCACTCCTCTCCGGGTCCGTCCAGCCCCCCTCCTCCCCTCACACTCCCAGACCAGACCTCCTCGCTCGGCACAGCACGGCCGCTGTCTCTCACACTGCAGAAAATAACTTATTCCGCACAGAAGACAATGCAAAAACCAGAATAGGTCCTTCAATGAAGGAGATAACAGTTCCCGCTGAGAGCACGGGCGGACCCACCTGTTGAGGGGCCCCGGGGCAAAGCGCTGCTGCTGGGCACCTTCTCAGACTCACTTGAAGAGGCGTCTTTCTTGTATTTTTGTTCCACAAACGTTTTATGTGTGAGAAGATTTGAGAACTGACCTAAATAAATGGAAGAAAAAAAAAGTATATTGAATCATTGTGAAATAAACTCCGAATTAAAAAAAAGAAAAATGGATTTGTAAACAGGTAATGTGCTGAAAATGAAAGTCATCAGTATGAAATTATATCAAGAGGTATAATTAAACGGAACTATAGTTTACATTTAGAGCTATAGAGTTATAATTTTATTTCAGAACTGGTACGAATAACGGTTATTCATTGTTAGTATTGTTAGTATTAGAGAAACTGGAACATGATTGGATCACTGTCAGACAACTTCCTTCTTTGTCTCTGTTTTGCATTTAACCTTTATTCTCCAGAAGTTGTGAAATTCACCAGTGCAGCGTGATTACACTGCACACACACACACACACACACACACACACACACACACACACACACACACACACACACACACACACACACAGATAAGATTCACCCTTTTTCACTTGTTTTGCCATGAAATAATAAATTCTTCGGATAGTTTTGGGTAAACACAAAAACAGATTTATTTATTTCACTCAATACTACAATTATTCAAATCAAAACAAGATGAAATCTGTATTCTTGCCTGTTTTGTACGTCGCTTTGGACAAAAGGGTATGCTAAATGAAATTGTAGAATTGTAGAATTGTAGGAGCAAATCAAAGTCCAAAGGGAAAGACCCTAATTTAGAAAAGTAAAAAAAAAAAGTACACCTTGAAAAAGAACAAGTGCTATCTATCTATCCAAATGAAACAAAAACAATTGCAATTGCTGAATTTTTTTGGGGGAAAAACATCCAGTTGAACAACTTTTATTCAGCTGAACAAACAAAGTTCAACTGAAAACCTTTAGCAACAGGATTGTAAGCATGCAGAGGTACTTCCCTTCCTCATGCAAATGTGGACTGTACACTGAAAAAAAAAAAAGGAAATCCCTCTGAATGTTATGTTCACCACAGTGGCCTCATGAACTGTCAACAGCCAGTGACGCAAACACTAGTAGATAAAGAGGATGGTCCCGGGAAGCTCTTCAGAGATTCAGATTTGCAGTTTGAGTGGTCTGGATCCATTATTTCATCTATAAAAGAAGATTTCATGTGGATTTCTTCAATCAGCCTGAAGATGTGGCTGGTTCACCTTCAACTTGTTGCCGTCTGTGTGGTCCTACAGGTGTGTGAATAAATAATCTATGAGTTTTCAATGTATTCATCTAATGGAATGTGATTTGATAAACGATAAGAAGAGGGGGTTTTTCATGCGATGAACAAAAGTTTATTTTCATTTTTCATCCTTATTGTTATAGTTATTTCAATCAATTGAAGGTCTTAAATTTCTTGACCCAGCTGTACTTGTATTTTTTTCAAAGTGAGGTTCATTTGTATAGAGGTGAAATGCCAAAGCTTTTATATTTCACTTCTTATTTTTACAAAAATATTCCAAGTAGACCTCAGCACTGGAGTACATTTTAAAGCTGTTTCTCTTCTTTTGAAATTTCATAATCATAACATGAAAACGCTCATAGATGAACTGTAACAAACAACTGCTTGATAAGTAAATAGTCATCATTGCTGCATTACTTTTCTCAATAGCACATTAGTTACTGATTACTGATTTGTTTTTTTAAGCAATGTTTGGCCTTGGAGCCCAAAGAGAGAGCAAGCTTTTCAGTTTCTATGTAATTTAACAGGTTATTCAAGTGGGGACAAGGTCACAAAAAAGCACAGACTGGGACAAAGTATAACCGACATTGTCTTGTTTTCCACCTTTCTCTTGTTTTATTTGGTTTTTTAATTTATTTTTTGTTTTTGCCTGCTCTGATAGACAGTTTTGCTATAGTTTTCAACCTGTTTCAGATTATTAACACCAGTCTCTGTGACAGCAAGTCATCATTAGGGCGAATCGTGGCATGTCATTGTTGCCGACAGTGACTAAATAACGTGGTTACATCATATAGCCATTGGTTTGGACCAATATTGGCCCTCTTGGAGGCTGTTGCCTCTCTTGCATACCCTGTTGCAACATCTCTGAATGCATTGCCGATTTCTTCTTTTCTCACTAGCCCATCATCAGCATCTGCATTATCTGAAGCTGTCGTTTCGGTTTATAATCCAGTCCTGCCGAGAGCAAGATGAAATGAGCATGAACTTATGTAGTCATCTGAATGTCATTCAGTATAAACGTGACGCCTTTAATTTATAAACTAGAGGTAAGAAATTAATCAAGTAATGAATGGATGTACCTTAACCTGCAGTTGAACTGATTATCTGCACGGTTTATTTTTCCACATGCAGATCCCTGGCTGTTTCCCATCTTGTCTCATAACGGGCCCCGTGGCCAGCTGTGCGAGCAAGAAGCTCCGCTCAGTCCCTCCTCTCCCCCGTAACATCACCCACCTGTACCTGGAGATGAACTACATCAGCGAGATCAACTCCACCTCCCTGACAGGCCTGGAGGAGCTGCAGGAGTTGGACCTGGGGAGACAGCGGGTGCCGCTCGTGATCAGGAACGAGGCCTTCAGCGGACAAAGACGTCTGAAGAGGTTGATACTCGGCTTCAACGTTGGCCTTCAGCTGGAGCCGCTGGCTTTTGAGGGCCTGTCTGGTCTGTGCGACCTCCACCTGGATTACTGCTCACTCAATGACTCCATACTGAGTGGCCCTTATCTGGAGCCTCTGTCGGCTTTAGAGACTCTCGACCTGTTTGGAAACCAGATTATGAAACTACAGCCATCGCTGTTCTTTGCTAACATGACTGAGTTGAAGGTCTTGAACCTCAAGCTGAACAAAATTGGTAAAATATGTGAGTCAGATCTTATTGGCTTCCGGGGTAAACGCTTCACAGTTCTGAACATGAACTCAGTCCGACTCAAAAAAATGTCAAATTATAGCTTTGACTGGCAAAAATGTGGCAATCCTTTCAGAGGGATGTCTTTTGAGACGCTTGACTTGTCCTACACTGGACTAAGCGTTGGTCAAATACAGCACTTCTTCACCGCCATCAAGGGAACGAACATCACCCACCTTAAACTCTCCGGACACATCGGCAAAGGGTTTTCATTTAATAATCTCCCTGATCCGGACCACAGAACCTTTGAGGGTCTGAAGAGCAGTTCTGTCTTCTCTTTGGACCTGTCTCAAAACAGGATATTTGCTTTGCAGCAAGGGGTTTTCAGTCCTCTGAGAGATGCCGTAACCATTGATGTTTCCCAAAACAGGCTGAATCAGATCCACAGAGGTGCCTTCAACGGTCTTCACGGTCATTTGAAAATGCTCAACCTGTCACACAACCTGCTTGGGGAAGTCTATTCTCACACATTTGTTTCTCTAGCAAACCTGCGCGTGTTAGATCTGTCTCACAATCACATTGGCGTTTTGGGTTTTGGCTCATTCAGTGGACTCTCTCACCTGGAGGCGTTAAATCTGGCCGGGAACTCTCTGAGAGATTTAGGCTTCCCTGCAACCCTGCCGAGTTTAAACTATATCACGCTGAACGACAATAAACTGACATCCGTGAGAACATTTGCTTGGTTTGCAGTAAACATTGTGCATCTGGATATTCGAGGCAACAGGCTAACAAACCTGGAGGATGTTTACAGCTTGGTGACGCAAATGAAACCTCTCCAGCGTCTCCTCTATGGGGGAAACTCGATCAGGTGGTGCACACCCGGCGGGCAAGTCGGACTGAACAAGCTTGAACTTCTGGACCTTCACAGCAGCTCTCTGCAGACTGTCTGGGCACTGGGCACATGTCTGGATCTTTTCGACAACCTTGGGAATGTTACCAAGATGAACTTGAGCTCGAATGGCCTGCGGTCTCTTCCTCAGGGAGTTTTTAAAGGTCTGACCTCCTTGGTAGAGCTGGACCTCTCATCCAACACGCTGACCCACCTCCAGTCTGACGTGTTCCCCCAAAGCGTGAAAGTTCTCCACCTCGCCAGCAACTTCATAGCCTCTCCTGACCCCGCGTCCTTCGGCTCGCTGCGCTTCCTCGACCTCGGAATGAATCGCTTCCACTGTGACTCCAACCTGAGGAGCTTCCTGACGTGGCTGAACAGGACCGAGGTGACACTCTCAAGTCCGGCTCAGGAGCTCAGGTGTGAGTTTCCCCTCCGTTTTCAGAACGTACCTCTGTTAGACTATCAGGCTTCCTGGCTGAGAAAAGAATAGACAAAAAAATGTTTGAAACACTGAAGTACACTGCATATACACATGCTTTACAATATGTTTTATGTGGTCAGGGTATTATTCTATTATTCTATTTTTTTTTTATTAATAATCATTGTGTCGTATTGTTGCTGTTCTTAGACCTCCCACGAATAAGAAAACTTTGTTCTCATAATGACAAATGGGTAAATAAAAGAAAAAGTTTGATAAGCTAAGTGAATTAATGAATGTTTATTATATTTGAATATAAAACTATGAAATCATAGTAAGTTAATGAGCACTGATGAGCATCTGTACAGACAATATCTACCTCTTATCAGGACTTTGTAATACTGCAGATGGATACGTTTCTTTTTCAGCTGAATTTATGCTTCATGACTCATGAGCTGTTACTCCTGCTTTGTTTTTCAGATGTTAATACTGCCCAGCTACATATATTCATCAGTCTGACTTGAATTTGAACTAAATGTCAGACAATAGTAAAGTAAATCATCATGCAATAATCATGACTTTCAAATGAGTCCTCACGCTCACCCTGATAGTAGCTCTTATGTAGAACTTGACGGGTCATTTGTCTTTGTTGATTAGTTTTATCATGTTTTACAGATGATCTTTATAAGTGTTCCTTCAAACCTGACAAGAATCAAGAGTCAATCTAGAATCAATCCTGAGCTACTGTTGTCATGTCCTGAGACATGTTTTAAAAGATGAATGGGGAAAGTGGGGCTGTAACTCCATCCTGCCACCAGCAGGTAGCGCTCTACAGCAATCCATAGGTTCATTTACCTGAGTAGAGCACTGCATTTAACACAGAGCAGGTGCATGAGGTTAAGACAATAGATTGCACACTGACTATGGGTAGATTTATGGTGGGAAAAATCTTCTGGAAACTTCCGGAGTATATTTCTAGACTTTCATCAAGAGCACCAGTCTTTCTCCCCTCAGGTGAATAACGCTGGAAGAAGAATAGCTTTGAGTCCTACACACTGAAGGAAACAAAAGATTTGTCCTTGGAGACATGCCAGCACATGTGCATTCCTTAATACTCGATACCTGTACCTGAATCCGGTCAAAGACTGAGAAGAGGAAAGCTGCCGCACATTTAAAAGTGTGATTTTTTCCCCAAATAGCGTTTCTTTTTCACATTTCCGAAAAAACAAAAATTGTGGTGAGAGAAACAGGAAATGTTAGGTGAAGAATCTGAGTGGTAACACACACACACACACACACACACACACACACACACACACACACACACACACACACACACACACAAAATGAAAGTCACTAATTAACATATTTTTTGCGTGTGGGAAGATACTGGAGAATCCTGAGAAACACTTCCACGCGTGCTCACAACATGCTGGACCACAAGCAAGATAGTCTCACTGAGAAGCAACTACACCACAGAGCAGTCAAAAAAGGAAAAAGTAAAAGTAAAAAAGAAATCTAAAAATTGATCATAGGCCTCCTCTAAAACCAAGAAAATTAACTTTTCCAGAAGAAGAAAGACAGAAGAAACTCTTCTAAGTGTTTGTTTAAGCTGCTCGGTGAGAAGATTTCACTTTGAATAGTCTTCATCCCAGGGTCCCAGGGTCATGACCTTTCCTCATCTGGACGTGCAGACCAGGACAGCAGCCGAGGTGCCGGACTGAACACACCAGACACCCCGGTTCACCACTGCTCTCCTTGGTGTGTGACGAGCATTTGCTATGTTTCAGAGAAGAATTTTAGTGACCTGGCATAGGTTTAACCTATGTAATCCATCTCAGCAACTCATTAGAATCTGTTGATTTTAATACACACACTTGTTCATTTACTTCCTTTGAGAATGGTGAAAATCAGGAATGTCCACAATCCAGCACTTTAACTGCATGATGATGAACTTTATTAATGCTTTGGGGAGGCCACAGGCAAGCAGCTATTATTGAGCAGAATAATATATGATGCATTGCTTGAGCAAATCAAACATATATGAATAAATTGTTGTTGATTCCAACTAAAGCATCTGGACTTTGAGATAAAACTGTTTCCTAACCTGGTTTTGCAGCAAGGTTTGTGCAACTTGGCAACTTAAAGAGAGATTTGATGACTACCATCCCTCAAAATTCAGGACATCTTCTAAATCATAAGTGGAGAATATCAAAAAATACTAACATGAGAGAAAATGGAATAGAATAAATCTGGAGAAGAAATAAAAGATGATGAAAAAAAGTCAAAAAATGATAAAGAGGAAGGAAAAAGAAATGATCGTAAAAATGGAGAAAACCAAAAATGAAAATCCAAATGAGTGAAATGGAAAAAGAATAACAACATCCAGGATTGCAAATAAAATCAAAGTCAATATCCACATGAAACCCAAATCCCCAATGTCAAAGTTGAAAATTATTACCACTATTATCAGAAAAACAGAACAATCCAATTGAAAAGAAAAAAAAGGTAAAATTCTCGTTGTCTCTCAATCTTCTTGTGAAGACTGCTGGTAGCTCGATGCTCCATGCCGGGGTTCCTTGTTTGCAAATTCATCCTGGGAGCTGGGGATTACTGGGAGTGAAACAGGAAGGTTTTGCTGGGAGCAGAGCAGGGAGGTTTCTGAGCTGCTCCTCCATCCACTCTGTTTTAGGGATACTGGTAGGTACTCCTTCTTCTACCTCCAAAAGACCCTTGACTGATAGATAGTGTTCAAACAAGCACCTTCCATCCAATGCTAGATGTGTGAGAATAACCTACATCCAGCAACGATGATACTTTTTAGCAATAATAATAATAATTTTGATTACTAGGTTTCTCTAGATGCAATCACCCATGTTTAATGAAAGCATCCACTCTGATAATGTTTCAAGGAGCATCACAGACAAAAAAGAAAAAAACAAATGTTTTTACCCCCTGTGCAGTACATCAATGTTTTCTGCCCCAATTAATATGCAGGCAGGGTTAATACTCCACTCAGGTAATTGAGAGGAAAAAATGAGGGCAATCACAAACAGATGAACAGGCTCAGACATAAACAGATGGATTGTTAATGTGGTCAAAATGTTGTATTCAAGTTCTGCCTTTGATTCAATCAACAACCACACTTTATCTAAACAACACCGTCCAACAACCAGAATGAAATGTTTTTCCATTACAGCTTCAATTTGAAGTTATTATCTGCTAGTTTGGTTTTAAAGTTAAAGTTAACACAGCCCTGAGAGGGATAAAGTGATAAAGAAGATGCAACTGATGAAAACAATTTAATGCAATTTAAATACAATACAATAAAATACTTAAATAAAACACTATTTTGACTGCTTATTAAAAATAAATTGATAAAAAATACCTCAATTGATTGCCCTGGTCTGTGACACACATTGGTCCAATACGTATATTCACATTTAGTAGACAGATAGATGGAGAGTATTGTAATTGTGAAAGAGGAGTAGTTCAGTGGAGGGAAACCTGTTTTCTTCTCATCTCACAGTAGAGGGCAGCCTCAGCTCAGTTATTATTTTAAACACAGGCCTCTGTGGTGGTTTTCAGTGGAGTGTGTGTAAAGCAGCACAAGCCTCTCTTTCCTCTGCTCAGATCAGCATGTAGCAATGCAAAGGTGAGTTGTATGATGTTAAATCAATTCATATGAGCAGTTTCTCTCTTATCTATCAGTATAGATGGTAAATCCACAAATTAATCCCTATAACTGTGGAAGGATTTGAGTGTGTGGGTGATAAGATAGGGGTAGATGTATCTATGAAGTAGTGAGAGCAGATAAGTAGGAAATAAGGTCATCATTTAATAGTAAGGATAATTTCTTTTGCTCCTCATCAGTAGAAAACCTCCCAAGAGTCAAAACAAAGCAACATATATACAGTGAGACACGCTGCTGTGTAGTGTTCACCATCTTTCTGTGTGCAGTCTGCTTGTTTTCCCTGGGTGTGCATATTTTTTGTCCACTTTACTTAAAAACGTGCAGTTCAGGCTCATTGTTGACCTGAAACGGTGACTGTCTGTCTCTCTGTATTCGTCCTGTGATTGAATTAAATGTCCAGTCAGCTGGAGTTTTTCCAGCACCACGTTACCCTTGTTGAGATGTGCAGTATTTATTTACTATATTATCTTTTCAATAAGACTTCCACTTACATTTCACATGGCTCTGTTTCAGTGTGTTTTTTTGTTTTCTCAGGCGGGGTTCTATAAGTTCTGGTTTAAGTTATTAAATTAAATTTCAAAACCATATGTTCTGCAGGCCAATAAATCCTTGGTAGTCTTTAAGCCTAATGAACAAAATTAAATTAAGCTTAACCAGTCACTCATACCCATGCTAAGCATTCACAAATAAAAACCAAATCAATACTTGATGTTTTGATCAGAGACAATAAATCTTTATTGGATTTCGTTGTCTGGCTTTAATCAAGCCAGACATGAGCTCAGGCCGGCTACCCCGCCGTGTTACATGCATATCAACACACAAACCCCCATCAACCCCGTCAACTCCATCCCAGCAAGCCTCTGCAGGCTGGTTACCATGGAAACAGTATCCACATACTCCTCCTCCACAGCGACTCCTCACTTCCTGATTGTCTTTGGAGGCCTGCATCCAGCCCGTCCCTCCCCCATCCCTTCCTCCTCCGTCCTCCACAACCCTCATGTTCACGTTTGTACAATATTTTACAGATCAGACACACGAGACAACAAACACGAGGAGAAACATGACCAACGTATTGGTCTCCAAATTAGGAGAGTCAAAAGGCAAATGTTCGTCATACCTTTTGTTGCTGAATTATTCAAACCAGTCACGTCCTTCCTCACATCACTGCCTGCGATACGATTTAGATCAGAATTCATGAATAGTTCGAAGCAGTAGAGACAACTGATGCAGAAACATTACACGCCACATGGAGCACATGGTTTAAAGGGTTTGTTTTCCGCATCGTGCAGAGCATTCATCATGGTTTATGCTTAAAAATATCAAAATATGTACATGTTAGCACCTTTAAATGTAATGATAGGAAAACCCATGCTTTAAAAATGAACGGATAACATAATCAACAAGAATTTTCATAGAATTAAAGCTATGAGAAATCACAGAGAACTGAGTGAGATCTGAAAATTTGAGAGAAGCCTTTGTATTGCTTCTGCTTACCGAAAAATGGGTCGAATTATGATCCCAAATGCTGATGAGTGAAAATACAAACCTCTCAGTGTGCCTCTGCACACTGGCCGAGACGCAGAGAGAGGAGCATAAGTTAGCACAGATTTACTGGAAACACCATCTGGGGTTAGTTTGTTTCAGCGAATGAGCTTCACTTTGTCATTTCTCAGTATTACAGACATAAATTGGGGACTCTGAGTTGTCCAAGAATTGTGTAAAAAGATGAAAAAAAACATTTTCAAAGGCAAATACTGTAAAAATTGCATTGATTTTATTACCTACAGTCAAGAATTGGAAAGATTTTCAAGGATGGGAATTAATTACGTGTAAAAAAAGCAAATTTTAGGAGCTTTCATATGTTTTAATGATTAAATCAAGTAAACACACAGGGTGGATATGCTGCAGATATAAAGTGTGTATGCCGTGGTTTCATGCTGGTTAATGGCTCTCTTACCATTAGCAGTCGGTTTAGCTGCAACTGGATCTCTTGCATCAATAATACAAGGACGATTAGTCAGCCCGACCCCCCGCGGTTTGCTCCTTTTAACCTCTACATGCAAAGAACCCAGTGACACCAAACCGTGCGCACCTGACTGCACACTGCTGTCTCAACAACACACTCCAACAGGAACCAGGTGGTTTAGCTTTAATCAGTTCCATGCAGATTTCTGGGACATTTTTCATTGGCTGTGACATTTGTATGTATTTTATATCATGTAGCGATATCTTCTATCTCTTGGTCTGAAACATTCAATAATAGGATCTCTTGGAAAATTATGATGGGGACCAATGTTGTTAAAATCACGCAATGAACTAATCAGCAACTGTAACACCATCAGTTTTCACAGTGACGTGATGGTAAGTGATTATCTTTGTAAAATTAATAGTGCAGGTACAAATGAGCTGAACTGAGCTGCTGTCTCCCTTTACTGCCAGTTTAGAATGAGCACTGGCGGCTCTTTTGTCAGCTCTGTTGCTTTTCACTGAACTCTTGTTGACTGTAACGCTGAAGCGATTCCTCCAGGCCCGACAGCAACATGTTCTCCGCAGCATCTCTGCACATCTGCGGTCCTAATTAACGTCAGCTTACCTTTAAAACAGCTGTTTCCTGCCTTCTTCTTCTGTGTGTGTTTAATGAGACAGATAAATGAAAAAAAAAAAACACAGTAAGATGAAGTCTGTGCTTTGTTTTTCAGATATCTGAAACTGGATGCTGCTGTCACTCAATACACTAATAAAAACAAATATTGAATCTTACATTCAGTCGTACTGCACCCATAAGTAATGAGTGGATTTACATGCTCTTTAAGTTCTGGGGAAAACAGAACTGTGGTCAGGAAGCAAGGCATCTTCACTATCAGGACATCTGGTTAATCTTTAGAATATTAGGGAAAAAGTGGGCAAACAAGACTGATTTTATTTGCAAAGAGACAAATAACTCACTGCATTTCTTTCATTAGAATCAAACTACTGTTTCCATGCTCAAGAATAAAGGGATAAAAATCTGATCAACTTCAAATATGTGATTTTTTTCCCCCCTGGATTTCCATTTGAAGGCTTGTTTTTCAGAAAGTTCAGGCTCATACTTGTTTTCCATTTCCACAGTATAAATGAAAATCCCAGTGAAATGCCTCACATTCTTCATTTTTAATTAGATTATTATCATCATGAGACATTTTGTTGAAGATGGACACTGTAAAGGGACAGAGGAACGATGGGAGACAACAGAGAGACATGATAAAGGTCATCATTCAGGTTTCAAACCACCTCATCTGACCATCAACACACATTATTTCATTTTATATATATATATCTTTTGTGTGTGTGTGTGTGTGTGTGCCCATTTTAAAAAGCCAACACCGAAATAAACTTTCTGACTACGAAGTTTTCACACAGAAACCAGAAAGAAAATCCCCACACACACACGAAATATTTACAGCAAATCCTTACAGCAGATTCCAACATCCTGTGAGCTGTCAGATCTGTGGTGGTCACAACTACACACACACATACATACACACACACACACCCACACACAGTCCAGTCAATTCCGTCTCTGCTTCAAGGAGATGATCCACAGCTCTCAGTGTCAAACATGCAGGAGGACAGAAGTGGAGACATCTCGGTCTTTACAATCGTGGAACAGGAGAAAGTTGAGCGTTCCAGAGTTTCTGAGGTTCACTGGGTTGTGTTTTTTTTTTTTTTTTTTTTCATTTCCACGGGCGAGTCTTCGATGGCCTCTCGCTCGAGACTCCGCGGAGGTGTTGGAGAGTGTTCGAGTCCCAGCTGCCGCAGTCAGACCTCTCAGAGAGGATCACTGGCCGAAGAGAAGGATGAGGAAGTGCAGAAATGAAATAAATAAACATGTAAAAAAACAAAACAAAAAAACAAAAAGAAAACAAACTATCTTTGCTAAAGCTTTACTGTGCAGCTGCTGTGGGCGTGGCAGCATGACATCCTGTCAGTGAAGCATTAGAAGAAGAGGATGTGAGGGATTTGGGGGTCTGACACCTGCAAACATAAAAGAACAAAGTCACGGAATTAAAATAGAAGGTAGAATCCAGGTTTTTACTTATTAATACGATTAGTCGGCGGCAGCGCTGAGATTACAGGCATTGGACAAAATGAGAGATAAACCACCAGATTAGGCCTGGAGAGGGTGTGGTTAATCCTCGGTAATCCCATTTAGAGATGCATTGACTCTAAACCGATAAGAGTTCAAACAGCCTCAGCGACAAAAGCAGGTTTCAGTGGAAGTAAGAGCAAGACTTTTTCACTCAGACGAAAGGTCAAATCATTATTAATGAAGTTATAAACTAAAATCAGTACAAACAACATCAGGAACCTGACAGAGATTAAACATTCATAGCAGGTACTTTCGAGATGTCTGTTAATGGAGGGTTGGGGCCTCACCAGGAGCGAGACTTGCGGACTCCTTTGTTGTCCTTCGTCGGGGAACTGTCATCGGACGGACTTTGGTTTGCGTCTGACTCCATGGAGCGGTCCAGGGACGCCGTGTTGGGAGGGGTCATGTCCAGCTCCAGAAACATGACGTTCTCAGCCTGAACACAGGATTGTGACGAAATGTGAGCGCCGGAGAAGGCCTCATGCAGGAAAAACACCTCGAACATTTTCTGTAGCAGAAGCCTTCTGTATGACCGAGAGGGATCTTTAGGAACAGCAATTAAACACAAAGGAGCTTTTAAAATACTGATATCAGCAGTCAAGTTTAACTCTTCAGCTGAATTTTCTGTAATCATGATCTGATCGTCAGATGTTGTCAGATATGGAACTATGACTGTACTATGCAGTCAACCTACTGTATCTCTCTAAAGGCATGCGACTGCCAAGCCAATAAAGCTTTCAAAGCCTCTTGCATATTTGATTCAATTATCTGAATTTGTGCAAGTGAAAAAAATCTAAAGGACCTCCTGTTGTTTTTAAATTGTTGTACGAGTGTCCATAAGATGACTGCAATATTTCAGACCCATTTCCCAGGAGAAAATAAAACACTTTTGTGTTCCATTCGGAACAAGACAGTAGTAGTGAAGACAAGATGTAATTAGCAGCAGGAACTCCAGGATGGAATAAAAGCAGTTGAGCAATAAAAACGACACGATACAGTAAATGAGTAGATATATTTAGGGCGGTTTTATTGCATCAGCAGTCTCAAGGCACTTTGCATGATTAGTCACATTCAACCATCCACACACACACACACACGCACACACACACACACACACACAGTATAATATATAATGACCGCCATGCAGCATGTCTTCCCCATCTAAGAATTAAGCTGTTTCAGCTGATAACAAATAGACCATAGATCCTAAATCCAATTAAAACCGTAACTGGTGAAACACCTATAGGCTTGAATTTGGTTTAAAAAGTTGGCAGATTAATCTAATCCTGAAATCCCCCCCCTAAAACTCAAAATGCCCCGTGTTTTTTTTTTATCCTTTGAATCATTTTGTTAAGGCATAAAGTGAGAAAAACATGTTAATGTATTTAATGCCGTACATGCGTTGATTCTCCACTGAGGTTTTTCTAAGTTAATTTTAATTTGAAAAAGTAAAAAAATACCCTTACCCTGTATCTGGAATGAGCTCCCATGGCGATGGCAACCCTGGCATACTGGGTGATGGGTCGCTTGTACCCGACTGCAGACGCTGGCCTTTTCTTCATCTGCGTGGATTTACTGAGACGCAAAGGAAGTTAATAGAAATCAGTCTGGAGCTCAGTCCGACCAAAGAGACGCTAATGCAGGGAGAAAGCCCAGCGGTTTGAAGCACAACAACGAAAAAGAGGCGGAGGACGATGATTAAAGGTCAGAGAGAGAAATAAAGCAAATGTCACTGACCTCTCCGCAGGAACCAGAGGCTGGAACTTCCACTGATCCTCCTCGGGGTCAAAGGTCAGCCTGTTCATGATTTTATTCTTCTCCTCCGGAGGGATGAAGTTCTCGATGATCAGATACCTGCATGTTCGCCACACGCACAAACCGCAGGTTATTTTCGGTGGATGTTCCGGCAGGTGTCGGCTCTCGGCGCTTCGTGCCGGCGCTCATCCGACTCACTTGAACTTGAGCTCTCTTGTGAGCTCGTTCTGCGTCTGCTCCAGCTCCTGCCGGCTCTTCACGTGCTCGTCGTTCACGTCCTGGATCTCTGCCTTGATGCACTGCAGCTTAGCATACAGCTAAGGGGAAAAGGAAGGAGAGAGCGGGTGAGGAGAGGAGCGAGCGGCGGGGCTGATAAACCGCTCTCCGGTTGCCCGTGGCAGCAGCACCGGAGGCGCTGGTGTCTGGAGGAGCGGCCAGCCAATGAGATGGCCGGCCAACATGGCAGCAGGCCTCCCTCTCCTTCTGTCTCATTCCTCCTCTTTCCTCCATCACTCCCGAGCATTAGCGCTGCTCATTCTTCGATTTCATCCACAGCTCGGACCAAACGGAGCCGGTAAAGACTGCAGACCTGAATCATGACGTAGCTGCAGTCTCTGGGTGTAAAGCTTTAAATAAAAAATGTGATCAATAACAGGCAGCTGGCCAGAAAAACCCAGAAGAAGATGGTTTAGAAAAAGGTCAATAAACTGCTGCTTAAAATAGTTAAACTGGCTGGTATTACACACACACACACACATTTGAGAAGATGCACAAATGTTCTGTTGCTCCACTAGTATCATAATAATACAAACACACAATTATAACCATCTAGACATTGTCTTTGCTTCAAATGATAGAACCCAAAAAATATAACCACGGGTGTAAACTGATGAATTATCCTCAAAGTCAAATACTCTTGGATGCATCTCCACATATGATTCCCACAATGCAAAATGTTTTTGAAGTAATAAAAAAAATGGATATAATTAAATCAGCATGCATATTAATCCAGCAGTGTGAAACCAAAACAGTGTAATCATGACAAGCCACATGAAGCCCTGTGAAATATCTGTAAAACAGAGAGAAATTAAGGGTTTGATGCAACAAGATTTACAGAAATTGTCCATGCTTTTATTTTTAATTGACCCGACGACTGTGACTCAGTGTCCAGAGGCCCTGATCAAAGAGCCGTTAGACTTCTTCCCCTCGGACTTCTGAGTGCACGGTGTGGACGGCGCATGTTTGGAGTCGGCCGATGATCATTAGTCATGTGGTGATCATTCGCATGGCGGGCAGTTCGGTGTTAGGGGAACCAGAGAGGGAGGAAGGGACTGCTGTGCACCGTGAAGGGGGTTTTTAGTGGGTTACGGGGGGACCTTGTGCAGTCGGACTGGGAGGGGGGTTTAAGAAAGGTTAGTGTGGAACCGAATGAGGAGGCCCGATGCAGCGTGGAGGCGGTGAGAGACCGGGCCGGGAACGACACGGGGACGGCAGGACAAACCTTCAGGTACTGAGATTTAAGTGTGTGTCCGAGCGGAGCGTGTGTCCGGGGCGGGTACGAGAAGGGGGGGCCCATTGGGGTCCAAGTCAGGGTCACAGGGGTCAAAGGGACAGAAGGGGAACAAAAAAAAAAACAAAAAAACAAATGTGTACAGTATGTCTGTAGGTGTGCATGTAAAAACACATCGGCATCTCTTCACAGTGAGAATGAGCTGCTGTCTCTGCACTGTCACGTGTGAACGTACATAAATCCAGGAAGACGTTTTACCTTCTTGAGTTTCTTGGTTTTGGCCTCGACTTCCTGCTGCAGAGAGGTAAAAGTCTCCCTCAGCTCCACAGTTTCTTCATCTTGAACCAACATCTGCTGCTGCATCTCTCTTTCACTACGAGTCTGAAAACATCAAGGAACAGAAACATCAGAGATATTGCACGCGTTGGCAGCATCTTCGCTTTTGTATATCCTTATATCCTTCTCTGCATATTTAATTCCTTCCTGGTCGTTACCTGCTCAGCGATCTCCTGCCGTTTCACCTCCAGCATCTTCTGCTGCTCGTTGGTGTGATCGATGATATTCTTTCCTCCCACCAGCAGCTTGCTCTCCATCGCCTGAGCAAAACAAACAAAAGAAGGTTTGAGTTCTGAGTGTCATCGATGTTTGTTCATGCAAAGATCTGTGCTCGGTTAAATATTGCTGCTGCTGTATGAGTCAAATATGTAAAATCCCACTTGATGTGATGTGATGTGATGTGATATGTGCAGCACAGCAGCAACCAGCACCAACCGTGTCTCTGATAAAACACATCTGGTGCAACCATGCAAAAAATACAATATTTCAATTAATATGTTGTAATTTTACTGGACTGGAAAAGCCCGTTTGCCTTTGAAACTCCTGGAGGTGAAACTGAGTTCATCTGGACATTGAACAGTTGCGTCTTTGTGAGCGTTTGTGCTGCCGTCTGTGCACACTTTGTGCTCGCGGGGCGGGAGGACAGACGACGGAGGCTGGCGGAACGCCGCTGTAATGATGAGCTCAGGGTAAAGTTTGCATTGTTCCGGACATGAAGCACCGAGCGACACAAAATCACACAGACGCCTTTGTCGAATGAAAATGAGGAGATTCTGTAATCCTTGAATGCGTCATATAATTTATGTTGAAAAAGCCTGCAGGAGTTTTATGATACAAAAAACCTCAAGAGTTCACTTTCTCTACTTGCTTTCTAGTTGTCAGCGTTGCTCTTATTACCTCCTCATGTTAACTCAGTGACTTCAGGACGCCAATTACAGGAAGATTAAACGCCTGAAGGTCAAAGTGACGCAACCGCCAAGTCTTGCAAGTGAAATACACGCGGACACACATGCGCACACACACAAGCCATCCTTATTCTGATCCTCACCCTGAGGGCGCAAGTCTCTTAAAGAAAGGAAATGCAAGGAAGAAGAGAAGCAGGGAGGAGAAAAAAACTGCAGGGAAAAGTGTAAAAAGGCAAAAGCTAGACAGAAAAGAGGGGGGGCCCTAAAAGACGGGAGCACTGGGGCCACGGGCATTTTGTATGGACCGCATTCCAGAACTTTATACAAAAAGAGGGACAGAGTGTGTGTATGTGAGTGTGTGTGTGTGTGTGTAATCAGCGTATGCATCCTCCAGCATTTGCACATACCACACTGTCCACTTGATTATACGAGCACACACAAAAACACACACTTTAACTCATGCCGAGTACAGTGGAGTCCTTCAGAGGGGGACGCGTCTGCAGCAGGTCTGCACAGAAAGCCTCTTTGTCTAGAGCGCTCTTTTGTGTTCAGTGTGTGTGTTCGGGTACATGTATGTGTGTGTGTGTGTGTGTGTGTGTGTGTGTGTGTGTGTGTGTGCGTGTGTGAGCGTGTCTGTGTGTGTGCGAGACTGCTTGCTTTGCTGCTCTTTGTATTCTGTCGTATTCTTTCAGCTTCATTGAAGGGCCGATTCATGTGGGAGGATTTTCCATTTCATGCGTCCCATGTCCCTTCCCTCATGGTCTGGTTACATACGTGCACATTCCTCGTGCACGGGCTTTCATAGCGCGAATTATGAATGGATTGTCTTCTGATAGTCAGCACTATCCACTGCACCATCTATGAGAAAGTCTGCACTTTCTCTAAATTTGTTGTGTGAAAACATTTGCATCACGCGCAGTTATTGCAGTTGTTGTAATTGCCAGTTTCCCCACTTGTAATTAGAATCCGTCACTGTAATCACGGAGACGTTCAGATGAGCTGACACTGCCTCATGGTCGCTCCTGCATTCTCAAAATTAGGTCGCATTGTTCTATGGCCACCACACTTTTTAACACAAAAGCGTTTGTTTCAAATGTGAAGTAATTTCCTGTGGAGTACGACAACAAATTGTGTGAATATGAACAAATTATAGACAGTTTCACTGCCGGATGCAACTCTCCAACTATGGAAGTGAATATGGAGCAAAAATCAAATTGCAGTGTATTTACATTTCTTGACTCATAAATAAAATTATCATTCACACTCCAAAAGCATGCTCTTGAGGTTATGACGGAACAGCTCAACATTTCAAAAAGCATGCTCACTGAAAGAGGACACGAACCCTGACTTATGTGAACTTGCTTTGTCAAAACTGCTAAAATGCGAACCTCAATATATTATCAACAAGTCAATGTTTCACCATCGTGCTGTCATCAAAACGGAGTCTTTGTAATGCATATTAGATGGAAATCTAGCGTTAGTCAATGATTTTAAATTAGAATTTAACAAGAGCTCACTGGAATTAAGCGCAGAGGCAGAGCCGTGAGTTTCCCAAGGCCAAAGTAAGAAAAAAAGAAATAGCAGGATAAAAAAACGAAACCCGTCCCAGACATGAAAGAAAAGTCAGCCTGGATTAAACAGAAGAAAAAATACTTTTACATGCTTTAGATTCATCTGAAGAAAACGACATGAAAGAAGGAGGAGGAAGAAAGAAGGGAGGAGAAACTCTCTGAAAGGACTGAACGATCTTCAATCACGAGACATGACTTGTCGTCACTGGAGCCGCAACTTTGTTTCCAAACAAGTGGATAAAGGTTTCGGCCAGACACCGCCACAGCTTTGTTTTCCTCATTCTACGTGACTTTACAAAGAATCAAAGCTTTCATCACTACTTCATTTAACCTGAAGAAGAGTTTTCTCCTTTAAAGGTTTTCCATGTGAGTTGCCCAGTCAGACGATGTCAAAATCTGAGGCTTTTAAAAATGCATTTCTCCTTCAGGAGGAGGCATGTGTGTCAGTGCCAGGAAGCATATTTCTTTGAGGACATTTAATCTGTGCATAAGTGCGTGCTCAGATTCTTTTGGCTGTGACTGATCTCTCTCCTGAAGGGGAAGCGAGGGAAACGGGAAGTGTTGCATATTGAGTCAGTTCATCTACATCAGGCAACCAATGGCGGCGAGGCCGCAGCCTGCGGAGAGCGACCGGGCTATAAATACAATATGACGACAACAGGTCCCGAGTGTGTGTGTGTGTGTGCGTGTGTGTGTGTGTGTGCATGAAGAGAGAGATAGAAGAAGAGAGGATTTAGAGAAAGAAGTCAAAGTAAGTATGACATGAGAGGCCAAGCATGAAAAAAAAACAGAGGTAGAAAGACAAAAGGCGACGTCTGTGAGAATCACTTTCATTTTAGTCGCCACTGATGACGAACACTTGAAACTACTCACACACAGAAAGCTAATACAGATTTTAGCTGTAACCGATGGTATAAAGTGAGAGCTCTAACCTCTATAATAGTGTCTCCGAAAAGTCGGAAAAGCGGTTTATTTAAATCATGAGAGGATTTCAGTCCGAATGAACTCTGGATGATCAACTAAAGCTGGAGCCTGTAGCTAATTATCTTAGCACAGTGACACACATTGGAAGAAAGGAAGCCTTTCATAGCAGAGGACCCAGGATTATTAGCTCTGTGTAATGTTAAGCTACAATTATGGATGCATGTATAAAATATTTGCTTTCTGGAATGTTGGCCTCTGCCCTGAATGAGAGGAGATGTTTTCATTGAAAATGTCTGCACTGTTATGCGCCCGTCCATCTGCTCACTTCATTATATCAATTTCTTCTGAAGCTCCTACTGAAAAATGGTCTCCCTATGAGTCGAACCGTGCTCCGCCATCTTGGAATATTGCGTTATCGCGATGGGGAAGAGAACGACCAGAATAAAGTCATACCTAATTCAATATGATTCCACTGCTGATTGAGAATAAATTAAATACATTTTTCCTATCGATTTGTTCTGAAGAAAACTGTAATTGCTAGACTAAATCAGAAAGCTTAGAAACAATTTTAAAATACAGGAAATTCAAAGGAGGACAGCAGGAAATGCCTGTAAAATAGAATTTCTCTCTGAAAGCTTCATGATGTGTCACGATATGATGTACAGGATTGGATGAATATTCTGTAATTTTAGTCAATGAAAACTCAACTTGTCTCTGAGTAATTTATACTAAAAACCTGTGAGTAAACAATTTAAAAATGAACCAACATTTTGTTCAGAAATGTTTGCAGGTTGTAAACTGATGACATGAAATGAATTTACTCACATTAACGTGCAGCAGCTTCCTCAAAGTGTTAACATAGTTCTTTAAAACTCATGCAGCGCCTGACAAAGCCTTTAATAAAAAACCGACATAATTGTTTAAAATGTTTCATGAAATATTCAATAACTTTATTGCATCCTTAAACCTTTTTCTATTCCTGGGCTATGAGACACTTATGTACAGATGTTCCTCCATGCCTTCCATTTTCCTGAAGTTATTGTACCAAATGTTTTCCTAACTGCTTAAAGTGAGCACACACACACACACACACACACACATACAGACTTTATCTAGACGCACACATGAAAACACACGGACACACGCAGAGCCGATTCATCAATATTTCAGTGAAGTGGCTCTCCATGCTGAAAGATGGAGAGCAGCGATGAGCTCTTTCTGTTTATCTGCATCTGCTACCTGCAGCGCACACACACACACACACACACACACACACACACACACACACACACACACACGCACAGCTGTTCACTCCTTGTTCCACCTATATTTTAACAGGAAGGCAGCTACATAAACAGGAAAGCCTGTGGTCCTGCCCATAAGCCATATGTGTGGCTTTTGTGTGTGTGTGTGTGTGTGTGTGTGTGTGTGTGTGTGTGTGTGTGTGGTATTATAGTAATCACAGTGTATTGCACTTGTGGGGTCCAAACTAGTTTTGTGGGCTGAAATGTTCATGTTTGGTGTGAAAGTGTGAAGGTTAAAGTCTGTGTAAAGGAAGGCTGCAGGCTTTTAGGGTTATGGTGACAAAAATCAAGTCCCCATAAAGATTGGTATTTTAGGTGAAAACGTGTTAAGGCTCGTCTAACGTTTGCATTAGGTTAAGATTAAGATGAGCAGGAACTTAAAGCAAATTCATAGGAAGTTAATTTAAAAAGTACATCGTACATAAAACGGCAAAATGGATGAAAAAAGTGCGTGTGCGTGTGTGTGTCATCCACACATTACACGGATGATACATCCCGTGGGATTTCGGGCATTGTTGTCAACCACGCGCTCTGATTGGCTGACCTTCAGCTGGCAGGATGCGGGAAAACCCTGATGTGTGGTCAATGTCGATTTCTTCTGGCAACAAAGGAGAATAGAAGCTAAAACGAGCTGACGCCGAGTTGATTAATCATTTTGTGGCGATGTGGAGTCTGGACGCATGTGGTGTTTATTTGTTTTTCAGCTCAGAGCTTCAATTATTCTCCTGCTTCGGGCCAAGTTGATCTACTCTGTCGGGCCGCCTGACGAGGCTACGTCTATTTTAGGGTTCCTCCAAAAAGAAAAGGACGGATCAGAAAAGCCGCAGAGAAAGAGCCCAGTGTTTCCCCACACAGACGTGATCTGGGCAGTTTGCCATGAAGGACTTTTAACTCTTATTAGAGTCACACTCACTGCAGCGCATTGTGTTTTTATATTCCTGCTAACTCAAAGCAAAATGCAACAGTTAAATGGATTTGGCTTCACTGAGAGGATGTGTCCTTCAGTTATCATTGTGATGGTTTGAATCAAGTCACATATTGTGATGTACCGAATCATTTTTGATCAAATAATTAAATAACTCAGAATGAATATCAGTGTGATTCTTATCATGATGAAAATAAAACAATATTGTGGTCATAATACTACAACCGCAGGTAATATGGATGGATGTGTTTAACTTACTATCACTAAAAAGGAAAATAAAGAGTGGAGAAATCAGGGTTGCACTTCTAGTTGGAGACTTTTTACTTCGGCAAACCTGGATAAACTAAAGCATCTAAACTAAAAATCATCTGCTCAAAGTTTCTGTGACATTTTGATGTCTTATATGAAACAACCAGAAATTAAGTTAAAAAAATGTCAGAAAACGAAAATGGAGTGACGGTTTCATTAAAAATAAATCAATAAATAAATGTTTGTTCTACAACACATCAACTTATGACTGCTAGGAAAGGAGGCTAACGAAATGAGTGAGAGCCGGAATGTGAGCCGCAGACAGGAGGAGGCAGTAGTTCCAGTTCTGACCCAGAAAAGTAGGTCTAAGAATAGTCCAGAGGAAGGTCGCTCAGCAGCCTCCTGATGAGAAGCTGCAGCTGAACGAGAAGCTCCGAGCTGCTCGACTGCTTCCTGGCACCACACAGGAGCTCTGAGCGGGTTTAAATATGAGTTTTTAGGTGAGAAAACATCAATCTATCTATCTGTTAAAGGCAGGTTTCGGGCTGTCATGTCAGCGGTGATGTTTGAGCATTTATTCAGATCCAAACAGCTGTTGGGTTTTTCCAGAGGTTTACGGCGCCACACAAAGCATCTTTCCTGCTCTCTTCATGTTGGATGTGTCACACAGCGGCTGCTGACACATCAAAGCTCACGTCAGCGTCTGCTGCACAGAGTCAGACACAACTCCGCTGATAAGGCTTGACAGCACGTGACGAATCTGCCGGGGTTTGAAAGACGCGACGTCTGAGTGACGTCCAGCAGCTTCTCACAAAACAAAATCATTTCATATCCAGAAAACCTGCTTCTGTGTTTGGGAATAACATTAAATAATGCTATATGGAATAAATCACAGCTTTATGAATACAAAATGCTAAATAAAAAGGTTAAAAAGTATGAAAAGAAAGAGGAAAGAAGGGAAAAACAGATTTTAATTTTTCAATCAACAGCTGTTGGCGATAGAGAAAAAGATGAAAGCCAATGTACAATTCAGTTGTAGACGTAAACAATGCTGGCATGTTTAATTCTCAATGCAAATGCAAGTATCGGCTCATCAGACTCAGATCTAACATTATAATCATGACACTTTTTAGCTCTGAGTCTGAACTGTTAACAAGACCGGATGATGAAACTACTTTTCCGTGTGATTTAGTTACATTTCAAAGGCTCACAGATTTTTTTGTAAACTCGGACATCACTTGAGAGCAAAGACTAACCATCTTCTGTGGAAATATGACGTTTAGAATCCAACGAGATGGATGTCCCTGCTGTGATGTGTAGGAAGGAAGGACCTACTTGAGTGACGTTGATAGATTTTGATGTGGGTTTGCTGATTTTGGTGCAATTCTAAAATCTCTGGCAGTTTTTCAAGTCTGGTTTGGAGACATTTCTGCTCGAATTCCTCTCACTTGAGGTGAATTGTTGGGTTCATTGACTCTGGGGCAAGCTTAAGTTGGATGACGTTATAGAAGATGGACGGACAAATGGTGGATTTTTTTGTGTACATTTTTCACTGCATCTTGATGAGTTACGTTACCCTCCGTGGGCAGACTTCAGCTTTTTCACGCATTCGAGGCGAGAGAGTCAGTCTTGAATCTGTGATGCCGCGTGTGAAGACGCCTGCGCTCGCATCTTCACCCGCAGAACCAACAGGAAGTCGCACGTGGCGCCGTGTGAACGCAAGCTGTCGGCACGTCGTCAGCGGGTCAGCGGCAGTTGCGCCGAACGTCGCGGCTCGACCCACTCAGGTGTAGCGCAGGCCGGACGAGAGCAGGTATAGCTCCCTACTTCTGTGTGGACGAACGTGGGACGGAGACAGGGAGACGGAAACAGGGAGACTCATTTCCTCCACCATGTGATGTTATCTATAATTGGTTATTACTGAGCTCGCTCCCACCGATCCCTCTCTTCCTCTCTCTCTGTCTGTCAAGTATGAGTCTCTGCCTGGCAACCTTTCTGTGATTGGTCTGGAGCGCGAAGAGAAAAATGGGTGCTTCGGGCAAAGCACTGGGATTGGTGGGTTAATGTCAGCCTCGGCCAATGGCATGAAAGATGGGACAGTCACAGGGCAAAAAAGGATTCAGTAGAAATAAGGCAATTACATTCATTTGCCTTTCATCTGAGGATGTTTTTTTAAAGAAGAAATCTCCCGCTAATCTTCATCGCAGACAAATAATAACCTCCATCCCGTCTGAGATGAAAGCACCATCAACAGATTGATGCATGAAAGGCAGGAAATGCTTCTTCTCCTTAATCATCTTCCTCCTCACAGCAAGAGGCCCTGATTCCCACCGCGCAGCGCCCAGCCAGTCCTCCTCAAACATCCAGACGCAGCTAAAGTGCAGTAAAAGCAAAGCAAACAGTGGAAAGGGATGAAATACGAGGAGCCTAATGCAGAAATGTACATTAAAGCTCTTCAGTGTGGAGGGCGCAGTGCCGTGACGTGCATCGGCTCCCGGTCTCGCGGGACGTTTCCAGAGATCAACTCCTCCGCTCGGTACGATTTCTGATTTGCAGAGCGGCATCAGCACCTCGGGCCTCTTCATTTCAGCCCTTTTGTTTCAAACTCATGCAGCTGAGTCAGAGGAACAAATTGGAAAACCTTTCTGGCTCATGTTGTCCTTCAGTTCAAGACTGATAAGCCTTGATTTTTTTTTTTTTCCATCTAACAGATCTTTCCAACATTGGACTAGTAAGTGGCTCTGACTGTGCTGCCAGCTTAACAACCTCAAGATGCTCAATATGATTTTAAAAGGCAGGCAGTACATTTAACTGAGGCTTTAAAACTGCATCGATGCGTAAAAAAATTCAGGTCAAAATGCAAAATAAATATTCTCTTTGTCATTTTTCTCTTAATATGACCCAAACTCACATCTCTAAAACTTTAATAAAACCCTATGTTAAAGCTGCTTTAAGTCAGTCAGAGGACTGATATTCTGCCTGTTCTGACGATTACAGCAGTGTATTAAAGCCACATTAAAGCATTAATGGACTTTAGCTGGATTAACTCCCCAGTTTCCATCTCAAAGTGTTTCATACGGGCACTTACGTTCACCCTCTCGTGCACGCACTCAGACGTTAATGGTAGAGCTACTTCAAGCCGTGGCACATTTCAACACATGTATACAGAAACACAGAAGCACCAAACCTACAACTGAGGGATTGGAAATTAAACCAATTTACTAAATGAGCCACCACTGATAGAAACATTACTGAAACTGTTTCAGTCACAGGAAAACCATATCGCTCTTCTCTCAAGTGAATCATATCAGAGCTGTTGGTACATGTTGCTGAAATCATTAAACAAAACCATATCTTAAGGTTGAATGTCACATTGGGGACATTTGGAACCAAAGAAGAGAGGTTAAAGGTCAGCGCTCATCTCGACTCCATGTCACTCACAATAAATCAACACAGAAATGTGGGTGTAATTATGAACCAGGCCTGAAATTCAACGACCACATAACACAGTGACAGAATCGGCTTACTACCATCTGAGAAATATTGCAAAAATTAAGGGATTTCTGTTCAAACAAGACTGAGAAGAAACCTGCTCAGACATTTATTGTCAGCAGACTGGATTATTGTATCGGTGGATTAACATGCCTCAGGAAAAAAAGAAATCTGTCAGGCAGCTGCGGCTCACCCAGAACGCTGCAGCCAGAGGATGGAGCACATCACACCTGAGCCTCAGTCTCTGCACTGGCTTCAAATTTTTATTTCTTGTCTTAAAAGTCTCAGGGATAAATACAACTCAGATTTACTTATAGAAAATGAACAATCCAGACCCCCGAGGTCCTCAGGAAGAGGTTTATTAAGTGCTCCCAGAGTCAAACAAGGTGAAGCAGATTTTAGTTCCTGTGCTTCTCATCTGTGGAACTAACTTCCTGAACTCCTGAGGACTGCTGAAACACTCACTTATTTAAATCACTATTATTTGTTATAAGCCTTGCTCGGGCTTTCCATTTAAAAATTAGATTTTACTTATTTTAGCACCTTTATCTCAATAAAACCTTGACCTTATTTATCCTCCTTTTTCATGCCTTTCTTAATCACCTTGTTTTAATGTATTTCCTTTATTACCTTGTAAAGCTCTGTGAATGTGAGTACATTTCCCTCGCCTTGCTCTTGCCTCTCAGCCCCGGGCTGCTCAGTAAGCTGATACAGCAGCGTCTCTCTCTCTGCGCTGGAGGACGCAGCTCCACTGGTAAAGAGTGCAGCCATTCTGCACGAGTTACTTATCGACTGGCTGTGCCCATGAATCACAGGAAATAATTAATGCAGCTCTGACTCTGCCTTTGATTGCTCCCAGTGCGTGTGATGGTCCGAGTGACTAGTCACGGTTTTCTATCACTTTATATCTGAGAAATACTGCAGAATCCAAAATATACTGATGGAATTGTAGGATTCATTCTAAACAGTTTATTTTTTTAACCTACTCATTGATATTGATTAATCTAATGTTTTCATATCCAGGTTCAGCTGTACGGCAGTCCTGCATGTTTTAATCTTTCAATGCCTCATCACATCAGATCTAATAAACGTGTTAATAAAGACCTCTGACAATGAAGTTAAAACTGGGCTGTTGGAGCACCGCAACTCACGAAACAAGCAGCACAGCAGCCCTCCAAGGCCCAGACAACAGCAGATCAATTATCAATTGCTTTTTAAAATGGCCATGAGTAATATCCAATGTCAGTAACAGACATTCAGGGCTGCGACAGATGATTATTTACGGTATATTCTCAATAATTCTGCTGCTACTTTTCAGGTGATTGAGAGACAGCTCAGCATCCAAAGAACATACATTTGAGAAGTAGGTATCAAACATTGTTGAGCTCTAAAACTGACTTGAGAATGACTATTTACCAAATAAAATGTTAAAATGATTAATTTTCTGTTGATCAATGGGAGGCTTGCAGTGTCACTGTCCATAAGGTTCTTGGCTAACAGGTCATCAGATTTTGTGTGTGTGTGTGTGTGTGTGTGTGTGTGTGTGTGTGTGTGTGTGTGTGTTTTCATCTCTAATTGTCAGAATTAATCTGAGACATTTTAATGTTTTGATCTTTGATTTGATCCTCAGGCCAGTGTTTGAGAAAGCTGCAAATTAATCAGCCATCTCACAACAGGACTGCTTTTGCCAGAACCGGCTGACTCACACAGGCTGTTCTTTGCTGGATTTGCATGTTCTCCCTGTGGCTGTGTGGGTTTTAGCTGGTGCACTCAGGTTCTGTCCCACAATCCAAAGACATGCATGTTGTGTAATGAGTAACTATAAAGGAGATGAACATGTGAATGTCTAATATCAGTCTTGATTGTAAACAAAAGAATTATTGTGATATTTCTTGTGTTTTAAGCTCATTTTGGTCCAACCACTGGTGTGAACTCACCTTATACTTGGCAGTGAGCTGTTCTGTGGCCTCCTGCTCTTTCCTCAGATCTCCCATCATCCTCTCCTTCTCTCCCAGAAGCTTCTGCTTCTCCTCGGCCAGCATGAACTGATCCTCTCGGATGGCCTCCTTTTCCCTCTCCAGCCGCTGCTCCTCCAACTTCACGTAGTCCTCTCCCTCCTTTTCCACCTCCTCTTCTTCCTCGCCATCGATATCTTCATCCCAGCTCTCGCCGTCCACCTGCTCCTTCTTCTGTTTGCTCCTCCACTTCCTGTGGTTGAGCTGAGCCCTGAGGCGAGCGATTTCCCTCTGGAACTCGCGCAGCAGAGCATCTTTAGGGTCCTCGTTGACTCGCGGCTGGTTCTGGATGTTCTTGGCCCTGTTGGCGTACCGGAGGGTGGTGAGGGTCTCGTCGTAATGCAGGGAGGACGGGCCGAGCGTGGCGACCATGACAGTCTTCGCATTCCCACCTAAGGAGTCCTGCAACAGCCGTGTCAGCTTGGAATCCCGGTACGGCACGTGGCCGCTGCGCCCATCTGCCAGTGCCGAGATCACATTCCCAAGGGCTGACAGGGAAAGGTTGATCTTGGCAGCTTCTTTCAAGCGCTCCCCTTGGACGCCAGTCTTGGCCTGGCGTTCGCTGCCAGCCAGGTCCACGAGGTTGAGACGCCCAACCCGGATATGTTTCCTTCCATCTGGTCCTGGCTGGCTGCATTCGACTGTGATCAGGAACAAGGCGTGGGACCTGGAAGAGTGCTCGTTCATGTCCGTTGCGCCAACCGCCCTGGCCTGGTTGCCCACGTTCATCACCTCCTCGATCTCCTTGATGCTCTTGCAGACGCATGACGTCAGATCTCGGACGTACACCCCGGTCTCCGGGCTCTCTCTGAGCTCCAGGGCTCTGGCGCTGCCGTGGTTGGGGTCGAGAAGGTCCCGAATCTCCTCTCGATAGATCTCCAGGTAGGACGCCCGCACCAGATACTGCCTGTCAGACTGGGACCGGGAAATGTGTGTGAAGATATGGTCGAAGGCATTGGGGATGACGCCTCGTTTCTCCGGGTCCATCCAGGCCCCCTGCATGGTGTATGTCTTTCCGGTTCCGGTCTGCCCGTAGGCAAAGATGGTGCCGTTAAATCCCGCCAGCACCGAATCTATCAAGGGACGGACGCTTTCGTCGTACAGATCTCTCTGCTTGGAGTTTGAATCATACACCGCATCAAATGTGAAGGTTTTCTGGGGCTCACTGACCGGTGCCCGAGGGTTCCTGAGGATCACCTGTCCAAGGCGCAGGTCCATCTGGACGATTCCCCCCGAGGGCCCGTTGCTCTCCTCTTTTCGGTTCAAAGGCCGGCATCGAACTACCACCTTCACTGACTCACTGCTTTTGCTCTTTGACATGATGACTGGCTTTTGTTTCTTTTGTAAACAGCAAAATGGTTATTATATCACATAAAAATTAAAGAGCTGTGCAGCTTTAAGAAGCCTTCAGTGAGCCTTTCCTTCGCTATTGGTGAGTTGAGATTTTTTTTTTCTCAATGATCATCAATATCAAATTCAGTATGGCTCCATCATTTAATCACAATGAAAAAAAAATAGCGACGGTGGCAAAAAAAGAAACATCAATCCAGATGAGGAATGGACGGGATGTCAGGATGTCCTGATATCTGCTCCTCTCCGCTTATTGTCCGTGAAATCAGCTCACAGACCGACGGACGCTCCGGATCGACGCTCCATTGCAGTCCCGACACACGTCCACGCGCACACGAAGGAAGAAGAAAAAAAAACCTCCACAATGCCGGTGATGACACGAAGCGGTTCCAGCATCACGCGCTCCGGTCGTCCTGTCTGTCAGCAGCCGGCAGCCTCACCGCGCACTGCCGTCCAACATCCTCCCGTCCTCCGCTCAGACCGAGATGCTCCGCTGAGGGGCGGGCTGGCAGTCCCCGGGAATGAGCGCACACACACTCACACACACACACACTGAACCACCACACCCCACATCACTGCGGAGTGGAACTGAGGAACATGGGAAACTGAGTCCTCTCCCACCGAAATTTGGATTCTTGTCCAAGGCTGCCACCAGCTCGTCAAAAGGTCTCAACACTCGTCCAGCTGATGATCAATACTCAGTCTGTCACCATTGTCTGAATTTTTTTATTTAATTTGTAATTAAAATGTGTTTAATATTCACACATATTGAGCATTTTTCCACATGTGGTTTGGACTGACTTTCACCACATTTAGGGGACCTCATTTAAGGATTTGGTGTAATCTAGTTTAAATATTCAGTAAAACCTTCATAATATGCAATATCAAAAGGCTTTTTTTTGTTTGTCCTTTTCTTCATCCACTAACTCCTTTCTCTTACATAAAATAACTACATGGGCACCGGAGGCCGTATCACACTTAACCTCAAATGCATGTGTGTGAAAAGCACCTGGAGAACACCAGGTTACCCACAAGGCCATTGTCCTCAGCTCTATTTTTGGTGCATAAAATTCAACAAGCTGATATATATAAAAAAATTAACCAAAATGCCTTGTTAATGATCTTGAAAACATTTATGTACAGTATAACTAAACAGAAATTTAAAACAGGACTCTCATATCACTGAGAGGCCTTCATGGCTTTTTTTTCCCAATGTGTAAAGACAGGTTTGGATTATGTTTACCTAACAATCGAACCATATACAACTGAGAATAAGGAAAACCTAACCTAAAGGAATGAAAAATCATGAGTTACCAGAAAACCACCCTCCAAAAGTCAAGAAAAAAGAATATTTCCTCTGAACTATATTGCGAATAACGAAGACCACAGATTAACGTGTAGTTTTAAGTCAGGCTTTATGTGAATGAAGTTGTATTAATACAATTATCAATGCTATAATCCTTAACAAGCCATTGTAGTTTGTATGGAAGAAACATACTGTATATTTTGATACGACTTTGCATTTATTCCTTATTTTTATGTGTTAAAATAGAACATTTCCTCATTTCCCTATAAAATATTAAATGTTACTTCCCTGCTCTTAGATGAGTGTCCTCCAAACGCAGCACAAATTAAGGACAGAGGTTGGGCAAATGCAATATTAATCATTACAGGATTTAGTTAACCTTTACCTTCATTGACTTACGCTGCAACTGCGCCCCCTGCTGGTGGAACTGTACTTCACACTCTGACCTACAGTCAAAGTCACCAAAGCAGGTCAGGAGAGTCATGTGAGCAGAAAGGAAAAATACCAGGTGTACTGCTGAAGGTGACATGTCAGAGACAGTGTGTGTGTGTGTGTGTGTGTGTGTGTGTGTGTGTGTGTGTGTGTGTGTGTGTCCATTTTAGAGGGCGGTGACATTTAACTCATTCCTCGATTATTCTCTCTTCTGAAAGGCGCAGCAGTTTTGACTGAGGGGAAAGTAAGAAGCCACAAGGGGAATTTAACACATTCCACGTCGACAGTCAAGACAAACCATACCCTCTCTTAGATGTATATATCCTACAACTAACTGAATGCATTTGCAAGCTTGAAGAGTATTTGCTGAAGTATGATCAAACTGGAAAACTGCCAATAAGTGCAGAGAGAAATCCTCCTGGCTTAGATGTTCAGATGTCACATTATTCTCTGTTAAAGGCACAGTGTCAGTGCTGTGACTCAGGATAATAGCTCCAAGCATGCATAGATATGTATTTTGACAATATCTAAGAGAAAAGATACTTGTAACAATTATTAAAACTAAAAGATCCATTCAGCCTGGACGTTTATTGTTGACCTATAAAATCAATCGACCGTAACAGTAAATGTCTGTGCTTGAGGTTTTTTGGGGCTTTTTTTGACCGACGTCACACAGTTCCCTTCCTGAAGATGAAGTCGTCTGTTGGGAGTGGCACTTGGCATTTCCAGTTTGAAACCAACAAAAAAAGTAGAAAACTCATAAAATACAAGTCATAACACAACAATGTTGGCTTTTTCATTTTAGATAATCTGTTGAATGAAGAAGTTAAGAAAAGCTGATTTTCTAAGGCTAAACATTGCGGGCATCAAGCATGAATACCACACCCTGTTGCTCAGTTACTTATGCTTTTTTCTCATCCCTTGTTCTCGTCATTTCCGAGCTGTTGAACAAATAGCCCAAATATCCCTAAAATACCTAAAAAATGTCTCATATTTGCTTGACAAACAGGTACGTGTACAAACACACTCCTGTTCACATCACTGCCACAACAGAGGAGAAATCTGAGAGACAGTTGGAGGCGGTTTGAGGGTGCGTGAGACAGACCTCGAGGCCCCTCGCAGCAAAATCCAGGAATGCACTCTGATCTGGAAAGATTTCTGCACCAACACATGATTTATTAGTGTGACAAAAAATGCATAACTGTGAAGAAGCATTGCAACGATGCACATAAGAATATGAACTGAGCTTCATGCTGACACGTGACGAAAAACGTAACGAACGTAATGTGGTCTGTTAGCTGTGCACCGTTTACGTTTGAAAATATATTTATTTATTCCATTTTTATTTTCCTTTGAGGGCTGGTCTTTGGTCATAAAAGATGGTTGTGTTGACATGGTAATGAATGGTTCCAGTAAGATAAATGTGTTATTTATCTGTCAGACAGACTGTGTGTTTACTCCAGGAAGAGAGAAATGAACTGGCCTCCCACACTAAAAAATCTCAGAAAGGCCTCAAAGTTAAATACACTCACACAAAGAGATATATAATTACCGGCAAGTGATGCAAAAGTAGTTGGACTTGGGAGGGCTTTCCTGTGTGGAGTTTGCATGTTCTCTCAGTCGATGTGGGAGCTTTCTCCGTTCATGTGTTTTACATTTATTGATAACTCTGGAATTGCTCGTAGGCATGATTGTGAGTGTGTGTTAATGTTTTTCTCTTTTCTGTTTGCCCTGTGAAGTGTGGGATAGAATGTTATAGAAAACTGACCACAGCAACAGGACTACAAAGATCATAAAAACAGTTCAAAGAGTTACAGACTCATCAAAAAACATATACAGAAACAATAAACTGATGTAAAATCATGGTGACACAAAACTTAATTACAACCACAATTAGAAACAAACAATGACAGAGATACTATAAATGAAGATACATAGACATAAAGACAAAAACTGCAAAGACTCATGGAAATCTTTTACAGTGGCATTAAAGACTACAAAGACACACAAAGTAAAAACAGAGTAAGACAAAGATACGAACGGACACAACACAACAATGAAAATAAACAAAAACAACCCGAGAAATTTCCATAATTATGCACAAAGATTCAAAACCACCCTAGATTAATACAATTTAACAACCCACTTGTACACTGAACAGTCAAATGACACAAAAACTCACTGCAGTGGCGATATAAAGCGCTTCAGGATATGGTCTGCCAATTGCGCTTTGCAAATAATGTATCTGTTATGTCGGTGGGCATTGAAGTTGGTCGGTGGAAGGTGGATCCATTGTTTCGGTAGATCGCGTCAATCACCAAAAAGTGTCTGAACGAGACATGAAACTAACCCAAAGATGAAGAAATTACGTCTGCATCTTTGAGATGGGTGGGTGAACTTTCGTACAGCGCCCAGAGGCCTGTTCTTTTGTGACCCACCCATGGTTAATACAGTCATGATTCCACATTATCACCTAAATGAATCACATTGTGTGACTGAGCCACTGCAGGTTTGTGCAAGTATTTTATGATTTTATGCGGATGGCACTTTAGTTTCATGCATCATATCCTTCCTGTGGATGTTTTCCAGAGGAAGACCAGTGTTGAGGTGTGTGATTTCCTCCAAAGGTTGACCTTTTTGGCTACAGTGATGATCTGATGTTTTTTCCCCGGTATGGATAGCCAGCAATTGCTTCAACCATCTAATTCAGGAAAAAATGTTATCTTCTGGTTGGGCATTTTAATATCACTGCAAGATCACATTTGTTTTTAAAATTTTGTTTAGTTGTATTTTCCTGTCAGGAAATCTTTCAATGTGTTTTTTCCCTTCCTTTGCTTGACTTCTTTGTGTGTCTCTCACTCTTTCTTCATATCTTTCTTCCTGAGTTTGAGTCAAGTCTGTACTTGGCAGTGGAAAGCAGGGCATACTCAGCATTCCTAAGGAGTGTCTGAGAGTCAAACTACTCTGACAGGCGGAAGAAGGGCCGAGTCTCTCTCAGAAACACGCACAAAAGAAACTCGAAGAAGCTCCAACTGAGTAATGGCGTGCCCGTGCAGAGTTTGCATAGTCATTAAAAAACTTCAGGGGATAAATGATATTGCAGTTCACAGGGCAGAGGATGTGGGAAACGCCCGTAACAAGCACAGAAGTACTTATTTATGACATCACTTTGCCTGACTCACAGCTGGGATAGTCTCCGCACCAAATGCCAGCTTGCCATGAAACACTGAAACACACCCCGGCTGATGGAGATCCGCATGAAACTGGCCGCCATGTTGGATCCCCATATACGTTCAGCAAATGAGAAGCGAGTTGACTCTTGAGCCAGAATGTCCGAGCCACTCGCGCAGTAACATTTACCCTTTCTGTCACTCTAAGCCACGCCCCCTTTACCTCGCAGCGTTTGGAGTGGTAGCCAATCACGTTGCGGTGCAGCTTGGAGTGAAAGCTGAACAGTCCAGTCAGAGACGATAGGGGGCGTGCCAATGAGGTCTAGGGTGTCGCCGCGGTGGCTCCCATTCGAACTTAGACGACGGCGGTCGTCTCTATTTCGGTTCTAATCTCCCCAGTAAAAAAGCCAATTTACTCCGAGCCGGACAGTGAATTTGGCACACTTTCCCGTCAAGATTTTTATCAGCTTTTTCTCGGTCGAGCTTGTGGCGGAGCTCTGGGAATGACGGGGTGTGCCGAGAATTTGAATTAGCTCGCCGTTAGTTTGAAGAAAAGAGTGAGTCGGGGTAGTGAGAGAGAGAGGAGCCATTTTGTCCCGACTGTGTGGGAGAAAAGAAAGAGTGGAAAAGAGGAATCACTCGGGAGGAGGAGATCCTGATCTTTTTTTGCTTTCTGCTCTCATGTTGTAAGGGGGAGTACAGTCGGACTTGGGGTATATAACTTCTCGGGCGCGTTATTCGGATGGTATTTAGCCAGCTAGCTCTGCCAAAGCTAGTCAACAAATCCCAGATTGTTAACAGTAAAGAGGACCGGGGTTAGGTGGTCAGTTTGGCCAAGGAGCTGGCTTTTAGACTTCACATAGGCGTGCGAGGGTTGTATCGAGTTTTTGTATCTTATCCTGGGTGAACACAAACTGTTTTTTCAATGGCGAAGAAGACGTACGACTTGCTGTTCAAGCTGCTTCTGATCGGAGACTCGGGCGTGGGGAAGACCTGTGTGCTGTTCCGCTTCTCTGACGACGCCTTCAACACAACCTTCATCTCCACCATAGGTAAGACCCGCAGGACAGCCGCTCTTACAGCTGGCTCCACTCCGCTGGAGGTAGTTTGACAGCTGGAGAGACTCGCCTGGCACTACCCTGCAGCTGGAAATGGTAGGCAGGACATATTGCGTTAGCATGCTATCAGTAGAGACACCGAAGTCAGCCTCTGGTTGGTGGCTTCCCATATTGAGACCAAGGGGAAAGTTTAAAGGGGGAAACTGAACTTATGAGTATTAAAGTACCAAATCGTAAACAAATATACCACAATCTGTCTTATCTGTATGTTTTCTTAACATAGAAAAGTTAAAGATTGACTAAAACGTGATCTCATTTTGTCTTTGTAACGTAAACGTAGTGACGACTCTTGGTCGGTATCACATATAAAGATCCGAGAGGTCAAAAAGTCTTTTAAACACAGCCCATGTTTCTTGAAATTCAACAGAATCATTGCATGTTTTCCACGTGTCAGCCAGTCTTATCAGATCATTATCAAACAGAGTGATCTTCACTGTTGGTGGTTTGTTATTCCTAAGCTCGTTTGGTAACCGCTGTCAAATTTTACACATATAACACCTTTTACCAGATCGAAGATAAAATAAACACGGCTTATTTCATTTATCATCCAACGTTTATAAGCTATTTCAGAACTGTTACGTAGCTACTTTAACAGTAGAAAATGTATGAAGAGGAGAGTTTATGATTTGCTTAGTTAATCGGGAAATCCCTCTTTACAGTGTCAACTCAAATCCTTTTGCTTTTATTTTCATTTTCTTTATAGTACTACTGCAGGTCAGTCATAAAAACCTTTGGACTGGAAACTACCGAGAGTTTTCTGCTTGGTAAAACTTTTATGCTGTTGGACATGTAACTGATTTTTAAATGTAAACACTCGCATACTGATGGATTTTTTTCAGCTGGAATAAATGTCAGTGGGCAGCTTCTGAATTGTGAAAAATATCTTACCGGTAACTGCTGAAATAGATATTTAGCTGCCTTAAATTTAAAAACTAGACACCCTAAGCCAGCGTTCACATTTAAATGAACCATTATTCAACAACTCATGTATGTCTGTCTCCTACATGGATGGATAAACATTTTCCATAATGAGGTCTTACACCAGTACTCTTTCTTGGGTGACTCCTGTGAAAGACGAGCCAAATAGACGGTTTTCAAGAAAATGTGAATTGGGGACAATGAAGTATGACAAGAGATTCCATTAAACACGTATTGAGGCAACAGTCACTTCCAAAAGTACATCAAATCATCCAAAAGAAATATAATCAAAAGTGGAAAAAGTAATGGGAAATGGAAGTTACTGGAACAACTAGAGTTGCCACATAGGAAAGAGAGGTTGTTTTGAAAACAATACCAATGTAAATGTTTAAATGTAGTCGTCTTAGTTACCCTTAACACAATTAAAGACACAGGTTGTTCTCTTCTTGGATGTGCATTTCATCAGATATATTTAGGACGGCAGTTTTTAAATGACATGTCATTCAGAGGAGAACCCAAAGTTTTCCCTTAACTTTCCTCTGAGCTGTGGACTGAGGAGCCTCGAAGCGGAGGCTAACTTCACACTCGCCTGTCAGCATGCAGGCTCTCCGGCCTGCTGTTAGCCTGTGCTGCTAGCTGTGTAGCTTTGTGCGCTCTTGTCCAAACCTTCTTCTAACCTCTCTTTTGCTTGGACAGCCCGTTGATATTTGTGCTCTTTACTTCTAACTCGGCAGCTTTGGGAATTAAAACCGCTGTAAGTGTCGAAGGGGTAGCTGTCATGACAGTCGAGCCAGAAGCTAATAAGCTAAGTGGGGTAGCAGCACTCCAGGGCCTTGCTGTTTTTACACACTAAATAACCAGAGAGTAGGGGCCTGTAGGTTTGTCACTGCCATGAAAAGCTTACTTAAACTAAAAATTCTATAGTTTTTGCCTAATCGGGAAGCCTTTTAAAGCAAACCAGAAATACACTATTTAACACCAAGATATACTAAGTTATTTAAAATAATATATTTTCAATAACTCGTCAGTACTGTTGCATTATGTTTATTTGTTTGTATAGCAGCATATTAATGCTATTAGTGAAATTAGATTTGATTAAACTGACAACTTTTTGCTTGTTAGCAGTAACTGAATGTGTGTTGTAACAGTGGCATGCTTATGCTTTACTTGTTGTAAAAGTACAGGTTGTTCTCTGATATAAGTATCAGCTGGAAAATGCTCATGTGAAGTACACCAGTAGGAATTTTAGTACTGGTATGTAACTACTCTGTGGCTTTCCATAGTGCAGGAAACTATTAATTTTGCTTGCTGTTTTTCCCCCCTCTCCCTCCTTTTGCACAAGTATCCAAACATCACGCTCACATGAGTCAAGTGTCAAACCATGTCAAATCCCTGTGAAGCCCAAGTGAGGGATCCATTTACTCCTGTTGCTTAAGATCAGTGCTGAGTAATAATGTAACATTAGACTGTGCTTAGATGAACCACGTGAAGGTAACTGTGTGCTATGTGCCTGGCATTACATCCCTTATTCCTGGGCTAAGGTTTTATTTCAGGCCGAGGTCTTTTTTCTTAACCCATTCGTTGTCAAATTGTCCTGCCTTTATGTCCATGAACCCGCCGTCATAATGGGGGCAGCTTTAGCAGTTGACATTCAGTGTTGACTAAAGTGTTTGACATTTGAACAAGCACTGCTGCTCTGTTGCAAAACTTACCGTCACTCGTCTGACTATATGAGGATTTTCTTTGCTTGGATTTGCAATAGTATTGTTTACATGCAGTCTTGTTTCTGTAGTAAGGCGTTCCTGTTTTCGGAAACAAGATTAAAGTGCCAGTATGCTTGATCCCTTTAAAAGACGCCGTATCAGATCTCGGCCAGTTCAGGGGAAATTTGGGTCTGATGCAGGACCAGCAGTCCAGACGAACAGGTTCTCCAACAAACAACTGATCTCGACCTTTGCTTCTTTCAAGGGAGCTTTCCCGTCAGATCTGTGTTGCAAGTCGGTGCATGAATGACTCTGTGGCAACTTGAACAAATATTAAAATATGAATGTTAAGTTTTAGTAAAAACCGTGATTGCCTAGTGGCACCTGTTTCATATGAAGAAAGTGAGTCTCTAAAGCGAATATATGAATATTCATATGACGTAATTAATACAAATACTTTAAAGGTGCATTAAGCAGTTTGCTTGTTTTATGCGAAACAACGGCCCCTGCAGGCCTTGGGCATAACTGCAGCTTAGTGAAACGCTCGTGTCTGTGGCTTGCGCCCATGTATGTGCACAGAAGAGGGGAACTCCTTCCTCGCTCTTTTAGCAGCGCTCGAGTAAAATTTAAGTTTCTTTTGCCTGATGGGGTCTCTGCTGGAGTTGTGGCAGTGCTAGAAGCCGGTCTTTTCTTACGTTATGGAAGCTCCATCCTCAGTACTGCTCAGTTGTTGCTGCTAAGCATCTGGCGGAGTAATGGTGGACAAAATGAAACTTAAGGATATCAGGCCAGCGGGAGGAACGCGCATTACGTCAAGCTCAGAGCGATTCGTACCCGAATCACTCGTATTGCTGTGCCTTCAGTGCCCTGCACAGGAAAATAGGAGCAATTGCGATCTTGCAGAAATAGCTCTTGCTGCCCATCAGGCAAAGGTGAAAACGTGTGTGGGTGTGAATAATTGATAATTTAATATTTAAAACCGCGCTATTCTCCTTTAATAAAATGAAGGAAATTGAACTAAGGATTGTCTTTAGGAAATATACAGTCTCACATGTCACAAAGAAATGTGTGGATGAATTTCTAGGTTGTTGGAATTCTAATAAAGTTTAAAAGAAAAGGAAAAGTTTTAGAGTGACAGGAGAGCTGGATACAACAGTTGGAGTTTTTCTCTCCAACTATCCACATTTAAAAGACACTCAATTTGTTATGAAGGATTGGGAAAAAAAACAAGTTAATTGCATTTTGATCATATGCAAGTTTTTTTTCTAGTTATTAGGATTTTTTTTTTAAGACGAATATAAAAATTGCTGAAAGTTCTCCTACATTCATTTTGCATATTCAGCTTTGTTTAGGCTTTATTTCTAGCAGTTTTTCTAAAACTGTGGTGAGATTTGAGGCAAGGAAGACTTTCCTCTGTCAGGATCTTTGCTCAGAAGTTGGCGTTCGTGACCAAACCGAGCTTTCTGCTTCTGAACGTCACCGTAGTCATGTCAGCTACAAGCTGCCGCCTGATCTCGTCTCATGTCTGTATTCAAAACAAAACATTATGTTCAGGAGTAAATCTTCAAGAATATGTTGAGATAATGTTTCTTTTACTTCCTATCATCCAGAAGAGGGGCAGCATTTAATGAGGTCAACTTCATGTACCATTGTTGGACATTGCTGAACTCTGATAAAGAGCTTACAAGGGAAGCAATAATTCACTGCCTCTGTTTATAGACACTTTTGTAAAGTATGCATTGCCTTGTGGGTATTTATGCTGCAGTCAGTGATATTTTAATATCTCAGAATCATTTCTGTCTTCTAAGTTATTTTTGCAGGTTGCTGTTTGATCATAAATTCAAGTCAATGGAAGATTAATAAAACAGTATATTAAGCTATTTAAAACAGTTAATTTGACGCAATAAAACAAAACATTAAACTTTATTTGACCATATTGAGGTTGGAAAGGCAGACGGGGCTGGAGTCGGCTCTTATCACAGCGTTGCTACAACAGTGAAGATGAGTGAAAAAAGTCTTACCGTTTAGGAACTTTTTATGCAGACTGCTCAATCAAACCCTGCAGTTGACAGCACAAAGGTTTTCTTTTCCTTCTTTTGTCCTTATGTGAGGGACAATAGTAGATTAATATGCTGATTTAATGGCACAGGATGTTAGATAAGTTTTTAAAACAAATGGCACAGCCTTTCATAGAGCAGCTCTAATAATAATGATTACAATAACACGCCACGAGACAACGTCAGAAAGTTTTCACTTTCGCACACACAACAGGTTGACAGCTTCTTATGCGTGTTACCTTTATGTTTGAAACAAACGGAACCGGATATGTGAAACTACAGTGTGTATGTGTGCTTTTTCTGACACAGTACTCATACCTTTGGAGACACAGATGCACAGCTGCTTCTCAAAATACCCCCTCTGGAAAACCCCCCTCTCTCTCCCTCTCTCTTATCAGTCACTCATCCTCGTTTCCAGTCCTCTGTGTGTCCCTCTCTCAGTCCTTCCATATCAGAGGTTATGTACATCAAAACTGCTGTATTTGTATGAGTTTGCAAACGTGAAATAAATCATGAATAATGAGTGAAAGCCAGCAAATAGTTGGAGAAATCCATACGAGAAGACACTGTTCCCTTTGGGATTAAGAAGGGAGCTGGCTCATAAACCATTATACTCCCTATTCAAGACCTTTAGCTTCGCTATGGGTCTGTTTTGGAACATATCTTGCTTCTTTTTTTTTTTTTGTCCCACTGAAAATGTCTTTTTTCCCAGTGGTTGGCTGAATGTCTTGAAAATATGCGTATTGTGCAATCTTGGGTCAACGTTCTGGTGCACTTCTTAAGAAAAGAAAACTTGATTTGCTTAGTGTTTTCTAAAGAAACACATTATGAATCATTCCTGCAAAACCAGATTTTGAGAACTAAACTCTCCTTCTACCCCAATACAAACCACAGTATAGGAGTTTTTTTTTTCTTTGCCTCGTATCTTTTTCTTCATGTTCCTTTCCCTCTCTCTGGGGTGTGCATCATATTTAGTGACTCACAATTTGGCAGCCGGTTCCTTCATTATTCTGTGGCCCTGCCCCACCTAAACTACAGCTGCTTCTTGGACTTTTCATCCAACCACAGTTTCTGACTAGGGGAGAACCGACAGTTCAGCTTTTGGCTGGAAAGCACCGCCTGTGGCCGAACGTGAAACTGTGTTGGAGCGTCCATTCAGGCGCACTTCTCAGTGGGGTTTTGCCTCAGATGACGTTCTCACGGCCCCGATCTACTGTCTACAAATGCATTTCCATTCAGGCTCACTGCCGGCCTGATCCCGTCACGTCAGGATGCTGCTCATCGCCTGAAATGGTGGAGAAAATACCAAGAAAGTACTTTTTGTTTTAGTTTTCGATCAGGACACGAAGTTAGGTGTTAAAAGTCTTTCCAGGAATTCTGTCCCTAAAAGAACGAGTGAGTTGAAGAGTGTTGAATGAGCAGAGTGCTCTGCTGTGAGCTCTGCTGTGTCTATAAATTCAGTTTCAGCTGCTGTTGTAGCGATCACAAACCAAGCTTCTCATTTGCTGAATGAGCTTCTGCTATAATTGTCTGGTATCATGAAAGGGAAGATGCAGACTGGGGAACTTTGCGGTCCTCTCCATGTGCGGCGCGACGTGCGTCACTGCTAACTTACCTTTGACTCACGTGGCAGAAGGGATGTCATGAGGCAAATATGAACTTTCTCTTCTATAATATAGCTGGAGAATACATTGTCGGAGCACGCTGGAATTGTGCTGCATGAAGTTGGGAAATATATATTGACTGAATTGAAATGTTTCTAATAATGCATTTTAGTTGTGAAGAATAATTGCAACAGATAGCAATTCTAATCTGCATAACCACAGCTCTATTCACAGTCCAAGTTTAGTCTGTGTGAACTGTAACTCCATAACACAAATGACTCAGTTTAAGTTGACAATCCTTTGTCTTGTTGTTTCTCCAGAATTTTATTTTAATCTTAAAGCTCCCATACTTTCAGGTCCATTAGTATAGTTTCCATGAGTTAGCAGCTTTTTGCTTCAGAGCACAAGAACTTTTATTTGTAAAATTCAGAAACTGCACATTAAGGCATGCGCTCCCACAGCAGCCTGTCCCCACATTGCATTCATCAGTCTAATTCCTCCAAATAAAAACAAACGTTTTCTATAAACATTATCACCAGCACAGCAGTGTACACCACAATACCCACAGCCTCTTGACATCTTGTTTCAAACCAGCTGTGTTCAAACATGTTTTATAGTAATGAGGTTACTGCAGTGCAGATGAAAACATTCTTTCACCACTTTTCACTCCGTAACCTGGTTCGTTTGTGAGCCAGCAGTGTGCTCGAAGGCTGGAGGCCTGGGCATGACACTGCAGAATCAGGAAGAGATACTGTTATTGTCTCTGTGGTGCCAACCCTTCTCACTCACTCCTCGTTTCCGATCTCCCAAACATTTTTGTTTAGCACTTTCTGACTGCGCTCATCTTCTATTTATACTGTCGTAAGTTTTAGTGTCACTGAGTTTTTGTGTGTAAACTTTATTCATTCATTGTTTTCCGCATTTCTACAAGTGGTTACTCTATTTGTGATGGATTTTGCTGATGTGTTTTCGTTTTTCTGTTTTACAGGAATAGACTTCAAGATCAAAACTGTTGAATTACAAGGAAAGAAGATCAAACTACAGATCTGGTGAGTCTATAAAGTCACTTCACTCGGAAACAATTCTAGCTCAGAAATCCTGACTCAACATCTCGACTGAAGTAACGGCAAAGAGAAAAAGTGACTCTGGGATCTGCTCATTGTCAGAATAAAGCACAAGCTTTTTGAAGATTCCCACTGACTCCATCTCATATTGAAGCTCTCTCCTGCTGCATCCTCTGTATTGTTTCATCCACTGTTGCAAACATCACATTCAATAGTTGTTTTTCTCTCTGCTTTGCCTCTCCTTATAAAAGACTTTTTTGTGTGTGTTTATTTGCCACCATGGTGTCATTATGGGCCGCCCTAGATGTTTCACCGGGTGACGGTAGATGTGAGATTAGCAGGTAATTTATCAGGCACATGTTCAGTCGGTGATGAGGAGATGAGACGCCCACAGGTAGTTGTCATGACATTTGAAGGATCTTTTCTCTTATATCAATGGGAAGTTCGCCTGAGTTCTGACTATTGTGCGCACCTGAGTCATGTCCTCCAGTGGCTCCTTCTGTTTCCATTCAGATCTTTTGTATTGTTTTCATCTTTTTCCATCCCAAATGGAATTCTATCCAGCATGAAAACAAAGTGCACATGGTGCTCGGTGACTTCCAATCACTTCTCTTAAAGCCAGCAGTTGTTTACAGGGCTGCAAATTAACACCAAACTCTCGCTGTTCACGTCGTCCTCGAGCCGTATCACAGAGAAACATCTGGTTGACAAAGCCTCCCTCAAGCACAGAAGTATGTGAGAACAGGAAATGGTCATCTGTCAGTCAGGAGGTCTGCTACAGGGTTATTTATCATTGTAGTCCACAGCAGCTGGAGCTGACAGCGGAGCAGCTTCATCTGGCAAGAGTCAAGCTCTGAACCAACTTGATTATACAGAAGCCCGTGCCTGAGACCTGCTTTCATAATTCAAATGTTCAAACAATGAGAATTCTGTGAGTCAGCTGAAGATATGATTTAAAGAGATATGATTTAAAGAGAGGTTACAGCTGCCATCGCAGGATTTCATATGACTTGAAGTTTCACATAGTCAATTGTGGTTGGAACATTTTGAGTCAAATATACAAACAGTAATCAGGAGGGAGGTGTTTCTGCGCAACTGTAAACACATCTTCCTCCTCTTTCATTCAGGGCTAATCTTTCAGCATTATCTGGTCCACAGAGACACCTGTGCCTCCACTCCCTCTCTTATGTAAGGACGGGCTCACAATAGGAGAAGAAGAAGTGCTTTGCCGTGCTTTGGGCTGTTTGTCAAACTCAGTAATTTAAATACAGTGTGGCCGGCTGAGGGTCTGGGAAATTGTCACAGGTGATTTTACTGTTTGTAGTCAAACAATTAGGAAAATAACTCGTTAACTCTTAGAAGGGATAGATTTCATGTATTTAGGGCTTTGTCTTGTCTCGGTATTTTCTAATTTCCTGGGGCCAAAAGTGTCCAACAGAAGCACAAACAGGACATATTTGAGTCGTAGACAAACCTTTTCAATTTTGACATTCAGCTCAGGTTAGTCAGTAAAAACACAAAACTGAGCCCCACGCTGGAAGTGAAGGGTCTATTTTGGCACAGTTGACCTTAGAGAACCTTGTCACCTGCGTAGAATATTATAGTGACATGTTTGGCTTTTGATTGAGATGAATCTGTCAGTGTAAATGGAGACAAATATAAACAAACGACACAAGTAATCTCGTGCCTGATCGTATTTGATGTTATTTATCTCTTCTCCAGCTGTGTGACCTGCTTGTTTTTCCTCTCTTCCTCCACTGTGACTGGACTAAATCAAACCGACGTATCACCTGGCCGTGTGCTCTCGCTCACCAAAACAGTTTGAGTGAAACTTAACTTTCATTCAGCCTCTTCATATTTTGCGATTGCTCAGGAAACGCCAGCGTTTCCTTTGCTTGTGGAGCTCCTGGGCGTGCTCTCAGTATCGGCGCTGATGGATGGAAGTTGGCAGGGCTTCCCCAGATAGGGAAATGTCACAGTGGAGGTGCGTGCTAGTGCAGACGTGTGAGGGACATGGTTAGCCCGCGGTGGAATTGAATGTGTTTGTACGAGGTCCAACTTGACTTCTCTGGCTCAGCGGGCTTCTGCAAGCGGAGCTCAAGTTAAATTAAATGAATACTCTGAGTAACGCCGGCGCTCTGAGCACAAAACAAATCACTGTTCTGAGACCCCGTCTGAACTGCACTAATGTGGCATGAAGTTTTTAATCGGCATCTATTTGTGATCAAAATTCTAACACAAAACATTTCTGTCACACCTTACGATGGACTGTAGATAAAATTTGTCTGTTCGTTACAAAAAAAAATCGAGAGATCCTCGCAGCTCTGCCCCTGAGCTCCGTATTCCCTCCCCTGCCCCCGAAACAGAAGTGATCCATCGATCATTTCCTGCTTCATTTTTTGCATGTCATGCTTTTTGAAACATTGACGAGTCAGCCATTGGAGTATTGATTTTTTTTGATAAATAAAAGATGATTGTTTAAATTTGTTTTCCTATGTCAGGAGAGGTTTTTAAATCTTACACTTACGTATGGCTCAGCTGAGCTGATAAGACCTGCAGTCCTCATGAATAATTTGTTTCGAGTGTTTGAGAGCTGCGTTTGTACACGCAAAACGTTGTGTAAATGAGAACATTCGCTGTGTGCAGGGACACAGCAGGCCAGGAACGGTTCCACACCATCACCACCTCCTACTACAGAGGAGCCATGGGCATCATGCTGGTCTACGACATAACCAACGCCAAGAGCTTCGAAAACATCAGCAAATGGCTGCGCAACATCGACGAGGTAAAATCCCATCTTTTATTTTCCCATTAGGAGAGTCAAGTGTTTGCACGCCGCTCGCATCTTTTGTTTTTCTGCCCGGCACAATGGCCCAGTGATAAACGGTGCGCAGGAATGCAGCCAATGTGACTAACAGGCCGGCCACGATGTGCGCAGCTCGCTCCGGAGCAGGAGTGTGTGACTAAATCCCATCAGATGAGCCAGATGTCCATTTGCATCTGTATCAGCGTTAGGAGCACCGGAGGTGATTTTACTGTTGCACTTCCTGAATGTCACTACGAGTCGGCGTTCAATTCAGGGTCCTCCAGACATAACAAAGACACGAATCCGTGTTTTAAACAGCTTTTAGGTGAAATAGTGGAGAAGGACGCTGGTATAGTCCAGGTGAGACAGAGTCTTAAGAAAGTTAACGTCACTTTTGTGGCAAATAATAATAATAGAGATAAAAGATGTAAGGTTTACTATCATCAGGCTGCACTGATCCAGAGTTTTTTACATTGTTTGGTTATGACACAAGCTGTCGGTAAACTGTGGTTATCTTGTCTGCGTGTCTGGATCATCGTGTCTTCCTGGTGTTTTCTTTATTGTTGCCTCTCTGCCTCTATTTCCCGTCGCATTGTAAACTCGCTCCATCTCGGTCGTGATTCATATATTGTACGAGGAACATTCCTCTGGGGTGCAGTCAGGATCAAATGCACTGTGCTAGTAAATGTGACAGATAATAGATATTCCACAATATGTCTTCATTTATCCAACAAAACACCGTAGTATTACGACACACTCTGCGTCAGAGAAGGCTGGGTCAGATCAGGCCGGACTCACAGCCTTTCTTCTGATTGATCTCTTCTTTCTCACCCTCGCTCGTAAAGATCTTTGAATCTGGTTGAGGAAGATAAACAGAATGAATTCTCTGAGTTCAGCTTTCCTCATGTTGCTTTTTCACTCTATGAAAAAGTTATTAACCAAAACCCTTTTGGCTTCACCGAAACCAGAGTAATACACGTTATTTAAAATGAGAAGTCGTCCTTGTGGAGTTTGTACATTCTGCTTTTGCATTGATGGATTTTCACCTGCAGGTGCTCGGTTCCTTCCCACAGTCTAAAAACATGCATTTTAAGTTATTTATTGCTGTTTTGTTAGTGAAGATCAGCTCCAGCACCCTGCGACCTAACTTTGATAAAGAGGGAAAATACCGTTTTATTGGTTTTGTTAGATTGTTTTTTTTTTTTCCACTTTACCAAGCTGGACTCTGGGTCCGCCGGGTGGAGTTTCCTTACTTGACTCCGTGGTCCACAAAATGTTTTGCATGTATTTAAAGAAACATTTTCTTTATTTTGGAGCAGATCTGGAATTACTAATACCAGGCGCTGTAGTTTCAAACGCCTCCACCTTGTTTGCGTTCATTCGGTGGGTGTGTCCTTGAGTGTTGACTCCACCGTAGTTCAGCCCTGATCTCTCCTGGTCTGACAGCTGCTGAAAGCAGTGGTTGACTTAACTTTTAAATGAAATGCTGCACGTGTGACAAATCTCTCTAAAAATCTGCTCTTTATTCTGCTTTTTTTTTTTTTTTTTTTTTTTTTTTTTTTTTTTTTTTTTGTCCTTTCCAGCATGCAAATGAGGACGTGGAGAGAATGCTGCTAGGCAACAAGTGTGACATGGAGGACAAGAGGGTTGTACCAAAAGCCAAGGGGGAGCAGGTGAGGCGGCGCCGGCGGACAGCAGATCCTGCAGGACTGCAGAAACGTGACGCTTTAAGTTGTCTGCTGATTAATTAAAAACTGGCCTGTGTTTACAACCTGGAAGTTAGCTTGTGTTTGTCTCGGCGTGCCGTGAAAGTTTGTGTTTATCTGCTGGAATGTGAAAGTCTCCTCACGCTGTCCTGTGTTTATATCTGGAGCGATTCATACCGAGACCTGGGGAAACGTTTTATGTTTGAAAGTCAGACGTATGGGATGATTTGACTGGACTTTATAGAGGAAATGTTGGGAATAACGTCAGTATTTCCCAGCGTGTAGATTTTCAGCTCACTTGAACTCCTGCAGGAAGCATCTTCATCATTAATCTGCACTTCAATCACAGATTTTCCTGTCAATATTATTATGCCTTCTGAATTGTGGTCAGGGTGAAATCGAATTCCATTTATTTAGTTTTTATTTTCTGCTACTTTGTTGAAGTTTCTTGAAGTGCTTTTTTTTTTTTTTCATTGCAGTGGAAATATTTCCAAATCAATATTAAAGTGATGTAACTTGCAGTAAATTATTGATAAAATCAATCATAACAGGGGACGCTGTTAAAAAAACCTGCCTGACTGCAGGCAGCAGTGGGAAGCAAGAAGGTGTGATCTTCTGTTTTGATATTTAAATTTCCTGGTGCGTTCAGGCTGCAGGAGTTTCTCCGGCAAAAACACGAGGAGACGCGTTTCCACCTCGGCCTGATTTTTTTTTTTTTTTCATCATGAGCGCAGATTTAGTTCAAACGTCCATTCAGTCTGCAGATTGAGCAACATCAGATCTATTTACTCTCTCTCTCTCACACACAGCCCTACCTAGCCAACCTGAATGTATGAGTGATACCTGATCCCCGTCCTGCACAGCAGGGGGATCAGCAGCTTTATTTTTGGGCGTCTTCAGAGCCGTCCTGACTCGCTGTTCTTCCCCGTGTTGCAGATTGCGAGGGAGCACGGCATTAGGTTTTTTGAGACGAGCGCCAAGGCCAATATCAACATCGAGAAGGCTTTCCTCACGTTAGCAGAAGACATCCTCAGAAAGGTGAGCGACAGGAAGCAGAGCAGCAGGTTGTCCTCGTGTGTGTGTGTGTGGAACATGTCCACTGAGGTTGGCGTCGTGTGTTTTGTGTCCCAGACGCCTGTAAAAGAGCCCAACAGTGAAAACGTCGACATCAGCAGCGGAGGCGGAGTCACAGGCTGGAAGAGCAAGTGCTGCAGTTGAACACCTCCTGTTTCCACTCACTAACGCACTCACGCACACACACACACACACACGCACGCACACACACACCTACACGAACACACACACACTCACTCACTCTAACTGCTAACTCTCTCGCCCTCTAACCTGTCTCATGAGTTTTCTTGCACACTGACACTCTGTCTCTTTATCAGAATAAAACAATAAACCACCTCACTTCTTTAAATCCCCTCCTCTTCCTCCTCCTCTTCCTCACCATTCTTCCTCCACTCTGCATTTGATGATTGTGTTTATTTCTGATAAAAAGAGAAATCCAGTCACGTTTCTTGTCATTTGTTTTAAAGGTTGTTTAAAAAAAAAAAAGAGGAAAAAAGTGTGGAAAAACCAGCTCATATTTTTATTATTTCCTTTTTCCTGAGCACACCTGGTTGGTCACCCTCACCCTCCTCTCTCCTCCTCCTCCTCTTCCTCCTCCCCCCTGACCCCCACCCACCCACAGCACTCACTTTCAGTCAGAGGAAATCAAAGTGTTAAAAAAAATTAAATAAAAAGAGGAAAAAAAAAGGAAAATCAAACAAAAAAGACCAATGTAGGATTAACATTTTGTACACTTAGTGAGGTTTCTGTTGTCTAACCGTATTTGGTCATTTACAATTTGTTACCAAGTGACAGAGGCGTGGCTAGCCCCTTTTGTATGTGGGGGGTTTTAATTTTGTCCTGTGCCTTATATGGAAGACAGGGGCGGGGCTGTGTGGTGGGCGGAGCCACATCCACCCAATGAAATTACGATTTAATAATCTGTGCGTTCAGGCTTTCATCAGGAAGGAGCCGAACTGCAGCTAAAGAGTTTGAATTTCTCCTCCAGCCAAGAGAACGGCATTATACAGTATGTCCTGTTTATCAATGTTTTATTTTTATCTGTATGATTTATTTTACTTTCATCTTTTGTTTTGGTTCCCTATTTTGTTTTTTCTTTTGTTTTTTTTGTTTTTTGTTTTTGTTTCCTGCATGCAGATTTCTTTGGGTTGGAAACGTTTCTGTAACATTGTGTAACGTTTGCCACTGGGTAACTGTGGGCGGGAGGTACAGAAGTTCTCTTTGGAAATTCAAACAGTTTTGCAGATCCATTAAAAATAAGCTTGTTTAAGTTAAGTTGTTGTGTAGTTTGATGTCTCGACTCGTGTGTCCCCAACGGTTTGCAAGGTCCTGGTTCTTGAAATCGGACCCAACGGGCTCATTTATACATTTTGTGAAAATGAAACGCATTTTGAATTAAGTAAATTCTCTCGTTTCACCAGTAAAAACTATCGCAGCGTAGAGCTGCAGGCTGTAAATAAAGCAAAGACACCTACTCATATACTCACATTTAGCAAAGACTTTTTATTGACCCTAAGTGAAATATAAATGCTGCACCTTTAAATGTAATATACAAAAAAAAAAAAAAAACTGTTTTGAAGGGGAAATCAAAAATTTCCTTTCGAGTGTGTCTAAATCATGTTTTTATCAAAAGGAAGAATTTAAGCTGTCAAATTGGTAAAACTAATTATAAAATTGTGGTGTTTCATGGAAACTTTCATAAATGATCCTTCATGGATTCCAGCTGGGCAAAATTAACTTCAAAGAGACCAAATTTCATTCCATTTAAAAATAAAACCGCACAGACCAAAATCGCAAGTGTCCAAGCTGAGAATTTGAACTTTGTGTAGTTTTGAAAGGAGGGATGTTAGAATTAACCCCATAGATCTAATCTGACTGGTGGATTTTACTTGTTGGTGCAAAATATATTATCAAAGGGATCAACTCTTAAAATAGGATCATTGTCAGTCCTCAGACACGCAGGAAGTGTGCGGCGCCCTCTGGTGGCGACAGGATGCACCAACTTCAGAAAAATTAGAAGTACATTCAGAAAACACAACTCAAGACAGTTTTCTGAAGTGAAACTCTGGATGTTCACTCAGTTTCTGTCATTTATTGGAGCACAAGTTCTGTTTAATTTAGTTCACATAAAATGGGAACTATTTCATGATGTTATTTAATTCTTCATAGTTTCACCTTGAAATTATCTTCAGATATCTCAAATTATTAGGAAAAAAAATATGGGATATTTTTCTGGTATTTTTCAACAAGAGGCAACAATTAAAATGTTTGGCAAATTAAAAAAACAATTTTTGTATATATTTTGTATATAAACGTATTTTTTAAATCATATTTTTACCTCTCTAATCACATAAAGGCCCCTTGAAACATTTTTGAAACCATAAACTACTGAAATGTTTTTTACTCTTGTAAACTTTGAAAAACAGAACTGTTTAACTCTTCATTTTGTTTGATAGATCAGCGCTATACTGTCAAATTACTGCTTATTACAGCTAACAAGACAACATGTAGATATATAAATGAAAGATGAATAAAAAAAGAAAAACAGACCAAGCCTGTGACAGCTGGTGTGGCTGTAGAACCTGTTTACATTCTTTTATTGATCACCCTCGTCCCTGATCCCAAACCTCCCAGAACAACAATGTACACAAAAATAAAACTCTCTCTCTGCATGAAAACACGAAACCAGTGCAGAACGACAGTGGTCACAGAGAAGTCCGTAAAAACTACATTCAGAGATCTTTCCTACGAAGAGAAGTAAAAGTAGTACAGCGGGTTACGAAACCGTGGTGATATGTGATCAGAGAGTCCAGTTTCTCTCGTATCTTCAGCACAAAAAAAACACTGGGTCGGGGTGAATCCTCCCAAACCGAGTGAACCAGGTGTTTTTAGTGCGACAGTGGAATTGAACACCACCAAAAAAAAAAAAAAAACCTACTTCTGTGGGGTCATGAAACAACTCGCCAGTTTAGTGCTTTGGTTGAGAGACAGCATGAAGTCTAAATTCAACAACAACGAAACAAAAAAGGCATTAAATCTAATCAGAGTCCTTGGATTAGTGTTCAAAGTCACATATTGACAGAAGGCAGCAGCAGTGAGGACTGATGAGGGCCTGCCCAAAAAAACAAAAAATCATCTTACAGGGAAGAGAAAAATATTTACATCCACTGTATACAACTTAATTTATAAATACATTTTAAGTATAAATTAGAAAAATACAGAACAAAATCCTACTGTAGTTCGTTCAACTACTGCTGCTACTCTCACTTTAAAATGCCAGTCTTGATTATTAGGAACCCCCTTTAATATTTGGTGAAAGATTAAAAAACAATCATTCAAAAAAAAAAAAAAAAAAAAAGGCACAGCAATGAATAATTAGAGCAAATCTTCCCTGCAAATCTCTACAACACTAAAATCCCCATTGCAACAGGCATTAAAATATAAATTAAGATTTGTTTTTTAAACCAATAAATGTAAATCCCCGCACTCAAACAGCATCTAGACTAGCATCACCAGCTACAGTTCGTGAAATAAATTAAGGGTTTAAAGGTGGGTGGGGGGTGGGGGTGGGTTCGATACACAGAGCACCCTGTTGTTTTCCCTGCTTTCTGTTCCTCTCAGGCCGCACAGCTAAAACATCAAAATGAGAAGAGGAGGAGATTAAACCGGCTGCTTCTGTCCAGAGGTAATTAATCCACCCAATAGCAATAATGTTGAGGTTCTTTTTTTTTGTTTTTCTTTTGAAGATAGGAACTGAAACTGATCATGTGATTCACCTGTGATTTGGCACTAGTTTGGACCCACAGTGACAACCCATCAGTGGCTTTTAAATCAAACTTTTAGTTTACAGGCTCCTCTACTGCTTCTTTTTTCTCTCCCAAATTTGAATTTAGTGATCTCCAGCAATTAAAAGTGCAAAAAAAAAAAGTTAATGGAACCAAAACAAGCAAGTAAAACCTCAACTTAGTTCTTTCTCGTCACCCTATTGATCAGGATTTGTGCTTTTAAACAAGTGTCTTTACTTCCAGACACGATGTGTATTATTCCATATTAGTTGTACTAACAGGCAGATTTAGTTACCTGCCGATGTTTTTAGTGTTTAAGCGAAAAAGCGAAGCTGACCGTATCACAGCCTTTTGTCCACATGGAGTTTGATTCCTCTGAGATCTGAAAGACGTAAGCGCAGAAGGTTGAGACGCCTTCCTGCTCTCGTCTCAAACTGACTGCATTGATTGAAACTCTGTGGTTTCGGGTTCAATACTTCCACGCTGCTGCCTGTCATATGGACGTATACAGCAAGTCACAAAAAAAAAAAAATCTACTCTAACAAAAGCTACAACTTCTCACATGATCTAAACGCTGCATTTGCTGCAGATTCTGGATCACATCTGACATCATGCAGAGGTCGTTGAGGCGACGTTAATCGTGCTCGGGAAGCCTCTGAAGTTCGTTCTCTGAGGTTTTTATTCCAAAGTCTCACACTAACAGCCGTCTTTCTCAATAATCAGCAACTTCGCAGGTGATAATTTTGTTTTTATCGCGAGGTTTTACGACCTTTCTGTCATGTGCTGCTCTGGAATTCTCACACCATGTGGACTCCGGGTTGACCTCTTCTCAGCGAGCGGTTTTCAGTTCTCCGTTTCTGTATTAGTGCGTCCCGTTAGCTCCTACAGACATACTCTCCTATGATCATTCTCAATGCTGAATCACACTCAAGCCCCTTCTTCTGTACACGGGCCGGGCGGGCCGACGGCGCTACACGTAGACCAGATCCGGGCCCTGCGTGGTCTCCTGGCCCGCGGCCTCGCAGTCCGCCTCGTCCTCGCCCTCGTACTCGATGGGCTTGGGGCAGCTGTACGGGTGTCCGTTGTCGTCGAAGAAGCGGCGGAAGGTGAACTCGTAGAAGGCGTGCTCGGGGTGCTTGCCGTTGCGGAACCAGCAGTTCAGGGTGTCGTTGAGGTCGTCCTCGCCGTCGCTGTCGCTGCTCCACATCTTGTCCGGGTCCACCGAGTCAAAGTTGGAGGTGTCGGTGGAGTGAGCGATGGTGGGGATGTACGGCGCCACCTGCTGCCGCTGGTCGCTGGAGAAGTCCACGCTTTTGAAGAAGGGATGGGCCTTGATTTCGTCGGCGCCGTTCTTCCCGAGGCGGTCCTCGGGTCCGCGGCACAGCTTCACGATGAGGTCGGACGCCTCGGCGCTGAGCTTGGCCTGTGGGGGGATGTGCAGCGTGCTCTGCCAGCTGATCACCTGTTGTGGAGCGAGACGCAACGTGAGGAGAGAGACGAGGAACGCCGTGGATGACAAACATTTGGCTGCAGGTGCCTCGCATACCTTCAGCTGCGTCTCCAGGGGCGTGGTCGCCAAGAAAGGCGGCTGTCCAACAACCATCTCGTACAGGATGACGCCAACGCTCCACCAATCACAGAGCTGCGTGTATCCTGCAGAGGGAAAAAACGGTAAACAGTCTCTCTTCAGAGGCTCTGGGACAACGTTGAGACTTTATGCATCTGCTGTTTCACACGAATGAAGCCTCGCGCTTGATTCAAGCTGCGTCCCGCCGTACCTGTTCTGAGCAGCACCTCTGGTGCGATGTAGTTGGGCGTCCCCACGAGCGAGTGCGCCAAGCAGCGCTGGTGCTGCCGGGCCTTCCTCCTCTCCAGAGGCTTCAGGCGGTCGGTGCAGCGGCAGTTGGCCGGGTCTTCCCACTCTTTACTGAAGTCCATGCTGTCCTGCCGCACATGATCCCCTGGAAGAGAGAAAGACGAGCGACACGTCAACAAGATAGGGAGGCAAATAAATCAACAATCGGTTTCGAGTGATGAGACTCACCGCTCTGGTAGTACTTGGAGTCGTGCGTCCAGCGGAAACCGGTGCAGAGACCAAAGTCTGTCAGCTTTATGTGTCCGTCTCGGTCGATGAGGATGTTGTCGGGCTTGATGTCTCGGTGGATGAAGCCCATCTTGTGCACGCTCTCCACGGCACACGTGAGCTCTGCGATGTAAAACTGGGCCAGCTCCTCCTTGAAGATTCCCAGCCGGATGAGGAGGCTCATCATGTCCCCTCCAGGAATGTACTCCATGACAAAGTACAGGTTGTCCTTATCTTGGAAGGAGTAGTAGAGGCGCACCACCCACTCGTTGTCGGCCTCGGCCAGGATGTCCCGCTCAGCCTTGACGTGAGCCACCTGGTTCCTCAGCAACACGTCCTTCTTGCGGAGCGTCTTCATGGCGTAAAGCGCTCCCGTGTCCTCTTTCCTGGCCAGGCACACCTCCCCGAACGCTCCGATGCCCAGAGTTTTGATCCGTTTGAACATGGATTTATCCATCTTGGCCCGCTTTAGCCGGATGTAGTTGGATTCTTTCTGACAGAGCATCATGCGCATCTGCTCCTGGGCTTCCGAGGACAAACCCACCTAAGGACAACACAAAATCCGTCAGCAAAACCAAGACAAGAGACACACACTCGTCGTCCGGGTTAGGAACGAACACAATCAGAGAAAGCAAGTGAATAACAGTAAAGGAAACGAGTGCAAAATGCACTGGAACATCTTTAGAGGTTAATCAGTCCATGGTACTAAAACAGAAACATGCTCGATCAAACGGACGTCATTGAGGAGCATGCAGTCTCTCCTCCATGCTCTCAACAACAATGCAGCACATGTAAGCTGTGTTCACACGGTTATCAGATCGCAGCGGAGCCACAATTAAAAAAATATTTTGGAATTTCCCATGAACATAATACCAAACAGCACTGAATGCTTAAGACATTTGTCATGCATCACTTTAATCCAACTAAAGCTGACAAGTGTGAACACAATCATACAATTTAAAGAAAAATCACATCTATCAACAACACTGCATGATTTACTGATGGTGTGTGGGTTATGTTGTGTGTGCGGCAGGACAGCAGAGATACGGTTACCTTTCAGATCAGCTGTTAGTGACAGCAAGGAAGGAAGCAGAGAAAGATAGAGGAAAAGCAGCTGAGAAAAAAAAAAACAGAGCAGCAAGAAAAAGATCAGTGACAGACAATACAGTCATGGAAGGAGAGCAAAAAAGACTGGAAAATAGAAAAAAGTTGGAAGTAATATTTCTAACTGGTCGGGGAGTTGATTTTATTAAAATCGGCATTCCTACCCTTTGCATCTCACTTTCCAGCTGCTTCCTCCTGCGAATCCGCTGCTGGTGGTTCTTCAGAATGTTCTCCACATGCTGTTCCATGAAAAACTTGAAGGCCTGGGGAGAATACAGGTTGACTCTTCCCGACTCCCCCCTCCGCTCCTCATCCTTCTTGTTGCGGCGGACCGGCACCGGAGACGTCGTGATTTGCTTCTTCTCCTTCTCCGTCGCTGCGGCACTTTCCGCGCTCTCTGCGGTCTTGGTGCCATCGCCGCTGCTCTCCTCTTCGGTGTTCTCCTCTCTACCCAGGAGTCTACTGGCCCCCGGGTCGTAGGCTGGGGGGGAGGCTGCTGCCTGCTGCTGCTGCTGCAGCAGGTGCTTTGGGTAGGGTGGGGGAGGGCCCTGGTAGCTGGGCGCTTCTGCCGCTCCGGACATTTGACGGACCGGCGCTGGGGGTTCTGGGTAGGTGGGCGTGGCCGCGGGAGGCGGGACCTGCCACGGCGGGTGCGTCGGAGCGACGGCAGTGTGCAGTTCGGGTTTCTGCACCCGCATGCTTTTGACGGGCTGCAGGATGGGCGCCTGTGTGATGGCGGTGACGGTGGTGGCAGACGGCTGGGAGCTGGCCGGGTGAGCCGCTCTGCTGTTCAGCTGGGGGTTATTGAAAGAGTTGGAGCGGCCCACCTGGTTGTGCTGCCATGACGGGGACAGGTCTTGGTTGTTGCTGCTGCCGGAGGCCGACTGAGGCTGGCTGGAGCCCAGGGGTCCCTGGGGCCAGGACTGAGGAAGACCGATGCTGTACATGTCCAGGTTGTGACTGTTTCGGTTGGGAACCAGCATGGACTGGGGGATGTTCCCACCATTCAGGTACGAGGGGGACGACGCAGGTCCTCCCGCCTGCATCTGCTGGTCAGTGGGGCTGTGCCGGCTGCTCTGGTTGACCGGGTATGGGGGGGGAGGCTGTCTGCTGCCTCCCGCCATGTAGTCCTGCTGAGCAGAGCCATTTTGAGACCAGTTAGAGGGAAAAGTGAACTTATTTCCCCCCGAGCTTTGCATGATGATGGGCTGGTGGGCCATGGGCACCGGGCTGATCCCACGCTGATTCTGAGAAGCTCCGGTCGGGTAGCCGTCGGGCCAGGGCCCCTGGGGTACCGGCGAGATGCGAGGCACGAGATACTCCATGTTTCCAGAGTAGCGCTTTGTTGATGGATTACTGTCCCTAGACGACGCGGGAGGCATGGCCCCCCGGATCGGCGGGGGCGTGACGCTGCGCACCTGAGGCGGCAGGGGATGGTTGACCCTCTGGGCGTTAGCAGGGTGGCCCTGAGGGAAGGCGGGAGGCGGACCGGGGCTGTCTGAGCGGTACATCATCCCATCCACCACCAGAGGACCATGTCGAGGCGCCAGCGACTCCTTCGAGCCCTTCCAGCTCGGTCTCCTCAGCACAGCCTGTGAGATGTGAGCTCCTGGAGGAACACATGAAACACATACTTTCACTTGTAAACTATGGCAGCTGTGCTTTGTGTTGTATAATGTGTAACACAAATGTTGTGTATTGGAATATGTAGTAATTACAGAAGTAGTTAAATTGTCATTTGGATTGACCACCAGTGCCTTTAACACATTTCTTTAGTTCAGTTTTTATAAAAGATAAATTATGAATGAGAGATACGCTGCACCAAAAGTTAACTTCCATTTAAATTCTTCCTTTAATAATGCAGTAACTCTTGCTCTTTAACACCATGGCCAACCTGTTGTTGAACAAATGTTCCATTTTTTTAAGAATATCAAAGCTGAATGAACTGGGAGGGTAATAAAAGAAAAGAACCAAGAGTTCTTCGCAGAGGACTGTTTACACACCCGGGGGTTTCAGGCCTGCGGTGGAGGGGTTGGCAGCAGCCATTTGTTCCCTCATTGGGTCCTGGTAGCTCGGCTTACTCATGTAATCAGGAGCTGCACCTCGGAAGTTGCTTGGCTAAAGATCCAAAAACAGAAGGAGGAGGAGGAGGAGAAAAAAAAACACACATTTAGAATTTCAGCAATAAAAGTGATACAACAAGCAAATTAGTTACAAACTAGAGTTTGTTTGGAAGCAGAACGAGGCCTGATGCACATCAGATGACAGTGTTCACTCTGAAAATCAAAGCAGTTTGTTTTTTTCCCCCCAATCAAATCAAACCCTACTGACACGTTTGAAAACATATATTGCAGTGATTCTTCATGAAATTCAGAGCCTTTCATAATATCTTTCCTCCTAACAATCAAATCTCATTTACCTGAAATGACAAAATACAGTTACAACAAAGCAAAAGACAAAATTCTAATCAGGGAAAACTCAGTAGCTGCGGTTGTTTTTCCATTTTCTCCACACATACTTTCGCAAACGTTTGTTACAGTTGAACATTACTCCACCTCATACCTGAATTGCATGCATGCATTCAAAACAAAAGTCAAGTGCCAATGGAGGAAGTGCTCATATTGTCAACTGTACAACTAGTCGGTCCACTCTGCATTCCACTCATTTTACACATAGTTCTATTGTAGACAAAGCGCGCCACACGATTACACTCAATTACACAGATATGTACAGAATGACATTTCTCCACAATCCTTCACAAGAACCTGTCTGTGCGACAAGAAAACAAAAACAGGGTTCTTACCTCCTCGAAGCCAGCACATGGGGGCTCCAGCAGCATGTGCTTGTTCACATCGGACCCTGAAGTGTTGGACTCGTTGGCAAAAGGCAGCAGCGACTTGCGTATCTCCTGTAAGGCCTTCTGGTAGTGGTTTTTGGGGTTGCTGCTGCGCCCCTGCTGCCTCAGATCCTCCGGGTGCATTTTCACAGGTATACCAAAGTCTCCTTTCGGTGGGTCGGAGGGTTTGGACAAGTTCCGCAGGCTATTCCGTATCTCCTGCAGCATTTGCTGGCTGTTGCCACTATAGTTGCTGGCTGGGAACGTTTTGGGCCTCATCTGTCGGTATCCTTCGGGCTTCTCCCCCCTCTTCATGTAAGAGCATTTACGTCGGCAGGGATGTGGATGAAGAGGACGTCACTACTCCGGGGCTGCTTGAATCGTGAGAGTGGTCTCTGGCGTCTGCCCTCACATCTGCACGCTACTGATGGAAATAGCACAAAACATCGTTAGATAAACAAACACTGAAAGTACATGCCATGCTACCTAACAGGTTAGGCCAAAAGCATGGACAGAGGCAAATGGAAAGGCATAAACATCAGAAGATATTCTTACAATGGCAATACTTATTCCGTTAAAGTTTCTGTACCAACTTTAAAATGTATTACTTTTAAAGCAGTTCTTAGTTTTGTACAAGTTCACGTTGTTTACACAGCATGAATTATTTTAAATCCCACTGAAAAAACTGAAGAGTATAATTAGAGTTGCTTCAGACACACTTCCATTCTTTTAATATTCATAACTTATTAACACTTTCTAAGTTCATAGTTTTGGTATGTACAGTATATTCTACGTGTTGCATTAACACTTATGATATTGTATTTTACATTTTAACAACCTGATTCAAATATTACCATATAATCTTTGTAATTATTAACTCATTCCAGTAATAATAGTTGCTTTAGGTCTTCATAATGATCAGTTCTATTATTGGACAGCTTCAGGGTGCAAACACGTTTATTTATTATGATCATGAGAAACTTTCACTGCGTTGTTTTGACATAAACTTGCTCGACAACGCTTTAAAGCAGATAACCTTACCTGGACTGAAACAGTATCCCCCCCTGCTCTGCACTAGTCACAGAGGTTAGCATCACATGCTAACAGGAGCGCTACCTCCATGCTAATTCTCCTGCGTCAGGCACGTTCACGTTAACTATTCACCCAGTCTGCCAAGGTCACTCAAAAGTCGCCAAAAACTTGGCGACCGTTCCGTTCGAGGCCGCGGACGTGATAAAATCGGCGTGCACTGAGCCGGATCGAGCCCGTGTGTGTCCGCGGCCTGTGTCCGCTGGAGGCGTCCATTAGCTCCGGAGCTAATCCAACAACAGGTCGCGAACTAGCCTGTTAGCTCCGAGCTGGGAGCAGTTTAGAGAACTCACCGCTTTCCGCCACACGTTTCCCTCTTTCACCCGACAACTCCGTCGGTTTGGGCTTCTCCCGCGACGAGGACGCAATTTAAAAGTGAGAAATGTCCCCGTCTCGCCGCGCTGTCTGGCTGCTGGCCGTGTTGAATTCCTGGGATGTCTGAATGACAAGTACAACTAGTTAAACACACAGTGGTGCTCAACCTGCGGCTCCGGGGCACAATAGAGGTCCGCGAGCGTCGCTCCGGACTAGTTTTTCTCACGAGACTTTCCTCTTTCACATATTCCTCTCCTTATCACGATATAACTGCATAAAAGAATAAAAATCACGAGTTCAACTATAAAGTACACATGGAAAGCATCAAAACAATCAGAATCACAATAATCTTTATTGTCACTGTTTATGCAGTGTGCATGTGCAACATTATGAGTACCTACATAGAATTTAAATGAGAAAAATAAAATTAATAAAAACTGTGCTTGCACCACTGTATAAATATTTAAAGAGGGAGAAGGTTTAAAAGAGAATGATACAATGTTTAAAATATAGATTTAAAAAAATTTAGTGTTTATGTGAAAATGGCCAATCTCATTCATCAACCTGTAACCAGTGCTTGTGTCTGTGCATTTTGTTGTATAGCTATCTGAATTGTAGGTGGTGCCTGTCTGAGCCACCCTACTGTTTAATGAGTCTGAAAAAGAACATGAGAAATATTTAAAGGAAGGAAGATAATTTGCTCCTAATCCAAGTCTAAAACTTAGAAATAAACGGGATTTTCAGGTATCTTAAACTCCAAGTGATTTAAGGGAAAAAACAATTTAGCTTTTATTTCTATTAAATACTTGGTTTAAAAACAATTTTCTTTATTCACCTCATACATTGTCTGGGGTTTTTGGCTGATGTGAAGCACTTTAAACTGTTCTGTTAAAAAAAAACATGCAAGAAAAACAGATCTACTTCATCGAATTAGTTGGTTTATTTTTTAAACATTTTTTCAACTCTTCATTTACTTCACCTAAAGAACTCCTGTTTATATGCTAAAAAAAACTGTGATACAAGCAGTTAACATTTTATATATAGCTGAACACTAATAAAGGTTACGTTAGTGTTTCAATCACTGTTGGTGCTGAGGCATAATCAGTCAATACAATCTTAATGTGTTTTTTTAAAAGGCTTTTTATTCATTTTTTAACAGTTTTAAACTGAGTTCATACAAAATGTTTTGCTGTATTGTAACAATTCGCTTGAAATGATTTACAAAAACCTGACTAAATGTTGATCACTGAAACCCGTAACTGAAGGCAAATACACAAGCAAACCAAATGTGTCAAACAGAGTTTGAGCCAAACTGCATCAACACACAAAATAACCTTCTGTTGTGCCTGAAATAAACATCTTCGTCCACATCTCCTGTGGTCTCACGGCTCCGCTAAACTGGGACCCGTCTGTTAACAAACACAGCCTCTCCGTCGGTCCCGCAGACGAGACACTGTCCCAGCACGTCCAGGCTGTTGACGGAGAGCGTCTGGCTGGGCAGCATGTGAGTGGTCTCCAGGCGGCCCTTGCTGGAGTCTCCGCTGAGCCAGGCGCTGATCAGGGACTGGTTCCCTCCAGCTGGAGCCATCGCGCTGCGGGAGATCACGCCGCTGCTCTTGCCACCTGTGAATACAGTAAAAGAGAAGACCGTAAAAATAACTTACCAGTTAAACACCAGAAGATCAAACTGAATGCAAGCAGAGTGGGGAGTCGCTTCACACAGCAACAATGTTCCAACCAGGGATGAAAAAAGTGTCTCATTAGCAATGTTGCAGCCTTCAAAATGATCAACATCAACGTAAAATTAACAGATCGGTTACTAAACACATCCGCCATGTCCGTTCTTTTCAAACCCTGTTAAGCGATGGTGGGAAATGTACATTTTACACTAACACATGTTCCTGTGTATTTTAACTGACATGTTGTGCTTCCATGTCATTGTTTACACACTTTAGAGTTGTTTTTGTTTCTAACACTACAAAGGTAGTAATTTACAGGGTGCAGCTGACGTGTCAAACCGAAGTCTAACCAAACAGCATAAAAGCCAAATAATCTGTGAAAACAAGACTTTCCTTGTAGGAAGGAGGGCATGTCTGAGGGGGACGAAGTCTCCCAGTGCAGCAGTGAGCCGTCCTCGGAACAAGTAAACAGATGATCCGGGTTGGTTGGGTGAAAGTGCACTTCCCACACTGTTCAGAAAATAAGACAAAAAGAACATGGATCAATACATTTATAAGCTTGATAACTGATAAAATACAATGATCTTTTCACAGTGATTCCTACTTTCAGCAGAGTGTGCCTCCATGAGTGAGAAAGGTGTGTTCCCCTGCCGTACATCCCAGACACAGAGCATGCCATCCTGGCCTCCAGTGGCGATGATGTGCTGCTGGTTTGGGTGTCTGTCCACACAGTGTAGAGGGACTCGATCCCCCGAGCTGGAATAAACAACAAATTCCAACAAAATCAAATTCAGCACAACACTGAAAAAATAAATGAATACAAATACAAAAAAAAAAAAAAAACAGAAGAGGAAAGCCCATGTGAATGTGTCTTACAGGGAGAAGATTTGTGACGGGGAGCTGCTTTGTTGTCTGAAGTCCCACAGCTTGAGCTGACCAATCGAATTCACCGTCAAAATCTCTGTTGTCCTCAAGTACGTCACTGCATGGATTGTGCTGCTGTCTGCGTTGTCTTTCAAAGGATCAAAACATGTTTCAGCGTAATTCACACAACAGAAAATGACATAAAGCTATAATCCTGTAAGAATTTCTCCCCCTAACAGGATAAGCTGGATTTTGATCTCATATTTACCGATGACTCGAACCACTCCTTCCTGGTCAGCTCTGAAAACAGTGATTCTGCCATCTTCACCTACAGAAACAATCTCAGGACTGCTGCACACGACGCCTGTGCAGGGAGCGTTGTCACATGGGTAACGATGTGCTCTCGACCAGTGCTGAGAGTTCGATAATGTCTGCAATCAAGAGAAACAAAAAGACACGACAACATGACACAACAGGCACATGAATCTTAAAACAATTACCTTTTTTTATCTGTTTGTCTAACAGAAATCACAGACCAGTTTTTGCTTATGTATGAATACACTTTAGGATTGTAAGAATATTGACCGGCCGATGCATCGGTCTATCCTTAAAGAAAAAAAAAAAAAAAGAAAAAAAAAAAAAAAAAGAAAAAAAAATCTGCTTCTCTGTCTTTAATGCACATAAAATAAACACTCATCCAGGGTTTGCTTTGTGTCTGGAGTCTGAAAGATCAAAGTCTGGCTTCTTGACACATGAAACTAAAATCAGGACTTCACCTGAGTCTTTGGGTGGTGGCGAAAAATGGAGACCGCCCCTGTTGACGATGCTGTGACGATCCTTTCTTGATCCAAGAACTGAAGGTAGAAAAAAAAATTAAATAAAGAAAAGGGAAAAGGAATATAGTTTTTAATATTTCGATAGATCATTGAGGTTGTCTACTTGGATTTGAGGTACATGTATCAATAACATTAAGTGTGATTTAGAGCTATGATTTTAAAACAAAGCTGGTTCAATAATGTTATATAAAGGACTTTAAAAAAAAGAATTGTAGCAAACTTATACAACTATCAAATTGCCTTTCATTCATTTGACAAGACCAAAAATGACTGGCTGCCATAAAAAAAAAAAAGAAAAGCTAATTAATCTTTGAAAATGAATCACAACACTGTGGCCTACTGCAGGTTAACATCTCAGCTTGACAACCATAAGTATCTTACTTGAAGGTCAAGAACATCTCCATCGTGCTTGTGTTCGCACAAAAGCTGTGGGTCTCCCTCAAATCCATCTTCTATGCCGTTACTTGCATGACTCCCGATGGACCATATGGAAATCTTATTATCCTGTAAGAGACACACGAAATGACAAATGGTTCAGACACACAGATTCCTGAAACTATGCAGACATCTCAATTCTATCTGGAACTTTATCACGGTAAAACCTACACCCAGAGTCACGTTCTTAATGCTCTAACTTACCAAACGTATGAAAATGTCACACAAAGTGACGTTAAGCTCCAATGAAGCAGTTTGAAAATAGCTTTATATTTGGAGCATTATCAATGTCAAATGGTAATCCAAGAGTTTACATGTAAGTGTAGAGAGGTTAGGAAGACCGTGAAAAAGCCTACATCTGGTTTAAGATCTTACACAAAAGAGGGTCATGTTGCTTTTTTTTCTTCAACCCATTAAAAATAAGTGCAATTTCATCATTATAACAACACTCGGCTTTATTTGGTGTGTTCAAATCTTCCAAAACATTTAACATCCTCTCTGACACCCTATCTTCAAGCCACAATTTCTGCAGCTTTCAGTAAGTCTATGGACCTGATGATGATAATGCTGCTGCTGCTAAGTTAAAGCCTACTTTCACTGCCATAGGCTCAGATGTTTCTAATTTACTCTAATCAGACTCCCATAGTGCAAGACACAGGGAATAAATTGAAGTTACAGAACAAATTCCAGTCCATTTTTCTTGTTATTTTTCACTTTTAATGTGGCAGCTGAGTTTTGGCCTGCTGCTCATATGTGTGAAACTTTTGAAAAAAAAAATCAATATGAAGTGTTATGATTTTATTCATTTAATATGCCATTTTAATTTTTCCTGTCTACATTTTGTATTTTACTCTACTTGGTGAAGTCCCAAACATGTTAAAAACAATATTTTCCCAAACACATTTCTAAATAGTAACAGGGACACGGTTTTGCACTTCGTAAAACAATGTATGATTTCTGATACTGAAAGATTTATCTAAACTTTCATGTGACTTTCAGACGCATTGAAAGAAGAAATGTAAGTGAACACAAATGTTTGAATACCTGGTATTTCTATTGTGATGTTTCCATGTAGTAGTCTACGTACAGTTTTGTTTTTCAATTTCTCAGTGGCGTTAAAGGTGTACAGCTGTCCATTCTGACTTTAATAATTTTGTTTAACCCTAGTTAAGGATCCAAGCGCACGGACACATGGATGTCTGCTGCTGTTGCTGTAAATTCACATAAATCTACTAGACTACATCTACATATGTTGTTCACATCATAAAAGGAAAATAAACCAAATCAAATAAAACAACTTAGCGGTTTACAGACATTACTTTCAGGTAAATCCTCTCACCAACTTTTTAAATCTTTGAAGCACACCACAAGGACTTCCTAGGAGTGGCATGTCTGAAATCGTAGTACTCGTAGGTGCCAGTGACTCAAACAACAACAATAAAGCTAAAATGTGTGTTTTCAATGAAGTTTGGCACGTTGTAGTAATCGTGAGGGCTCACCTCGTTGTCCCATGAGCCAGTCGCAAAGATGTCTGGTTGTTGTAACTCGGAATGAGAAACCGGCCGCCACCTTGTCTTGCTGATTTTCTGGGATACATATTTGGCGTTTATGCTCTCCATTGAAATAAATCCCGCGTTGTGTTATTTGAAAGAGCGAGTTGTAATTATTATTAGCTTAGCATGCACAGACAACCCTGCAGTGTACGCGCCTGGCACTTCGTACGTAACTACGGCGAGCTAGTCAGACCAAAAGAGTGAAGCTTCAGGTTTTCTCGCAGTCAGGTTTAAAGCGGTGTCTGTCGCCACCTAGTGGTCACTATGAACGCTACTGCGGCAAATCCGATAAAGCACTCAGGGAGGAATGTGTTTATTTCACCTCACATCTAAGGCTTGCTCACATACACACACAAGATTTAATTATTTTATTAAAATGACGCTGCTTCGTGAGAGGGCGTGTGTTTGGAAGGTGGCCCCGCTGCAGTAAAAAAAATCTTTGGATGTCTAGTGACGTCTCCTCCGCTCCGCCGTCTCCTCTGGAGGTTGTCAGCTTCATCGGGAAAACATTTGGCGCAGGCGCGGCACTGACAGCTGCTGTCTACTTGCTCCGCAAAGTCTGTCTAATAATGGCCTGGAAATCCGGAGGAACGAGTCAGGCAGAGCTTGTCAACAACCTCCGCAGTAAGTCCGCGTTGTTTTTCTGGAAGTGGCGGCACCGGGGTCTTCCGCCGGCACCTCGCCCGAAAACGGTTGAGTTAGGCGGGCAGAGGTCTCGTGCAGCAGCGGCAGCTAGCTGGTTGCTAAGCTATGTGGTATGTTGTTATGGACCTAGCCTTACCTCTCTCCTCCCCTTTTCCGACACCACGCTCTCTCTGGGGAACACATGCGTGCTCCCACAGAAAAGAAAGCGAATCACACATACGCATTCGTTACGTTTACTTCGCGAAATATTTGTGCAGCTTGAGTTTTGTGTGAAGTTAGCTTAGCCAGCTAGCTCTATGTGCGTCATTTGGGACGCTGTAGCTAGCGCTGCTAATGGAGTGCCCTGCCCACATCCATTGATGGCTGCTGTTCTCATCGTGGGCTCCACTAACACTGTGAATGACAGTGACAACTGTAAATGTGCTTCTGCTAAGCTTTTGTTAGAGGATGATGGAAAATTACACCTTGCTGTGTCATAGCTGCGGTTAACGGTGCGGTGGAGTGACTCAGTGTGTCACCTCGTCTGAAGACTGATCTGTTGCTATAAGTCCACTGCGATCAATATCATCGATTGCATATGTGTTTTTGATCTGCGATGAAGTACTAGGATTGTGTAGTGTGGCACAAGAGGAAACACTGCCTTGCAAAGCCAAGCTGCAGTCCAGTCATTGGAGCAAAATTCTGAAAACTGCGGTCGAAATAGATGCATTCAAATCAATCATTTAGCCCAATTAGACTCCAGATACATTCTTATAGTTCCTGTTGAAAATATAATGGATCTCAGGTTTGTAGCCTGCACGCTTACAGGGTTAAGATTACGGGTATGAAAATATTAATAAAGAAAAAACAACTTTCGTTTGATTAGAAAAAAAAGACAACAGATGTATTTTAACATCTGAAGATTTCTAAAAAAAAAAAAAAAAAAAAATCATTTTTTTAAATAATATAGACTCAGGCATTTGAGGAACAGACCATGAAGTAGTTGTTAATTGTGATGAAAACTTGAATGATTAGAAATGCCATGTGTCTCCTTTTAGAGCTGTTTGAAAGTGTGCTTTGGGTGCTTTCTTCTGGGGTTGCAACAGTGGATCGAGGGATCTTAATGTATTGGTTTGGAATCACTTTTATATTGGATGCACTTCCTAATGGAACCTGAGCAGTTTGGGGTGAAGAACTTCACTCAGGATGCCACACTGGCAGAGAGAACCCGGCTCAAAGCATGCCTGAAACGAAGGTCGTTGAGGATTGTATGAAGACAGGAGGCAGTGTCTCGGTTTTATTAGTTATGCTGCAGGATTCCTGCCAGTTGGCCTCTAAAGGCATTTATTGTCCCCGCTCTCTACTCTTACATTACAGCCAGTGATTTATTTATTTATTAGTTTTACAAATTTCCCCGTTCAGACAGACGAAATTATATACCTGTATGCGGATTTGAGAATGCAAGTCCACTTTCAATATTAAATATCCTCTCAGGCTATTTATATTCGTTGCAGTCCAGCAAGTCAATGCAAGCTGTGAGCTTTTTTGCCAAAAGCTGCATGGTGGGATATTGACCATATGTTGTAGTTGTGTCTTCATGGAGCATGTTGTTGTTCAGATCTGCTTGTTAGCATGCAACGCTCAACATTAAGCTAAAACATTAAGTTGTTGGGAGACATTTAGCTTTTCCAAATCCCCTTTCATCTGTTTGAATTGTTCCAGTTTTCATGTTAGTCTTCCTCTCACCGAGCCAGTGGCACACATATAAATTCAGTGTTTAGAATGTGCACAATCTGTTAAATTTGTTCATTACTTAGTACACTTTATGGGACATAGACCCATTTAGACACACCGGTGGCTTTAAATTTAACCCCAGGTTTGCGTAATCTGCCTTTAAGCAGGTCGCGCATGGGATGAATGCTAATTTACAACTTTCTTAGTGTCGTCTCTGTGTTTCAGGTCAGAACGGGTCAGCACAGGCAGACCAGCATCAACAGTTGTTTCAAATGCTGAATGGTTCATTCACTTCTGAAGTTCAGCACCTGCTTAAACAATTATGCTTTTCAGGAAATACAAATGATCCATGGAAACATTTTGTTTGTTCGATTAACTTGGTAAAGGCACATTTGAATTCACAGAAGATGGGAAGACAAGAAGCTGAAATGTTCCAGATGCTATTGGTACACTGCTTGTCGGACTCCATCTGGCCCCTTGTTTTGTTTATTTGTCATGTATCCTAAAGTGGAGCGCAGCTCTGAGGGTGAGGGGAGTCAGTAATGAGAGCGGTGCCGGCTGTCGCTGGCTTTTCCTACGCTGGCACCAGCTGCCAAACAGGAACCTGTTAGGAGAGATTATTCTGCAGACACCAACGCTTCTACAGGGAACTTCTGCTGGTTTCTTCCTTGTCTTTTCTGAAAGTGTTGGCGGTTCCCTGTTGCAGCATGTTGAGCTCAGCCTGTTTTTCTCTCACAGTTTTCATGCTATTTTTCTGGTGTAATCATGGACATATTGTGATTTTAATTATTCGTGGTTTACATTTATAACCCCCCCCCCCCCCCCCCCCCCCCCCCCCCCATCCATTATTTTCTGAGTTCACATGTTGCATGCAGCACATCCAGCATCCAGTTGTGTTACGTACAGAGCACACACTCCTTCAGTCTTCTTCAATAATGAGTGCATGTGGGGACGTGGGGACGTTATAGAAAGCAACGAAGCCCAGATATTCCATTCCCGCTCCAGCTCTTCTCATCGTTCGCTTTGAGATTCACTTCCCCTTAAAATAAAATCCTTTAGATTCTTCTGTGTTAGTTGATTTGGAAACATGCAAAGTCCCCGATTTCATGTTTTGCCAAAACAATTGCAGCTGTAGATGCAGTACTTTGCTGTGAACGCATAGGGAGCCCTAGATTTAGACATTATTTCCTCTTGTGTTTGTGCCTTATATGCGTTTGCTCTCTTTTTGATTCTGCTGCAAGATTATGTAATGTTTCTCTGCCTTGTGGTTTTGTGTGGTGACATAAGCTCTTCTTGCTTCCCCAGAAAATGGCATTATTAAATCCGACAAGGTCTACGAAGTCATGCTGGCCACAGACCGAGCACATTTCTCTAGGTGTAATCCTTACATGGACTCGCCACAGTCAATAGGTATGTCTTTTCTTCAGCTGGTTCATGCATCGCAGCACAGAGCAATTACAGTGTGAGAGCTAAGAGTCAAACTAACCAAAACCTGTTTTTTCTTCATCTTTTTTTTTTTGTAACCGCAAGGCTATCAAGCAACCATCAGCGCACCACACATGGTATGAATTAAAAGAAATTCATGCTCCCTTTTATTTGTGGCTTTGAACAAATTCTTTGTGATGTTTGCTTCTATTGCTTCTTTAATAACGTTTTCTGTATGATCTTCATTTTAATCACATTAAATAATTTCTGTTATTCTAAGAAGAAAGAAATTACTTATGTATTTTTAACCTGATGTTTGCTCGTGTCAGACGCAACATGACCGCAGCAGACCGATGAGTTTTAAGTGCAGTTTTCTTGTCGACGCCCCCTCCACCTAGCATGCGTACGCCCTGGAGCTTCTACACGACCAGCTGTACGATGGAGCCAAAGCTCTGGACGTGGGCTCCGGCAGTGGGATCCTGTCCGTCTGCTTTGCACGAATGGTGAGCCAGACACTCCCCGGGTAACCAATCAACATAAAATGTGTCTGAGTTTCTGAAGTAAACAAAGAACTGAGCAAACCCGTCCTCTGTGCTTCACAGGTAGGTCCGAAAGGAAAAGTTATAGGAATCGATCACATCAAAGAGCTCGTAGACGACTCGATAAACAACGTGAAGAAAGACGACCCCAGCTTGATCACGTCGGGCCGAATCAAGCTGTTTGGTAAGATTCTTAGATGTATGTAGTTTTGGAGGTTTGTTTAAAAACCTACTGACATTTCAGCTTTCTGCATGCTATAAAAGGGGTTTGAGCCTGGAGTCCCTCAGTGGACAGAAGCATCCAGCAGCTCAGCAGGCAGTGTGCAGCATTAAATAATTGAGCAGCGAGTAGCTACTTTCACCTCTGAAAGAGGGTTGAAGTGCTGAGCCAACCAGGGTGTTAAAACAAGTCAGTCAGCAGATACTGTTTTTTTTTTAGGTGTTTTTCATTTAGTTATTTTACTCGTCTGTCTCAGTTAGTTGACCAAACATTTTCTGTCCTGCCTACAAACATGTTGCAACAGAGTCCCTCTTATTTGGACCACATTTTCCTTATGTAACTACCTGAACTGCCTCATATTCATGCTAGTAAAACATTAACTTATCTCTCACCACACAAACAAGTTCAAAGTGAGCACAATCTCTCTGGGCTTGTCAACCGCTCGTGGTATCAACAAAGTTTATGACTTTGACAAGAGAGCTATTGAAGTTACAAGATTACAGCCAGAAAAACAGCCGAGGCAATTAAAAACCAGCAGAAAAAAAAAAACAACTTAAAACAGACTTTAAAGAAGAGAGGACTTGATAAATGTACCACTACTCCTGCTAGTATTCCAAAAAAGGATATACTTAAGTGATAATTAAACAGTCGTTAAATGCATTTTACCTTAGAAAATAACTAAAAATAAATAGTAAACATACAAAAATAAATATCTAGAAAATGTGGGCACCAGCTTCTCTGGTGTTTAGTTACACTCTGGCCATGTTTTATACCAAGTTATCAGGTATCAGTTGTGGTGTCGTACTGTAGTTGGGTTTTCCCTGCTTCAAGCCACAGCTTCATTCCTCTCACACTCAGTTCTTGCAACATGTTAGACCACAAATCTTCCCATTTGAAATCTGAAATGGAATTAAGTCTGTTAGTTATTGCAAGATGATATAAAAATCTCAAAACCACCTTATACTAACTAAATGAACAAAAAAAAAAACTCAGTGCAACAGAGAGAAGGATAATGAGGAGGAGGCGGCTTCAGCTTAGTGCACCCACTGTTCATTATTATATATTCAAAGTATATTCAAAGGCAACATCGGAGGAAGAGGTTTTTTCTTTGCAGGTAGCAGTCTAAGCTATTTTAAGATCATTTCTGTAGAGTTTGAAAATGTGTGGTACGAAGCAAGCAACAGGCCAAAAAATACATTATACATTATAAATGTGGTGAGCATAAAGGATGAGATTTGGCTTTGCTTCTGAGCTGTTGCTTTCTGAGACATTTCTTCTGAAAATTAGATAAAAACTGTCATCAGTGGATTTGTTGGCAACAAACTAGTGAGCGACAGCCTGCTGAGCACATCCGTCAGCCCCGTGTTGAGTCTGGCAGCCTCTGAGTGATCCCTGTTGTGTGATTCAGTGGGAGACGGGAGACTCGGCCACCCGGAGGAGGCACCGTATGATGCCATCCACGTCGGCGCTGCGGCACCCACGGTCCCTCAAGCTGTGAGTCTCTCTCTGAATACTGCTCAGGGTCACACTGTCCGTCCGCAGTGCAATGAGAAGACGGCTATATTCTTATTTACTATCCTGTTAAAAGCTTATTTCTGCAGTGTAATTGGGTCTAGTTCAGTATTTAGCCAGATCTGTGTGACTAAATGTAGTTGCTTGTGTTATCGCGGTGTTGCTTGAACATGAGCTGAGCTGTCAGCGCTGTGTGGGTAAGCTTGATTCCTGACTCAGTCGCTCGGTGCGGCTGAAGTTACATCAGCCACTGGCAGAAATCAACACACGTCTAAAGAGAGACGCACTGAAATGTAGCCTCAGATCTTAATGAACGGCTCTGCTTCCTCTCACGCCCCGCCTCTCGTCCCGTTCAGCTCCTGGACCAGCTGAAGCCCGGCGGCCGGCTCATTCTGCCCGTGGGCCCGGCGGGCGGCAACCAGATGCTGGAGCAGTATGACAAGTTGGAGGACGGCAGCACCAAAAAGAAGCCCTTGATGGGGGTGATTTATGTGCCTTTAACAGACAAAAACCTGCAGTGGTCCAGGTGGAAGTGACTTCCTTCTCCCCCCTCCTCCCTCTTTCTCCTTCTCACAGTGGCAAAGGTGAAATGGTTTGGCTTGGAGCAGGCAATGGATCACAAGAGGCTGCGTTATGCTGCTTGTTGACATGTTTTGCTTCTTCCATACCATACCAACTAGCTGCACGTTTCCTCCTCCTTTTGTTAACACCGTTCGCACCAATTTGGTTTGATAAAAGAGTCCAAATTAACGTAGTGTGTAGAGCCTAAAACATCTGATACTGGTGCTCGGTTTTTAAAAGCATGGTTGCATTTTGAAATTGGCTTCTAATAATCCAGTGAAGTTCGACTCTTTTTCTCTGTGAGCTGTAAAGGAAAAAGGTCCTGTTTCGACTTTCACCATTACGATGTTTCCTCACATCTTGCATGTAATTTTTATTGATTGATTGATTGATTTTTTTTTTAACCTTTAACCTGTCTGTCTACAGGCTGCCGGTTGTTCTTTCTCCCGCCGTCTCTAACACGGATCTTCTTTCTCTCACAGGGATGAACTCTGAAGAGGAAGACAGTCCATAATCCACCTTTTTAAGTTTGAGCCTAGAAGAAAAGTGGGATGGAGACGAACAGCACCCTGACATTTCACTCAAAGCATAACTAAACATGCTCCTTTTTGTTTCAGTCTAATGAAGGACTGGAGTATCAAATTGATGGCAGCCCAGGAAGAAGGGCTGTGAAGAAAGACTGAAGCTCTGCGCAGAAAAATCCAGGAGGGAATTTTTTTTTTTTTCTCTCTTTAAGGCTGGCTTTTTTTTTTTCGGGGTGGATGTTATGTATTCTTTTTAACTGCTGGATTTTAGTTTTTTTTTTTTTTTTTTTTTTGGTGTTGTTTTTTGTAGTTTTACCATTTGAATTGCAGTTTTTTTGCATTTTTGCAACCTTACATTTCAGCAGCATCACAGCTGAATGTAGGAGGAACGCCGGACAACCAAGACAAATGCCTGAGCCTTTTCAGATTAATCACCTACCTGCTGTGTGTGTGTTTGTGTGTGTGTGTGTGTGTATCATCAACTGTAGACTTCTCTGCTAAAACATGAGCTTTCATCCCCTTCCAGCAGTATTAGAAAGACACACACATACACACACACACACACAGGCACCACAATGGCTGATGAAATCCACACATCCCGTTTGATGTGCAGCACTTTTTAGGCCATACGTCACGCAAAACAAACAACTCATGGGCTCATTCTCGGCATACTCCAAAGAGAACAGCGCACCGATAACACCGACACGCGTGCACACATGCAGGGCTGTGCTTTCCACTTTGTGAAGTGTTGCTTTCTGCCGCTGGTTTCCATTCATCACCCGCGCAGGCTCCTCTGGTGACTGACGCTAACTGTGGAAAAGTCACTGCTTTGCCAAAATAAAACTCCAACATAGAGCAAATGAATGTCTGTTTTCTTGGGAGGGAATAAAAAAAAAATAAATAGACGAACGTGGAGTCAGAAAAGCACATTTTATTTTGGATGATCTGAAAGATTCTTGGCTTTCACAGTTTCTGGAATGGCTTATGAAAATAAAGAGATGCTTATGTTTTCGTCTGCCTATTGTGGTTGAATTTGTGAATAAATGAGCTGCTATTTACAACATGGGGGATAAAAATAACCTACAAAAAGACTTCATTCAGTTTTAGGTTTCAGATCCCTATTTTAAAGGGAATTTATCTTACTTTAGGGAATTAGAGAATTTCACTCTGAAGTTTTTTGTGTGGAAATTTTGATTTGATGCATTTCAAATATGAATCCAACAGTCCACTCTGTTTTACTCACTTTTCTGTTAATATACTGTTAAAGTCTTAAAGATATCTGATTTCCACAAGGCAACTTCGAAAAGGAAATTAGGTTTCTTCTCTCATTTTTTTGGGACATAAATGTTCATCTGGAAGAGAAGAATAAACAGATTATTTCTCCCTCAGACAGAGGTTAAAGTCAGATGGATTAGAAATACTTTGGTGTGAATTAGAAGGTGTTTGTGTTTCAGCCTCATTCATCCTCGGTGAACAAGCTCATTGTTACTAGTGGTAATTTAACCAGCTGCAGGTACAAAAAAACAAAACAAAAGGATATACAGCTTAAAGTTCCAGTTCATGAAATGTTAGTTTGAGAATCTTAATTAACTTTATTAGGGATCCAAATGAATGGATTTGAATATACGCAGAACACTTTCCATTTACTAATAGCTTGAGTGCTGATGATCAGATAAAGACGTCTGACTGGGAGGAAGAAAACAGTTTATAACAATCCACTGATGCGTCTTCCTGTTATTATCCAGTTAGTGGAGCCTTTAGTAAGAACACTCATCAGATGGTTACTGACCTTAATCAAGCATTTTTTTTTTTTTTTTTTTTACTGCAAATTTTAGTATAATAACATTTGGTCAAAATCTGAATTCCCAGTTTGTGTTTTTTTAGCAAATAGTATTCTTATTTTAAATTATATATGTTATCATGTATTATGTGACTGTGAGGATGTTGAACAAGACCACACATGGTCAATTTCCAGATAAAAGGTTATACTGCCACAGCCAACATGTATAGTAAACACATTTATGTATAATCAATTTTAATGTCACATGAAAGACAGCACTTAGAGGGAATACATCTGCGCATATTTATATATAGAGAGAAAGATATTGTACACAGCTCACATATGTCTTATGCAACAAAACTTGGATAGGTCCACGGCGAATCTGTTAAGAGTTCATGTGAGTCAAGTGGCTTTCTGAGTAATCTGTTGATGGTTCCCATCTTGCAAGAACATGGATTTTTCAATTTTATGTTTCAAAACAAGTTAACATGATTAAAATTCACAGCACAAAAACAACTTTTTAGAGCCACATAGTGGTAGGAACACTGCATGTTTTGTGCAGCATTTGTTTAAAAAAAAAAAAAATTCCTTGTAGAAATAAAAATATTCCGGAATAAATGAATTACAGTAACATAGACAAAAGAGCTTCTTTTGCCATATTTATCAGTAGCAATCGTGGAAACTTGATATTTCATCCATAAACAACAAGATTTTCTGTGAGGACAATATAAATATGGATTCAAGCGTCTGATTATGTGTTGCTGACTGTGAAGGCAGAGTCTGTCAGCAGCAGATTTACTGCTTCGCCCGTGACTGCAGAGCTTTGGACGCTCCCAACCTGACAAAGTGAAGAGAAACTGCTGCGAAGGGAAAGAGTGCAAATTCAGAAGCGTCCTGGATCCGGCTCTGCGCCGGCGCCCCCGCCTGTTTTCTCGGAGCCGATTCTCGCCGCCTGGCTACAGGTACATGCCGTTGATGAGGTAATCTGACTCCTCCGTGGTGAGCGGCCGGGCTTTCTTCAGTTTGTGGCGGACCAGTCTGAGACGGCAGCCGATCATGAGCAGCAGCAGGGCGGTGATGATGATGCCGAGCGCCAGAGGAAGGATGGCACCTGGAGGGGGAGATGGGAGAGCCGTGTCAGAACGGCGAGGAGAAGGAACGGAGCGTAACCATGAGCGCCGGGTCTGACCTGACTCCGGGCCCGGGTGTCCTGCCACTGCTTTGAACGGCTTGGAGACGATGGTCTCACTCACTGCTTGGCTCTGGGAGTTTTTAGGAGCAGCTTCAAGAAAAACACAAATCAAGCAGCGGATTAAAAGAAAGTCCCAGTTTTACTAAAAAAGTGTCTTTTTTTTTTTTTTATGTATTTATTGTTTGAATAACTCACCTATTTCAGTTTGCTTGGTGACTGGAGGCGAGACACTTGCAGGTCTGAAAGCCGGACCTAAAAAAATAAAAATTCATGCATGTAAAAAAAATAACTTATTAAAAAAAATGTTGTTGCAAGTTCAAAATTAGGCTTAAAAATGAACAAAAGGTAAATTCCTCACTTTTCTGGATGCACTCGCTGACACAGTCTGCTTCCTGGAGGAAGTTGTTATGGTTTCCCTGGCAACCACCATACAGAAAGTGTTTGCACTGCCCAGCATTTTGGTCATAATACCAGCGTGGGAAGGTGCCTTTGCAGGGTCCAACCACTGGAGCTGCAGCACACGGAGCTGCAGGAGCACAGAAAATACAAATCATGTTGAAGTTACTCTCCTGCAGTGCAGCGCCATGTGTCTGAGGGTCGACGTTACCGTTTAACACCAGTTATGTTACATACAGGTTTAAATGAGACGACTTTAACGCCACGGAGCAGTAGTATGAATGATTTTCCCAAATAAAAATGTCTGTTGGTTTTAGTTTCTCCAATGAAATGACTGATTGTCTTTCTGTATTTGGATGTTGTCCATATGGCTAGTGTGCTGAAGAGTTTCGACATGGGAATGAGCATTTGGAAAAATAAGAAACTACCGGCGAGGGAACCTTGGGTTTGTAATACCTATGACTAAATAGAAATCTGGGAAGAAGTCCTTTTGGTTGGTCTCTGATTCGGGGATCAGATGGCAGAAGGGACAAGGGGAGCTTTGTTCCAGTACTCAGAGGGGATGCGGGCGAGGAGCCGCTTTCCCAGGGAATGCAGAGTGGCCCTTTGGCTCAGCCAGCGTTTTTGAGCTCGCTGCTATGACAGGATGGCTGCCTGCAGGCTCCATCTGCTGCCACGTCCAGACTCACACTTAAAACCCTCTCTGCATTTTTATGAAAGCAAACTGCATCAATGCCACAGAGAGGATGTCATTTGAAGGTTTTAAAAGGTAAAACTGAAGTGAAAGCAGCATCATCAGCTGATTGCTTTTTTATTACTTCATATTATACTGTTATTTGTCACCCACAGACAACGACAGGTTTTCAAACACGAACCTACCCTGACTGGTCGAGGCCTCCTGTTCAGTAGAAATCTGAGAGGGAGCCGGTACGTTCCTGTCCTGCGGGGTTAGGGTGGATTTCCTGCGTCCGGTCGAGAGCAAGGAGCCCTCCTCGGTCTCCTCTCTCTGGGCTGCAGGTTGCTGAGGGGTGAGTAAAGCCCCCGGGTGGGTCACCGACTTCCGGTTGCTGTCAACTACAACAAAGAAATGTGACCAGTCATGCTTACATTCAGCTCCAACATATAAGTTGTGAATAGATCAATATGCCAACAGCTGTACGTTTCTTACAGTTGGTGCAGAAGGCTTCGTCAGAGCGGTCTGGACAGTGCTGCTTCCCGTCGCAGGAGTAGGTGATATCAATGCAGCAGCCGTCATCACACTTGAACTGGTAGTTGGAGCAGTGGCCGGTACACACTGCGGGTAAAGAAACACAAAACTGCAGATGTTTGACTTCATTAACAGCAACGGATCCAAATACAGAGGAAGAACTCAGTGCGGCGTTACATGAATTCAAGCGTTAGAGCAGAAATGGATGCAGTGGGGGGGCTCGTCACCTTCTGGCTGGTGTTTCGGTGCCAGCACGGTGATAGAGACGTTGTCCGAGCTCTTCTGTCCAGAGGAGTCAGTGACCGTCATCTGGAAGGTGTAGACGCCTTCCTGCAGGCCGCTGACCTTCAGCAACCCTGGGTGGGTCGACTTCACACACACACAAGCACAGTTTAGATCTCCGCTCATGGAGTGTTTTGTGTTATAGCAAAAAAATGACGTGGGGCCATTTTGTCTCAGTTGGTGGAGCCCTGTCACCCTGTAAATGTGTTGAAGTGTCCTTGAGCAAGACACTGAACCTCACAATGGGCACCTTGAAGGACAGTTTGCATGAATGGGTGAATGTGACAGTGTGAAGTGTATTCAGACATCTAAAGCAGCAAAAAGTGCTTTGAGCAGATGCTTGAATCAAACAGCAGGACGAACTCAGTAAAATCAAAGCTTGATTTTTATCATCAGCATTTTCAGGTGATTTGAAAATAATTCTAGTACAAATAGAGAAATGACTCATGATGACCGAAAGATTTTTTTTTGTTGAGAAGAACACAGTCAAGTGTAGAAATAGACGCAGGATGTGTCATGGAAGAAGAGTCACATCTCAGATGACGCCACATCTGAGGCACAAACACTGCTGCTTTCTTTGTTTCAGTCTGGACGTAATAAACTCTGTTCTGTGTTGAAACAGCAGAGCGTCCTGCAGCTCGGCATGCCAGCCACCTTGTTGATTTAACCATTAGAAATGCTCAAATGTACCGTGCGCATCTATGTCTGTGAGAACAATTAGAGTCCATTTAAACAAATAATCGGGACATCTGAAAGGACGGAACAAAAGAGTTGTGTCTTAAGCTCATTGTTTGTTTTCATTGCAGAGAAGGGAGGTGGACACATGCAATCACTTTCATTTGTTTGATACCAGTATAGACCTTTTAAGCCTATAAAATGCAAATGCTGACCTTCATATTGATGGCCGTGTCACCCTTCACAAGTGTCCACTCGTAGTGGTTGATGCCATGGTCGTCCACGCTGTCCCGTCCGTCCAGTACAGCCCAGTCTGTGGGCAGCTGGATCACCACGTCCTGTCCGGCGTCGCTGCGTGGCGGCTCGTCCTCCTCTGCAAAACCAAATCCCTCATATGACTGCAGGATCTAAAGAACACTCTCTTTCGTCACTTTAAACACTGCGTTTCTGTTTATTGGAAAATAAAATATGCTTTTATTTCTGCATTTAAATGAGAAAAAATGAAAACAGGTTTACATTCATACAAAAATAAGTGAAATATTTGCATTATTGTTGCCGTCATCAGTGAATTATGCCAGTTATGATCATCATTTTCAAACCCAGCAGATGAATCACCACATTGTTATTTTGGAGAAACTGGAAAAGTAGATTGTTTTGTGGTATCTTACTATAACTGCTTAAAAAGTAGAAATGCAGATTGATGCTTAAGAACTTCTATCACTGCAGTAGTTTTTAATCCTCAGACAGTGATGAAACCAGCAGCTGTTGCTCTCACCAAGGCTACAAACTGTGAGGCAAATCATTAACCCAGGCTTTCAGAGTAGGGAACAGTCAGTATTGGTTTGTCTTGAATTTACTGTATTGTATGAAATTAAATAGATAAAAAAGTATTATACGTGCAAATCTTGTATTTTTACATTTGTGAAATCTTTTCCTCTTGATTTGTGTTCATTTGTTGACAAGTCAGCATGTATTTAGACAATAGCCGCACTCTAAAACTACTCTATAAATCGTAATTTAAATTTGACATCATTTTTAAAATCACACTCAGTCAGTCACAAACCCTGTGCGTGTCTCTACATGTGTCCCACCTTGCGCGTCCTCCTCCGGGCCGGGCCTCCGGGCGGAGCCGCCGGATGCAGCGGGGATGTGTCCGCGGCTGCTGCTGCTGCTGCTGTTGGCGGAGCGGGTGTAAGTGGTGAATCCCTGCTGCGGGGCGAACGAGCACACGCTCCTGCTCCGGTACGTGCAGTTGAAGAGGTAGCAGCGGAGGCTGTCCTCCGGCTGCCGCGGGTTCTCCTGCACCACCGCCACGGTGCAGTGGGGCTGCGAGCAGCAGGCGTGCAGGCAGTCCTTCCAGGTGAACACCGGCTCCGGGGCCAGCAGGAAGGTGGCGCCCTGCTCGATGGACACCCTGGCCCGGATGATGCTCTCTCTGGCGGGGCTGTAGTCGCCCACGCAGGAGTCGAGCACGTCGCCCGTCCTGTACACCTGATCCTGCTGGAGCTGCTTGCGGAATTCCTCCAAGAGCTCCTCCACGCCGGATATTCTGGATTTCAGGTCTGATATCGGCGACGAGCGCGAGTCGACGCGCTTGAGGATGAACAGCAGCAGCAGCAGCAGCAGCACGGCGCGGGCCAGCAGCGGCCGGGGATGCTGGAGCAGAGCCATGTTGTTCCCGCAGTCAGGCGGAGTCAGTCCCTCTGTCTCCCGCTGGCCTCCCGCTCATCTGAGCCTCTGGCACCACGGACGGCTCCAGTCCCCGGAAATAAACACAAATCCACAGCAAAGAAGGGAATCCGCCGTTTCTGGATCAGCGCTGATGGAGGTGATGCTTCCTCCTCTGACGCTGCTGAAAATCTGCTGTTGTCATGGTGAGGCGGAGGCGCCCGCGAGACACCGAGAGACCGCGGCCTGCGCGGCGGAAATCAGTGACGTAACGCGATGCCCATATATGGCGAATCAGCAGCAGTGCACCTGGTGCCCTCACCTGGACAGCTTATTCCCGTCTGCATACAAGTCGCATCCATCCATCCACCCATCAATCCACCTATCCAACATCCAATAGCAGCAATATAAATGTTGTGGCTTGTTTGTGTGCACATTGCCAGTTTGCAAAATCTCTTAAAAATAATTTTTGTGTCATTTCATGCACTGAAAAGTTAAAATTTTAACATTTACCGTACTGCACAGGACATTTAGATTTTCCCCTGAAAAAGAAGTTCCAACCTTTCATTTGTGTTGATCTGTAACAGAAGATTTAGCGCCACTTTTTTTCACAGCTTCAAGATGAAGTTTTATTTCAACAATATAACACAAGAATCTTGAATCCATTTAGATATGAAACAAAAACGGACACAATGCTCACAATTATTTCCCCGCGTGTGACATCATAGTTTAAAATAAAAAAGGAAAAAGGCTCTTCCATATGAAATTTGTTGCATTTTAGATTTTTTTTTTCTTACAACATACATCTGATTGAATGGCTGTATATACACAAGCAAGATAAACACAAATTGTAAGTGTACAACAATAAAAACAAATAATCTGATGTAATATCAATTACTAACATTTCCAATGATTTGTGACACTAGAAAATACAATAATATTACATGTGTTCATCATAGACTTGGTCCAATCTTAAGGAGAGTTAACTATGTTTAACAAAGTCTTCTTGTTACATAAATGTCATTCACATAGAATTTTATAACACAATATTTACATGATGTTTTTAATTATAATGATCATTATAAAAAGAAAATGTGGACATAAAGGGTTGACAGTTTAAATAAGTTTCAGTTTGAATAAAATAAAATATATATTTTTTTAAAAAAAGGCATGCATTGACATCCTTCAGATAACCATGACAGTTAAATTAAAATAAATTTAAATAAAGTAGTGATAAGATGCAATGATGAAAATATTAGTACAGGTGACGCTGAATGTAGTATATTTTGTATCTCAGGCTTACGTCGGAAAACGGTCAGTCTCCACTTTTGTAAACATTACATCTTTGTAAAGATGGGAGGAAAATAGTTCAAGAAATCAATTATCGATTTTTCCCATCAAATTGAATTTTCAGACACACTTGTAACAAAAGCTGTGTCCTTGAGGCATAACAAAACTAGTGGCACTTTAAGAATTCTTACTTTCAAAATGACCTAATATTCAAAATCTTTGTTTCAAATCTATAAAATACTCCAGGGGGACTCCTGCGTCGGGGGAACGCTGCTCTGTGCACGTCCTGAACACAGCTTCATCTCCGAAAAGTCTTCCTTGTCTTATAAATACTGAGGTAAAGAGGAGGATGCTGAGTTGTCGAGGGACAAAGTTCCTGGCTTCTTTGAGTGGTTGTCGCCACTTAAGGCCTTAGGTTGGCTTCTGCCTGTAGTCAGTGATGGCCTTCCACAGTTTACACAACACACCACCTCTGATGAGAGACAGACACAAAACACAGTCAGGTTGGAGACGATGGTTTACAACTGCAACAATATCCACAAGGGGTAAAACGACTCTGTCACAAAGGTCTAAATCCAGCTCTTGTTTCCGACAAGTGGGAGAACAATCCAGTGAATCTGGTCTGTATTACACTATTTACCAAAAGTTAACAGGTTAACTTCTGTGTTTCTCTTCATGAGATGCAGGAGCAGCATCAGTGTATATTTTTGACACAAAGCAGAGAATACAGAAGTGAAACTGTTTCAAATTGGATAAAAAAAGAGAGGTTAGGCTTGTTCGTTTTTTTTTTTTTACCTCAGTCTTAAACTCTTCAGGTCGTCTCTTGTCACATCGTGGAGGATGTTGCTCAGTGTGTACTCCTCATTCAGTATCTTAAGAGAAAAAAAAAGAGTGAGGTGTAAAATTACAAGAGGTGCATGAAAACAGGTTCTTGGTTTTCAGTCAGGATTCCCTTTTTATCTGGATGCAATGCTCTTTTTTGAAAAAAAAAACAAACAAAAAAAACACTAACAACAATATCTCAAAGATATGTGTTGACTGGGGTTATAAACCGAGGCGCCCACCCTGTCTATGGAGTCCTGGTCAGCACCGTAAAGCCGCAGCCAGCCGGTCAGCTCCGAGTCTTCATGTCTCTGTGGAGGTTGACTCCTCTCTCCCTCCTCGCCGCCGGACGACGAGGGAGATGTGGGAGAATCTAACAGGAGAACATATTGAGGAGCTTCTGTTAGAACCTTGAGGACACTCACTAAACATTTACGCAGATGATATCTGTACAATGTTTAGCATTTAGCAACATTTAGCATAGTTTATCAAGCCTCATCGTTAAATATCATCCCTTATTAATATTCCTCTACTGGCTGATGCAGTAAACTATAAGGAAATTTGCTACATGTTTATCTTATCCACAATAGGATTGCTGATAAAAGTCCGTCTGTTCAGTTTGCGGTACGTAAATTACACTGAATTGCTGCAATAACAAAGTATTTTTGAAATGACGAAGCTTCATAATTATTACACCATGTTCATCAAAACCAAACTTAAATGTTTAGTTCAACAACAACAATCTACCTACATTGGATATTTTCTTTTTGCAACACTGAAATAAGCATCTATTATGGCAGATGTGAACATGTTTCACAGTCTTTCATAGGAAAGCTGATTCACTCTCAGATCTTGTTAAATTTGAATTGTACTTCAGCAGATCAAATTTTAAAAGGCTCTCTACACAAGGTTTAAAGTTCATAGCACATAAAAGATAAAGTGACAGTTGAAAAGGTGAAGGCGTTTTCTCGCTGCAAGACACACTGGTATCATCATATCAGCAGGTCAAAATGGGAATAATACTGGAGCCACTGATTAACCAGCTAATTGGAATTAGAGATCAAACAAGCTACACCTCAAGGAGATGATAAGAAAGCTTTGTTTGTGCTCATTAGTTGCGACATGGCCTTCGGAATCTGTTCTGTGAGTTGAATAAAATGAAGGCGGATTCCTCCCTGGACGTTTCTCTGGCTGCCATGACTTTTAGTTTATGCATTGAAGAGCACAGCTGTTCATGTAAAGCAGATTCTTCCAGCTGGCTGCGAGATGTGAAGACAGATTGGAGCAGCAAAGGTGGAGCGAGTTTCAGAGCCGACCAGAGTGCGAGGAGGTAAGTTCAGATAAAAGCGCAGACCTGCAGGCTCAGATCGCAGCCTCAGTAGTCTGATCTCTTGCTCTCTCTCCTCCAGCACTTGTTGCAGGATGGCCTGATACTCTCTCTCCCTCTCCAGCAGCTGTTCCAGCAGCCTGAGGTCAAACACACGGAAGAAAAATACCAAAGAATCTTAGATTATCGCCTCAATTTGATAAATAATTCATAACGTTCTTCATAAAAACAGAGAAGGGAAGCGAGTCTACCTGCTGGTCTCCAGCTTCATCCTGCCCAGCTCCATGCTGACGGAGCGCTGTGCGTTGTGCGACTCGTGGGACACCGTGGAGCTGAGCGTGCTCACTCCCGAGGTGACCACCGTGTCGTCGTGCGTGGCCACCGGAGGCACTCGGCTCTGGTGGGCGGGGTTCCTGTCCGGCTCGGCGTCGTCGTCCACGTCCTCCTGGTCGGCCGGGTCGCTCTCGGAGGCCAGGCTGAAGTGAGGCCTCAGCTCTGAACACACACAATTTCAGAGCAGGTTTAATGTGAAACCAAAGACTTCCTCAGCTCTCAGGCCAGTCATGATTCAATTCAGAGGAGCTCGACTCCAGACGCTGGTGAGGATACCTGGCACCAGGATTGTGATCGCAGTCTGCACGGCTTTGCGGATGATGTTGTCCAGAGCGAACATCCAGTGAGGCTTGATGTTGTGATTTCGCAGCACTTTGTTCACCTGGAAAAATCCAGATTGTTACTGTCTATAGAGACAAATGTTCTGTTGAAGAGAAGCTTAAATTAAAAGGAACTTTTGTTGGGTTTTTTTTTTTCAGGCAGTGTGAAAAAAATTACTCCAATGAGGAGTTTCTGCAGGAAAAGCTCATAGTATTCTGATTTACATTGCAAGTATTAGTTATTCAAGAGGTTGTGAACTTGTAAGCACAGTAAAGCACTGTTTGTTCTATATATCTACAGAAGAACTCCATCCTTGGTCACAGTCAGTTTACAAGGATCCTTGAGCAGAGAACAGTCCTGCAGCAGGATCTGACGATGCTAATATTCCTGAAATACCTTGAACCTCACATCCTCGAGGATGAAGAACGCCTGCCGCCTACTCGGAACCATTCTCCCTGACGACCAACAGGAGGCGTCAGAGCTTCATTCTCCCTCAGAGTTATGCAACATCCCTCACTGCCATGAAAACAACCACTTGCTGTAGTGTCATTTCATCTGCATAACTGCATTTCTGAGGAGGAGAGCAGACGACGAGCCTTCCTACAGAACGTGCAGTTACTCTCCACACTTCCTCATCTCTTGAAGATCATCAGTATTTCAGTTATTCCTCTGATCTACGTGCAGGAGGAGCAGCAACAGGACAGCCTGAATGCTTTCTGCAGCTTGTAGAAAATGACAACAATTACTCTGAAGTGCTTGGAGCCTGTGGTTTATGCAGGAGCTTGAGGCACCTCTGGCTTCAAATGGGAGTGGGAGGGGGGGGATAATAAGACAGGAAATCACATTTTACAGATGTCAGAGAGCAGAAACTCTGTATTCTGTCAGAGGAATTACATTCAGAGATGCATCTTCAGCTTTATCTTTTAGAAAGCTAAAAGCATTTATATGAGCTGGAAGCTTTGCGGCAAGTTTTAGATTTCAATGTTTAATTAACAAGCCGGACTGGATGAAAACTTCAATGCAATTTCAGTGGCGTGCTACTTAATCTAGTTTTGCAATGTCAAAAAAGGAAAAAAAAAATCCATCTGTAAACACTTACAGCATCCTGGAAGCCGAACAACACGACCTGCAGCTGACTGATGGCGGTGCTGTCAAAATCCAGCTCCAGCTTGAGCTGAGACAGGGTGTTGGCGATAATCTTCCTGTCTGCCATCCGCACAAAGTCAGCCAGACTCACCACAAGGGTGGAGATGTGCTGAGGCTTCAGCTTCATTTCCTCAGAGCCCTGGAGGTCGGGGGAAGAGGGCCAGAGGAGGAAGAGAAGAAGAGAATTATCCTCACAGGAGGTAGTTAGCCGGTGCTCTGGCTGCGCCTGATGATATCTATCGCTGCTCTGATTTTAGCTTTTATCGCTCCCGACCTGTGTGAAGGCCTCCATCAGGTTGGCCACCACTTTGTCCTGATCCTCGGTCAGGATGTGGTGCAGCGTGGCTCGCCGCTCGCTGTCTTTACGAAGCATAAAGAAGCCAGAGTCCTTCTCATCGGGAGACGGCGGAGCGCTGTGGTCCTCAAAGTTCTCCACTGGAATACTGGCAGAAAAAAGAAGAATGGGCTGGGATCAGTTCTTTCACTCTGCAGATATCAGCTCGATAAAGTGGCAGAAAAGATGAATGGATGTGACAAAACCTCACGCTGGCTGTAATCTAATCTGTCTAAAACGGAGTATTTTAGACATATGAGATAGTTGCCTGTGTTATATTTAATTTAAAGCTTCAGAGGAAGTGCCAGAGGAAAATGTGTGTCGCATTTTGGTCCTGCTTGAAAATTTTAATGGCCTTTAATGGAACTGCTGGAGCCCCAGAAGACTGAGGCTTATGCTTCACTCTCCTTATGAAAATAGAAAAAATATCAACAAATACTTAGTCGGTGTGTTAATAGTGGACCATTTGTAAACGTGTCAACAAAGGATTCGTTTCTGCCAAGCAAAGTGTTAAGTTACTGCATTAATTCAAAACACTACAGGTGTTATTTTCTCACTTTTATATATCTTATGTGCTCAAGAACATGCTGGTTTTGAAATGAGTTGTATTCCTGTTATAGAACGTGAAAATCTTGGTACTTTATTATTCCGAATACATCATATTTAAAACACTTACAGTATGAACAATAATAATAATAAAAAAAAAACTGTTTAAAACCTCTAAGTCTCAAAGTGCCCGTTGCATTGAAATTGTCCAACATGAGTAAAAAGAAAAAAACCCTATAGCAGGCTCAATTCTCATTGTGCCTAGAGTTTCCCTTCTTTAACTTCAGAGTTGTACAATTACTGAAAACTAGTAAGTGGTTACAGTTACCAGTCACTTCTTGTTATGTAATGGATTTACATCTCAGGTGACTACAAATGTAATTAGTTCCTCAGGTAAACAGGTTTTACATGACTTCTAATTGCCTTCTTCAACTTCTTTTGAAATTGAGCACAGAGTGTTGCGCTCGGCTCTCTGTGGATCTGCATCAACCATTTAAGCAAAACGTCCTACGATCAGCACGTGAAGCAGTAAAGACAGTTTTATTTACCAACGACAACAAGAACGAGGAGCAGCGAAGCAACGATAACGAATTATCGACATGCTGACGGCAGCAGGCAGCTCTTAGTGATGCGAGTTAATTATATTTAGGGCTGCTAATGCGTCCATCGCAGGTTCTGTGAACACAGGCTAATGTTACTTACAGTCGGATGTTTTTCATGTCGCTGTCAGGCGCGCTGAGTTAGTTTAAGATTAATGAGGCACTCCTTCCACTCCTTCCAGCCAACAGGAGCGGAGCGTGATCGAAGTAACAGTGCGGCGTTGAGAGGCAAAACAGAACGGCAACTGTGACCCCACCCGGTGTGTTTTACCTGAGGAAGAGGGACCTTGGTCCCTTGACATCCCTCTCGCTGTAGCACTTGACGCTGGGTTTGAAAATGAAGGGGTTTGCGTTGAGGTCGTTGTCGGGGGAGACGGAGCCGTACTCGCTGCTGCTGCTGGTGTCCTCCACCACCACCGGCACCGGCAGCGAGATACTGCGGAGGTACTCTGGAAGGACGAGACGAGTCCACGATGAGGCATCTGGGAACTGGAACAGCGTTCTTATGTGCTGCTTGATGCCAGAGAGGCTGAAACTGGTCTGGCACAGCAACAGCGCTGATAGATTTTCACTTTGGTTTCAATAAATATTTTATCCAATCTCTTAAAAAGGTTTTTTTTTTTATGTTATATAAAAATACAACGCATCAAAAGACATTTTTCAATGGACACAAATATACAAGGTCATGTATGAAAATACAGATTCAAAATGTCCACATAATGAAAAAGTTTCACATGACGCTGCCAAAATATTACGGACTTAAGGTTGGCTAGAAAATACAAAAAGCTAAATATCAATGAAAAGAAATGATCAAATTTACAAAACCATTTGAACCCATAGTTCTAAAATATTATCATATATATGTACTCATCGAACACTTCTGCATCATAGTCTTTTTTTTTTTTTTTAGAAAAGTTTCTCTTTTATATATTACCAGACATATCTGTGTGCATCCAAACAACTTTCTATGAAGACATGCATGTATATATAATCCTTAAAAAAAATGAAATATTAGGGAATGTTTGTGCATTCTTTGTTTTTGATCGAGATCTGACTCTACACAAAAAAGACAAATAAATAATCTATCTTGACTCAATGTGATGCAAATCTAACATCTGGCTTTAAAATCGCCTCCCGTGTATAAACTATCAAACATAGTTTGAAAGCATTTGTAAATAATGTCTTGTCCTGAACTGCTTGTTTCAAGCTCCTGAAGAATGGAGTCAAACGAGGTCAGTGAGCGAGCAGCAGGAGAAAAATGTAGACCGGTTTATAAGGTGGTCTCTCAGTCAGACAAAAGAGATAAAGTGAAGTGACTCACCTGACCCTGGTGTCAGAGCTGCAGGGAGGAAACAGAGAATATATCTGTGTCAGCGATTAAACAAGAACAAAAGAGAACATGAATTGCTTGCAAGGCAGGCGGGCAAGAGCACAGCCAGCCAAAACATTTAAAGCCTCCGTGCGGTGCTGCCGTCGCGGCACGTGACTGGAAAGAGGCTGTGGGGTTAAAACAGAGCTGGGACTCCTCCTCAGACCAGACACTAAAAGTTTTTTTCCCCAAACATAAATGCGGTGAGTGTGAACTTTCTCATTATTCTGATGAATAACACAAAAAACATGAATGAAACATTTGTTTGAAATCTATTAGTCGTATTGAAGAAGGATGCACTGGGCAGTTATGCAAATATATAAAAAAAATCTATTGATGGAAAAATACTGCTATCAGTCTCCCATCTGTATTTTTCCACCATCACAACCTTCTCAGGGTTTCTCAATTCAATGACTTATTCCAATCTGTCTTCCAATTCATGCCTTCAATACTCACCCAAAAATAACAGGGAAAAACAGCTGTTTAACAGTTTCAGCAGATTTAGAAAGAACCTGACAAAGAATTAAAAATATCACTGAACCACTCCGTCTTCAAGAAAAACAAAGAAACTGCAAATTCATCAGCTTTTGTGCAACTTATCAGTTATATTAAGAACGTTATCTCTGGGTCAGTTTATTTGAGCTCCAGTCAGGGTTGCCAGATCTGACTCACTGTTTCCAGCCCAAACACAACGTAAAACCCGCCCACCTCAATAAAACCCATCCCAAACGTCAACCTCTGTAGAAGCTCGTGTTAAAAACGTACAAGACCACAGCATAAGCACACAACTGCACCTAACAAAGAAAAGGAAACACAAACAGGCTCCCTAAGAAGCCCAATGAGCAGAAATCCGTCCAATCTGGCAACACTGGCTATATGGCTTAGTGTTGTCTGTTACCATGGTGTTGGTTTGAACCTATTAACAGACTGAAATGGCTTCCTGGAGGTGACCCTTTCACACATGAATAAACATGAACAATAGCAGAATCTCCCCACCTGTGAAGCTGCTCTTGCTCTTCTTCTTGCGGCTGGTGACGGTGAGAAACTCGTCGGTGAGCAGGTCGAAGGCGGTGGCCCGTCGGTCCGGGTCAGGCTCAAAACAGCGCAGGATAAACGCTTTGGCCTCCAGCGACATGGACTCAGGAATCTCTGGGTGGATTTTAAACATCCCAACCTAGAAATCAAGAAACAGATCAGAAGTTTTTCAGCCCGTCTCTCCCTTCAGCGTGAATCATGTTATTCGCTGCACAGGCAAATTGCAATGTTTGCACAGAGGTTTGAACCTCAGCTGAAACCTCACGCCGCGGTGCAGGTTGAGGCAATAATACCCAGAGTTCACGTGTGAGATTCTCCCTGAAGAGGCACACTAGAAATTCCTCTTGTTGCTGTTGAAGAATGTTGACTTAAGATTAGCAGAGCGATGCCCCTCCCTCGGGACATTCCTCAGGGATGAGTGAGGAGTGTAAGGGGACTGTTTCACTGACGTGCTGCAGAATAGGCCAAGATGCAAGCTTCTCCACTTATGCTTCCCTCGGTTTGAGTTCAAAGAACACACGCCCCCTCGTCTGGACGCGCCACCCTTTAATTAAATCACATCATATGGAAAAGTCCATGATTCACGGCTTTGACGGCAGTGCTGAAACGCTTTCCAGACAACTGCTTAAACATCTTCTCCGTCTTTAACGACCTGCACACGGACTAAGAAAACAATAATTCACTGGTGCGGCTGAGGAGCCTGTTCCGTCCAAAGCAAATACGGCGCGCAGACTGGGAGGGCGAAGACTTCAAACAAGGACATATGCACACAGAAAGTTGACCTGGGGCCTGTGAAGGCTCCTCTCTCTGATCCACGGGGCTGTTTGTGTTCAAACAAACGCTCGTGCACGCGCGGTGTTTGCAGTTTCTACTGAGCTGGCTCATGTTACAGACTGTACGTGACAACACAATGCTTTCCAGAAAACACTGGGCTGATTATTGCTTCTATCAAACGAGCGACTTGAATAGAAGACAATGAATGAAGCGTAGTAAATATGCCAGCTGTTTGAGAATCAGGCTGATGGATGAGGCTTTAATGCATAGTGTATGGTGAATGTACAGTAGGTCTATTAAATGAGGCATGAGTCTGTCTGAGGGCTGATAACAGCTAAATGCACCAGGCTGGTGCCCTCATGGAGGTCGAAGGAAACGGCAGCTGTTCATATATCAGCTTTTAACCAGGCAATAAAAAAAAAAAGATGCTGAGTCAGGCAGTAATTGTTTTATTTGCAAACAGCGACGGAGCTGTTTATAGTCTGGTCTTTAACCTTTCAAATCACTTAATGTAACCTGATTAGACGTGCTTCAGCTGAACCTACAGTCTCTACCATGATCTCTCAAAGCAAACAACGGCATGCTTTTAGTTAAATTATTATGTGCCATGATAACAGCAGCGCTGCCTCACAATGACGTCTTTAAAAATCCAGCATGAATGATCGTGAAATGAATCGAACAGCTTAAGACAAAATGTCAAACAAAGAAAGCTCATTAAGTACAAAATCAATTAAAACAGTTTATTGCAGGCATTATCTTTTTTTAAGCATATTTAATCCATCTTTAAAGGTTTGTTGTGATAATCAGCTGAAGGCCACACAGTGGGGAAGTGGCTGGCTGGCTTGTTTCAATGAGAGAAAATGACTCTCTTTGCTTTTTGATTTACAGGTCTACAGAAAAATAAAACACACAATACCCGCTCAAAAGAGGATGCTTCGCCCGCCTGCGAGCTGCCATCTAAAATTAAACCCGTTCCCTCGCGAGATAACAGGATGCGCCGTCTCACCTTGAACATGGCGGCTTGTGGCTCTCCCAGTTCGTAGAACGGCGGTTTGCCGGTGGCCATCTCGATGATGGTGCAGCCCAGCGACCAGATGTCCGCCGGCTTGCCGTATCCCCGAGGACCCTTGTCTATGATTTCAGGAGCCATGTACTGCAAAGTGCCTGAGAAACAACAAATCAAACATCCTCGTGAAAAATGCGAAAGCATGAGGGGTAAAGAGAACGTATGAAAGCATAATGCTGGAGAATCAAACTGATCAAAGCTAAAAGCAGTGATACCAGCGTGAAGAACTGATGTAGAAACCAGCCTGCTTTAGGTGACTGATTAAGAGGTATCTTGGCTTTGAGGTGATCAGGTGGGAAAAGCTTTAAGGGGCCGATGGCTTTGTGTAAGCAACAGGAGAGGCTGTCGGTGTTGTATATTAACGGCAGCGCAAGGCCAAAGAAGCGTTTTCAGATCCCTACTGAAAGAGCTCCTTTGTTCAGTTATTATTCAGCTGGCTTTTTATTAGCTGCCTTTAGAGGCTCATCTGCTGAGCTAAAAAAAGGCAGGGACACATTTATATATAGCAGGCGTGTTCTATAAAAAGGACTCGCCCAGTTTCCTGAAAGGGCCATTCAGGGTAAGCCCCCGTCTGCTCCAATCAGCGGCAACGCCGTCTAATTCAAGAGGGCGACCTGAGCTGCAGGGCAAACACCACAGGGCGGCACCAACCTGACCGCAGACTCGCGCCAAACCCGGTGCCTGAATAGTAACGGGCGGCTATTCTCAGATTTATTCCATACAGTAGTTGTGTCTCGGGGAGTGGATTCTTTGAAACAGAAAGACACGGCGGTGCCTGTGCAGGGTTACCTGGCCGCTCAGCTTTATTTATAGCCACGTCTAAGCCTTTGTTTGTGTGATCACAGGGATGAGAATAATCAAGAGTGTACCTGTGAACGTCTCGGTGCACGGGTTGATCCCTGCCAGCCTTTTAGACGTGCCAAAATCGGATATCTTCAGGACGCCACTGTAGGTGTTGATGAGGACATTGTCCCCCTGTGAATCGAAAAAGATCATCTGTTAGCGCAGATACCTCCCCCCCCCCCCCCCCATCCTGCTTCTGAAATTCCAGAGATAACGCTTGCAGCTCCTTGGAAGTGACAAACAGCAGGTTATGACACCGTGCGTGGGAAGAGGAGGAGCTCCGGGCCAAAACAAGGCGATTAACATTTACGTGGAGGCTAATGATGCTTATATGACCAAGTAGTTAAAGCAGTTGGGGGGGGGGGGGTCGGGGGAGCAGAGCGACTAAGGCCGTTGACTCTAATGGGAACGTTATCAGTGTCGGTGTATTGCAGCCGAGATAAAACAGGGAGTGCCGCTTACTAAAGAAAAAGGAGTGCTGCTGCAGCCAATGAGCTGGCGAGAAACTGCAACAACATGCGCGAGCAGCTGGTCCGGGGCCACTCTTCCAATGCAGCCACGACAAATTAGACTTACCAAGAATCACAAGGCACACATTTTCAGAGTACAAGTACACAGATCCAGAAAAACAGACCGACAATGCTTTCTGTTATTGAATTTCGCGTGGAGTCTGCATTCAGTTTTCATGTTTTGAATATTCGAAATTCCCCAAAACAGCAAGATTTTTTTCATCCAGTCTGTTTTAGAAGCATTGAAATACCTCCTTCATTAGGCCAAAAGTGCTTTTTTCCTGAAACTGACATCCTTCCTGTTTAAAAGCCTGGAGCTTCAGTATCGGGGTGCAATACTTTCCATGTCTGTTCAGTCACTGTGCTTCTCACGTTTCAAACTAACTACGTGGCTCTTCTGTTCACTCAACCAAATTGCGAATGCGTCACCACCTGGTATTTCAGGATTTTCTTTTGTAAAGTAGTAAAACTTTGCATGACGTTTTGGTGTGTTTGCACAGTGGTCACTAAAAAGAAATCAATCAAAACAATGACAGCAGTAATACTAAAAGAATTTGTTTTTGCAGTTATTTTTAGGATAAATGAGCCTGTAAAAATCAACAGAGAGTGATTATGCATCATTATTTTTCTCATTTATTGTCCATCGTGTCACCTTGATGTCTCTGTGAGCGATCTGGTTGTCGTGCAGGTATTTCAGCCCCTCCAGGATCTGCCGCGTGTAAAAGCCGATTGTGGGCTCGTTGTTCTTCAGCGGACCCCACTTGGACCTCAGCAGTGCGGACAGACTCCCTGAAACACAGCAGGACAAAGTGCAAGAACAATCCGGTTACTCTGCGCAGGGTGCCAGTCAACACACACTCACACACACAGGTATTAACATGAACACAGTGCTGCAGCGTGGCTCAGTGTGTCTCACCTCCAGGCACCTGCTCCATGAAGATCTTGATGAAGCCGTTCTCGCTGATGGAACCGAGGTACTGGACGATGTTCTTGTGCTTCAGGTGCTTGTGCAGAGCGATCTCCTCGTGGAGTGGCTGTGAGTACCTGCACCCCCCCCAAAAAAACAGAAAAGCTCATAAAATTCATAAAAACACTAAATAATCTAACGAAATTATCCAGCATTAGGAAGAAGTTGGTTCAAACACGGAAGACATTTTTTTCTTAACATTTACAGAAGACAGATCAAATAACATCGGTCAAATTACAGAGATTGATTACTTCAATGTCCCTAAATTTCAGTTAATTCCTTTCATATTCTACGGCTGCCAGTAATTTGACACCAGCCTCACCAGATGATCACCCAGATCTCAAACTCACTGAACAACCTGCACTTAGGAAGCTTTCACGACAGAATCCCGCGGCAATCGACTGCTCCGCTTTGGGTCTATATAGTCTCTTTCTACAGCTCTTCAGTGAAGAACACAGGATGAAGTAGAACAGCAGTGACCTTTATTGAAAAGCCGCAGGTCAGACTGGACCTTCTGGAGGTCCTGATGTCAGACACCAGCGCTCCAAAGGCTAACTGTCCAGCAAGACACGAAAAGGCTTAAGCTGATACCGCATCAATGTGCATTTTTCTGAAGGTTATGTAAAAGCAAGCATCACGTATTGAAGCGTCCACGCAGCCCATCAAAAACAAAAGACTGAAGCAGAAAGAAATCTGGAGCTTGATGTTTGACCAGAATAACAGGTATCTGCACACAAAGAGAGAAAGCTTGCCAGCAATTTCTCCTCCCCGTGCAGCTCCCTGCTTGAATCACACCTTCTCCTTCACCGGCTCTCTCCTGAGATTTCAGTCCACTCTCTGAATTATTTAGCCAAAATTCTCCACATCCTTTGCAGCCGAGCGCACTGCCGACTCGCTGATGTGATTAGTGGAACAAAGTGTGGCGCTGAGAGCGTCTCGCAGTCTGGGATGAGTAGGAGGAATGATGAGGACACGAACAGAAAAAAAAGGAAGGAAAAAAAAAAAAAAAAACCCTTTCCCCACCACCCGGGCGCTCCACTGGATACCAGCACACTGAAAGCCCAAACCACCAGGGACGGTGTTGATCTGCGACTTTGCACTCTCGGCTGGAGGAAAGCAGCACTCTTTTAATTGTTGCTTGGCAGCGGCACTGAGCAAGACAAGGCATTAACGGCTCTGACACTTGTTAACATCGGGCTGTAATTCAATTTCTGAGCAGTGCAATAAATAGACGACCTGCATCAGCTGCTAGAAGTGGGAGCTTCTGTCCTCGGGGTGGCTGAAAATCAGAAACTTATGCATCTTCTGATTATGAAAGTGTTCATCTGTCAGCCAATTGAATAATCAAATTCAGCACAAATGCTATGTTTGTCCTGTCTGACGTATTTAGACACCTCGAAAGGCATGGCGGCCCGGCCTTCCTCACCTGCTGTCTCTCTCCGGTATTTCCTTAATGGCCAGTCGGACCTGGTTGCTGAGATCTCGGCCGGCGTACACGACCCCGAACGTGCCTTTTCCCAGGACCACCCTCTCTCCATGTTCGTCATACTCATAGTCGTACTGCAGAGACAAGAAAAACATGCACGTCATTGCAAAAAAAAAAAAAACCCCATAGAACTGCTAATTGAATCTGATTATTTCATTGAATTATGGTGCTTAATTTGAAAAAAAGGACGCATTTAATAAGTAGAGTTCCACCAAATCAATTTCTAGGTAAATCAACAGAAAGCAATGCACCAAAAACGCTTTTTGATTAGACAAAAAAACTCTAAATTACAGTACAGAGATAAAAGTCGACACAATATGAGAAAATATTAGGACATTTTCCAGATAATTATTTAAAATATAAGCATATCTGAATGAAAAGCAAAATCCATTATTCTATTATCGTAAATGATGCTAATAAAGTAAAAGGGTGCAAAATTGCATTTTCATTGTCTACCTGCTAAAAAAAGAAGTTCATGTTTATTTTAATTATGAGCTATGACTTTTTTTTTGGTTTGCTTATTTTGGTATTTTACTGCATCACATGTACACTTTAGTGCAACATCTTTTCAAGCACTACATTTTCATTTTACATTGACACTTTCCATTTCAATCCTGAAAACCTCCACTGATCATTTTAAAAATCTTCATCTTCAGTGAAAACAGGTCACATGCGAGCTCCTTCCAGCTCCAGTACTGACTGATTGCATGTCGCTTCAGGTCTTAATGGATCAAGCCTGTTAAGCTGACAATGCTCTATTTCTCCTGCCTGAAACATGTGATAAAACACAATAAAACCAGCCTTTGGTTGTGTTGACGATGTTGACTGGAGACTTACTGCCGCTCAGGTTGATTGGAGTCAAACACATTTAAAAAAAAAAAAAAAAAAAAAATCAGTCTGAGAGGAATCTGCTCGACATTTGATCCTGGCCACGCTGAGTCAAAGAGGGTGCGGCAGCATTTTGAGTAATTAGCTGTTCTTTTCCTGCGGCTCTGCCGGGAAGACAGGTGAACGCGGCAGCAGGTGTCTCCTGCTCGCTGCCAGAGCTTCACAGAGTGAAAATCCAGGCCTTTTCTCAGCAGGTTGCTGCTCATTTGTTGGTATTTGCGGCCGAGCTCCCATCCGGTTGTTGCCGTGACTTTACAAAAAGTTTGATAAAATGACACGAAAATCAAAACGCTTGACAATTAAGTCATAAATTCAGCATGAAAAGCTGCCAGTTGGCTGTCAGTAAAGGAGAAAGCACTAATTATCTCTTGAAAGAGGTTTTTTTTTTTTCTTCGCTCTTTTTGATGGAAACACCAGACTCGCATCTCGTTTCCTGTGACATTTTAAAAAACTAAACAAGGCACATCAACAAAGTGGCACTCTTTTATTGGCTTTTAGCAAGACTGCTAATTCAGTAAAGTGATCCTTGTTGGAGGAAAATCTGGTGATCAAAGTATTCTCCAACCAGCGATCTCAGTTTGCTTAGTCAGGGAAACTAAAGGGAATCTAATATTCAATATTCTCAAAGCCTCATGGAGCAGCATGTTTAAAGACTATGTAGACCATTATTTTAAATAAAATAGACCCATATTCTCTTTTTAAGACTGAAATCATCCAAGATTAAAGAGAAAACTCTCACCTCCAAAGCGTCAGTGTCGCAGTCTCCCTCCTCGGGTCCTTTCCAGGCCTCCTCCGTTATGCTGTTGACCAGATCACAGAATCTGCCAAAGGAGAGTTCGGTCCAAAGATAAATGATGATGTATATTTATTACAGGTTAAAAATATATCTCTGAGTTGAGGAAGCATGTCCCATATTTGATAGACATTCCCAGAACTGCACTGCTTTCCCCAGCGCGTGTCACAGCCATGCGGGAAAAAGCTCAGAAATTCAACCCTGGACATTCAATAATGTATTTTTCATTTCAATGGGCTTTACGCAATGGTTGAAAGGTTATAATGGAAAATTGAATTGGTTATTCTACTGCACATTATAAGATATAATGGGCTTTTCATGAGTTCAATAGAAGGACCCAGCTGATAACGTTTGACTTCAGCTTGAACTGTAATTAGACAGAGAGGGCATATAGACGCACGTGCAAATACTGTACACACACACACACACGATACGTTCATTATCGTCTGGATCACAGTTGTCCAGGTTTTAAAAAGAACATTTTTTGCCAAAAGCCTCTACCTGTGTCGTACATTGTTTTTGTTGTTTTGTTTTGACCGGTCAATCCTCTTCCAGCGGTGTGAATGAAGCCGCTCACTGAGGCGTAGAGAGGAGGCTGCTGACGACACCTTCATTACAGCCAAGTGTGTTTGATCAGGGACACAATGAAAACACGAGTCTGGAATTCCTCCTCTTGTGGCAGAATAAGTATGTACGCATGTCAACGCCCTGAAATTACAGCTGACATTTACTCTGCGATTACATAACTGTTTCCTTTAAGCTTCTTGAAGGAGTTGAACCATGGCAAAGAAAAACTGCTACACATCGAAATAATTACTTTTGGTAGTGATCATTTAATACCTTTTTTCAGACCCATCAATATAATTATGTTAAATGTATGGCTGCCTTGTATTTCTGCAAATACAAACTCACTTCCACCAAACATAATGATGAATAAACTAAAATATACAAAAGAATAATTTGGTGTTCGTGTTAAACATGGAGAGCAGAAGTTAAATGTAGTAGATGCAGAGGTAGAAAAAAATGCATCCATTGCTGCTTGTTATTGTAAGTCTGCAGTTCCTGATTATGCATTTCTGGAGATATTTTTTTCTCTCTTTGTGTTTTTGTCCCATCTGGCTTTGGCGACAATGCAAAAGCTGCTCCTACAACAGAATGACTGAATATTCCTCTGAATATAGACAGAAATTAAAAGCCCAGGTTCACAATGTGACGAGAATAAAGTGTTGGTATTTCTGTTTGAGGAAAAACGTGAAAGTTGCAAGAAAAATCAATATTGAAGTAGAGTGAATGTTTTTGAAAGAGCCACCTCAGTACATTCAGGTGTTTATTCTTCAGTGCATGGTTACATACAGTCTAAATGATTCAATACACTGCAGTGTATTGAATCATGTAGACTGTAGGTAAGATTCGAAGAAAATTAAAAGTCAATGCAAACTTTACACTCACTACAATGGGCCGCAAAAGACAATATAAACATTAACAAATACAGTTCTACGATTAAAATTTCATCATGTGCTGTTATTGCTTTGAAGAAATAGACTTGGTTAAGTGACTCAGCTGGTGATGCCACAACACCAGACATTAATTAAAGAGAGTAAATCAGGCAGAGGACGGCTGATGCGGGTTGAGGAGATTGATGCGCTAGAAGAGCGCAGCGGGAGGACGATTAACGCGAGTAAAGAGGAAAAGCAATGGCAATAACACACAGGCTTTGCACGTGCGTTTGTGATTCAGGGCATATTGTGATGGAGGTGTGTTATTTTGCTGGAATCCAAAACAGATTACAGTATTTACAGTTTACAGGCACACCTCCCACACAGGCGCGCACACACATTATGACCTTCCCCGCTCTCGATGCACACAAGCTGTGAATTAGCAGGTTGCTGGCTTTGTCTTGCCGTCACACACGCCTGCAGGTGTTCCCAGCGTCACGTGCGCTCGTGCGTGCAGACACGCCGCACACACACACATATGCAGAAACGAAAACAGGCGCCACCGACTTTTGTCTGGCCTTTTCTTCCCTCTTTCCACCTTCCCTCTCCCTCTCCCTGCCTCCCTGTCACTGCTGTTAAGAGAAAACCGGCATCATGACAACAGCAGGCATGACTCACGGACTCTCACACTCCAGATAATAGAACTGGAAGCGCTCCGGAGCCTCAGATGCGAGAGTCGCAAGGCTGAGTGCTGGATGCTTCAGCGAGCTGCCAGCGAAGAGGAGCATGATGGGGCTGAATGGAAACAAGGTGTGCACCTGGAGACAGGGAAGTGGGACGTCTCCCACCTGCACGCTCAACGACACGATGCTTCCACGAAGCTCACAATGTCAGCTGTCTGATCATCATCATTGTCAAATTGTCTCTTTTTTCTTCTAAATCAGAAAACGTCTGATGAATCAGTGTCAAGAGTTTAATCACTTTATCAATTTATTTATTTATTTGTCTTTATTTTTGCCTTCCTAAAATTATTGATTCCATTTTTATTTTGTTCTGTTGAAAAAATGACTTTAAGCGTTCCTTTGGATGCATCCTTTTAATCACGGTCATGTGTTTGTTATTTTCTTGTCACTTGTTTAGTCTTCTTGTCATTTTGTCAATCATTCGTGAAGATCTTAAGAAGAAATCAGTATCAATGAAAGGTTTTTTGTACAAACTGGATTAAAATGATGGCTTGAATTTGACTAAAAAAATGCTTGAGACGTTTTGGATAAAAGATAATAACACAATAACAGTGATGAAATGTCCTGGTAGACACAAATTCTATCAACACACTAAGACTCTGAGCTGTTCAAATAATCTACCAGATGTTAAAACTTTTCTCTTCAGAATATAACTTCCTGTCAATGGGTTTTTTTAAAGCCACTAAAATAAACATGGGCCTAACACGTGAAAAAGCGGGGAAATGTCTGATCAAATGTATTTGCTGCATATTTCCATAGAAACAGCAAGTGTGTTATACTCGGCTGGAGCAGCATCTCCTCCTCTATTCATGTGTAGATATTTGTAAATGTTCATGAATATGTTTGAGTCTGCAGACTCAAGCGAGCGTGCGAACCCTGTGGCTATACGGCGGTCTGTAGCTTCTGAGTGCATGAATAGATTACAAGCATTCCAGAGAAGGTTACAGATACTCAGGCTGTTGATTAAACCCATGAACATTCTGAACATTCGCAAGACTGTGGTTTTGTACCATGTATGCAATTTTAGAAAAGGGCATGAAAGTTGCAGATAAACACTTACCTGAATGCATCACTCACACAAGCATCACATAAAGTGTAACAAAGCGAAGCACAGAGAGCGCGAACAGGCAGACCAACCTTTTGCAGTGCATCTCTGTACAGAAATAGATCTGGAAGTCCTCGGCGTTGTGAAGGACGTAGAGGAAGGCACTGCGTTCGTCAAACTTGGAGATGCTGAGGGAGAAAGAAGACACGGTCAGCTGTGTCCTCTAATGAGAGGCACTTGAGCGAGGTATGAGTCAGAGTGAGCTTGGCCTTTTCACTGGATTCATGACATTCACCGTTAAGTCTCTTAGTATAAAATGATTTAATGCTGCTGCAAGAGGGTGGCCAATCGAAATCTATCTAAACTTACACCTGATTATATATGAGAAATGCACAGTGTGTAGGAAGATGTGATAAAAATAGAGACAAATGCAGCAGGTCTGCATAGCTTTCCTTCAAGCCCTCCAGCAGTAATAAACCCTGCACCTGGAGCAAACATTAAAGTTGTGATGCATGTAAAGTGACGTTTCAACGCTGCAGAAATGAAGTCCTCCACCTTTGATCTAAACCCATAAATGTAAACTTTCATGCAGGAGCAATGCTTGTCTGCTCATTTCCTGGCGAGTGTGCCAAAGCTGGAGCTGCTGAACCAGACCTTGGAGTGCCTGTGTGTGTGTGTGTGTGTGTGTGTGTGTGTGTGTGTGTGTGTGTGGTCGTATTGTAGCTTCCAGAGCTGCTATTGTGTCCTGCTGACTGTCTGCAGGCTGAGTGGGCACAGAGAGTGAGTTGTTCCCTAGCAACATGTGAGCACGGCCCTCCACTTCTCTCTGAATTCCTTTGAGGATGGAGGAAAAACGGCGCATAGCAAGATATCTTGAAAACTGTCTCTGGTACAGTATGAAAGAGCAAAAATACAGTATAACACCGGGCTGGAAGTCAGAACGCTTTGATATGTCAAGCTACAGCTGTGCAGCCCATGCTGTTACTGCTTTCTATGCTTTACTTGTGCAGCTTGAACTGACTGAGTCCTTCACATACATTTAGTTTGCCTATTTCCTTTCATATACTTTGGAGAAAAAACACTTTACCTCTGCATTGACTAGGTTACTTTTTAAGTCTCACATTATATGAAATTAATCTGAACACCAAGTTGTTCTTCTAGCAGTGAACAGGATTTTTTTTCCAACACTTCACAGTCATGCATTGGTTTGCGCTCAAACTTCACAGCAGAACAAGGTGGGTTTAATTCTGGAACGCGCCTCTGTGTGGAGTCTGCATCTCCCCGTGACTGTTTGGTTTTCTAAAGGTGTTCATGCACAACTGTGAGCATCTTGCAAAAAAAGGTTCCAGTAAGTCTCAATAGAAATCCTGGTGTTGACTGAAGAGACACGGTGGTTGGAGACTATGTTAAAACCAGCAGCTGATTGTGAAGATTTGAAAGAATGACAATCGTCAAAAGACTTGCAACGTGAACTCGGACTGGATTTGGATGAGCAGACACTGACCTGACACCTCGGACAGACGTGGCGCTGAAGTTCCACTCATGGATCCCCTTATTCTGCAGAATAGTGAGAGAAAACAACTAACACTATTACACCTGATATGATATACATTTTGAGACATTAATACACTGGCACCGTCATACAAAATGTACCATTTGTACAGAGATATATGTGATCAGTGGTTTAATTATGTTGGCTATCACATGGAAAATAAGAGAAATCTTCTTCCAAGTATTAACAAACACTACCTGAACAGCAGAGCTGCCGAAACAGAGCAAATAAAAACATCTCAAAATTAAAGTAAAGCAGAGATTTGGTTCATGATTCGGTTTCTTCAAATCAAGAGAATGTATCCCTCCAATGAAATCCCCTCCACTTTCAGATAAAAGTTGTGTGTGTTTCAGATTCTGAAGTTTATTTAGATCTTCATTATTGCAGAAAGCCTGTGTTACTCTTCTGTGCAACAGAGTAAAGTAGAAATACAGACAGGCACCTTATCATCAGGGGCGACATGCCAGATAGACACTGTGTTGTCATCCACGTCTTTGTTTATGGACAGATATGAAGGTTGGTACACTTTAGTGGGCTCCAATATCAACACCTGGAGAAGAAACGAACAATAACCTTATTACTGAAGCATTCATTCATTGAGTGAAGGTTACGATGATGAATTCTCGCTTATCTCCAACAGCATCATTACTTAACGACGACATTGTGCTTCATTAAGTTTGTACTTTCGGTGAACTGAAATATTAGATCACTTAAGCTTCAGTCTCTGGAAACTTCTTCATAAATAATGTCAAGTGACTAACTGGAAAATCTGATTTAATGTAAAAACCACAAAGTAGAAATCTGTCAAAACAAATCGGACCGGAAGGATGAAGCTGAGCTGGAGACGCTTACAGGAAATCGAACTGAGGAAACATCCTTTTTGGTCGCTTCCACCAGGAAGTCCATCCAAAAGTCAACCAGATCTTGCTTGGGCGCGGGCTGCTCGCTGCTGGGCTTTTTAAAGTGCTGGTAGATCAAGAAAGTCTCCACCAGCGAGCGCAGATACCTACAACCAGCCGGAGGTAGAAAGACCAGAGAGCCGGGCGTCACTGGAGAGCCTTACTGTGGCACATTTCTCATCAGAAAAAAAACCAATAATCTGATTTTTACAAACAGAATAACTCGATTACACATCATTTGCATTTATATTACATTGTTTTTAAAACCATGAACGTAGTTCACGGAAGATCAGACAAACAACACAGCTGGATTGTGTTCGCGCGGGATCGTTCGGGGATCATTCCTCTTTGTGACGTTAATGGTAACGTAAAGAGGTTTCACAGCTCCGGCACAAATAAAGAACAGCAGGGGCTTAAACACTGCGCAGAGGAGACGCAGCCATTCTTCCTTCAAGTTCTGTAAAAGCTCATAAAGTCGTGACAGACTTGCAAAAATTAGAAGTCTATCATGAAATGATTATTCGAGAACAGCATGTTTATGTAAATATGCCAAGTGGAGTGTTTTGATCATATTTAACTCTTTATTGGATCGGTTTGGTAATTTTTGCTTTCTTTCTGGGCTTCGGCTGCATGAAGCCACGTTTTGGTGCTGTTCAGATGAGCAGAATGAGCTTCTTGATATTTTCTGCTCTCCAACACCAAATACTCCAAATGCTCAGCAGCCACAGATGGCCGCCGTGGTTTCAAGGGAAAGACGAGCGCTCTTCAAATCGCATGGACCCAGGCGCAGTTGGTGACGGATGTGGTTCGAAATTGGCTTTTTTTTGGGGCAATCTAATCTCGGAACGGTTGATCCGCGTTCTCACCAGATGGGGGCTTTGAGCTTGAAGAGTTTCTCCGAGGCCTGGATGACCCTGGTGTTGTCGCAGGCGAGGATGCTGGCGCCCAGGAAGAAGCCGACGTCCCAGTAACTCTGCAGCTTGTCCAGGCTCCCTTTTTTACCCAGCAGGCTGCTCAGCTTAACGCCTGGAAACAAGACAACAGATGAGAAAAGAAAAAAACAAAAAAAACCTGCTTTTTGCAACAGGAAGTTATTGATCTCCTCTGTTCTTCCCTTTCGGCTGTTTTGCAGAAAAGACAGGCAACAAGACAAGCTGGCAGGAGGAAAACTGCAGGGGAAAAAAAGCTCTCCATGCAATTCCACTCTCTGTCTGGATGAGCCATAACTTGTAGGTTTAGATTTATGATTTGTCATCATACAGAGGAGAACTGTGAATCGCTGCATGCAATAAGAATAAGCAGAGTCCAGGAGAATGGAGGTTGAGGTTAATTCAGGGAACTGCAGGCTGATTCCTGCGACAGCCAGCTCTGTTTCCCACATTCCTGAGCCCCCCTGAGCTTCAGAGTTCAGAGAAAAACTGAATAAATGGACCAAAGGCTTCCTTGCATGTTTGACTGACAGAAGCAAGAGGAAAACTGTTCATTACAATGACTGCAATATTTACAGTTTCTAAAATATCACCCCACATTTCATCATTGACACAATGAACAAAGCACTATTGGTGTTGTGTTTCTTACCAACTAATTCATGAATTAAGCTCGTTTCGATCCGCTTTCAGCCTTGTTACAGCCAGTACCAAACACCTACCAACCTGCCCTGTTTTTCTACTCTCTCAATATCCTCTTAAAGAATTTTAGTTTGTTTTTTTAAAAACTCAAAAATAGACGAATCCCATTTAGATAAGACATGCAGCTACGCAGGCCCACATGTTAAAGAAATGTTCAGGCATTTATCTGAAAGATATGAAAACACATGGACTGCTCGTGTCCCACAGTTTTTCTGTTATTCGTGCAACTTTTGATAATTTATCACTTTCACCCATCATGTAAAATCCAGACTTTTCATTTTTAGCTTATTTAAAGAAGATCATGTCCAAATGGCTCCTGCTTTATGAGGCCTGAATGGAAAATGGACTGAATATTTTACACCTTTTCACCGTGTTAGTCTCAAAATCAACCACCGTCGCCCATTCCCACACTCCACCGGTGACAAAGCCGACACACATGGCCCTCGCCCTCCATCAGGAGCAGCTTATATAGAGTATTTTCAGTTTTCATTGCTTTAGCCCAAGGACACTTTAACTCACAGAGAGGAATAACTGGAGATTGAACAACCGACCTTCAAAGTGAAAAATGGCCGACGCTAACGCCTCAGCCAGATACGCTCAGGTTTACTCTCCTAAGATGTCAGACACACAGAGATATTTAGCTTCTATTCGCTCCTCGATATTGAACTGTGGCGTTCAGTGAGCTGCTGATGCAATCTGGTAAGCAGGTTGTAGCTTGTAAAACGAAACAAGACGCAAAAAGTTACTGTAACTGCAGAGGGAGGCAATAAAAGGAGCTCACTCTTCAGAGCTTTGTGTGTGCTGTCCATGTGCAGACAAAAGTCATCTAATAAAACTTAATTCTCCCAGCGATGCGACTGATCATGAAGGACGACTGCAAAAAGACAAATTGGTGCTTATTTACTCTGCGGTAAGTCAGCAGTCTATCGGCAATAAACCTCAAAAGCAGCACGTGGACTCAAAGCCAAGCTGGCGTCGACTCACCCACTTTGCGGAGCTCGAACGACGTGTCGAACTGGTGCCCGGCCGCCAGCAGAAGGACGGCATAGTTGATGCCAGAGTGCAGCGTGGGCTCAGACTCAAAGCCCTTTTTAAACCTGAGAGGAGAAAAAAAGGAAAAAAAGAAATAAACATTTTTCCTCTGAAGAAACGCGTCACCGCGGATACAAAGTGTCTCTGTGATGACGGATGGCTTCGCACGGCTCCCCTCGGCTCGCCGGGACACAAGAGGGAGGAAAAAAAACAATTAGAGCCATATTGAGTTGGGGCCGCAGAACAGCAAACATCAACAGCGAATACCCCCACAAAACAAGAAATTTCATTTATTTAATGAGCAATCTGCTCTGCTGAGAAAAGAGGTGTGAATGTTATTAGGAGTCTTGCATCAAGTTGTGACATGGAGCCGAGAATAACAGCCGAATGGCAGCTTGATTGTCCCAAAGCAGCATCAGGCAAAGATATTAGATTTTAAAGGGAAGTTACAGACGAGAGGGAACGGCCATGTTGTGTTTTTAATACGTCAACATCCATCAGTTAATGATAACTTCCAGTTGCTCTCTAGAACCCTGCTCATATTAAGAAGGTAAACCCGGGAATCAGACTATTTTTATGTTTTCCATCACATGAAAAAAAAGAAAAGAAATAAAGGAATTGGTTCATAAAATTATGCTGACAGCCCCCCCTGTCAGCCCGATCTGTTTTCTGAAGTTACAATAAGCAGCTTCTGCAGCTTCAGCCCTCGGCGGCTTCACTTCATTGAACGGAAAAAGCTCAGAGCCAGGGTTTTGGGAAGCGACGCAGCGTCCGTGTCAAAGAGGAGGGATGTGATTCATGGCGACCCTGAAAGATCTCAGAAAAAAAAAAAAAAAAAAACAGCACTGAATCCTCAAATCACTCCTGTCTGCATGGAAGACGTCGACCGGTATCTTTAAAAGCACAGTGACATTAAAGTGACATCTTTCCCACGTTCGAGCGCTGATGGTCGTAAACCTTAAACACCGTGCGGCGTGCCGTCGCCGTGACGAGCCGTCATTAGCAGACTTTGCGACCGGACTGTTTCTTTCAATGAGCCTTGCAATTTTCATTACCCAGCGAGGGGATTCACCTCGATGATAACCGCTATAATGACACGCTGCACTGCTGGCACCAGACGTGGGAACTTCCAGCACCGCGGTGCCTTCCACTGCTGAGTCACTGCACGCTTGTTGGCCTTTGAAACACTTCTGAACAATATTTGCTGGTGACTAAGCGTCTGGAGGAGCGCACTCTCACCAGAACGTGCCGCTGTCTCTGCTCTCGGTGTCTGTGAAGTGGGACTCCAGGAACGTGTCCTTGTAGATCCGTCCCACCAGGCAGTAGATGTCCGACGCCACCTGCTCCTCGCCCTCCACCAGGGGCAGCATGATGTCCAGGGCCTTCTGCCTGTCGCCGGGCAGGTTCCTCCTGGTATCACACACACACACACACACAAACACACATCACAAAAAGTTACGTGCCAGTAAGAAGCCAGATCTGCAGCATAATCCGCCAGTGAAATCTCAAATAAATCTCCATCTTTCTCTGATGTTTGTGGTCAAAACTTCAGGTTGGCAGAGCTGATAGACTTATAAAATATAGAACTGATGCTTGTCAACTTCATATTTTGAAAGAACAAAGCTTCTGTTTCACATACTTCTATCACTACTCGACGTGCATCTCGACTCCCAGCAGCACTTTGCAGAGATGCTTTCCTACAGGAGAGTGTTGCTTTAAGGAGAAACCTGATTCTGTCTTTTGATGACAAGATTTTAGATTATTCATGATACGGCGGAGGTCTGCACCAAGCACCAAAAACACAAATAACAGGCTATATTTAATAGTTTACTTCCAATCTTTCTCAGACTGAATCGGAATGTGCAACATTAGCAGCTTGTGAGTGTGTGTGTGTGTAGCGAGGGAAGAGTTGTTCGCCTATTGTTTTGTGACGGTGATACTTGGCACAGTGGAGGCCATTAGGAACCCGACTTAGATTACAGAGTTTACCGGGTTCATTAAAAGAATCGGCAGTTTTATTCAGCGCCGCGCGTCTCCTGCTACACCGCAGGCAGCCATTAACACATGACAGAGTCTCTCCTCACTAATGGCCGCGGATGTAATTTGAGGCTCTTTAACGGTGATGCCCACCAGAACATGACAAAGACTGATGAACGTGAGCCACGATCTCTCCAGGTGTTCATTACTTAAATTACACAAACGTCTGTCCATCCGTGGAAGTGTGAACATTTCACAATCAAGCAGCTTTCGGTGGAAATAGGCTCACTGTTTCTGCTTCAGCAGAAAATAGAGAAGCAAAACTAATATGATGGTAGCCTTAAAAACATCTGTCACACAAGCAAATGGATTTCTTAGTTTATAAATATCACGGTAATTACTTTTTGGCAAGGGTGTTCTTTTTTTGTTTTGTTTTCAGATTTCATTATTTGAAAGTGCGAAGGGTTAACAGTCAGTGATCATAATAATCTAAATCATTAAAAACAAAAAATGCCAGTTAATATCTGATGATTTCTGATGATAGCGCCTCAATTTTTCACTCAGACAACACATTAACTGTATGCTGCCAGTGCATGCCAGAAAAAGGAGCTGCACGGTGCATCCGTTTGTTTTGTCAATGCCAAAAATGTTTCAGGACAGAGGGCACCGTCGTATAAAACCTGACCTGGGGCCGTGACTGGTCCAGGGCCCGCACTTTGGACATGTCTGGTTTATTAGCTTCCTTGATCTGAGGCTAATAAAACAGCTCTGCGGTAAGTCCGTCATGCTCAGAATGCAACTGCCCAGTTTCTGAAAACGGCATCGTTCTCTGTGGCTGTGGAAACAATCAGGCTCAGCAACAGTCCAACACTATTCCTGCTTAAACTAAACAGAAAGTGAGCGACGCTCCTCCTGAAGTTAGAACAGAAACAAATTAGACTAGGAACAAATTGTTCCACCGTCAGCCCTTCATGTCGTTCAAACGCACTGCGGAGCATGCGGAAGGTATAACAGTCTTGAAAACAAATATGAGGAAAAGGCTATTTGTGTGTGTGTGTGTGTGTGTGTGTGTGTCTGCCCCGGAGTGTCTGCCCTCTCCACTCTGTTCTCTCTCTCTGTACCTTCCTGCAGGTATTTCATTCTGAAGAACTCAAAGTTCCTGCTTGTGTTTCTCTGTACTCCTGTTTCTCCTCTTCACTCTCCCGTTAACTCGATCTGTTTGCTGTTGTCTCCGAGCGAACCTCCACGGGAGGATTCTTCGTGTCAAAACGCCGTGTTTCCTCTCCATTTTTTCATCCAATGCTGCGGCACGACTGCGTTGTGATGGATTGAATTCAGAAAGTATTCACAATTAGCCTCACATGCATGTTTTTGGACTGTAGGAGAACATGCAAATTCCACACAGAAAAGCCCTGAAGCACAACCAAAACTCAAACCAGGGACATTCTTGTTATGAGGAAATAGCGCCAAGCGCCGCGCAGCCCCGAGGTCTTTACATGTGACTCTGAAACAACAGGTGGTGGCATTCAGCCGGCTGCGGTGGAACTCCGGTCGCGCGTTCTTCACCGCTGCACTTTCGGGAGACACAACCGTCACAGTCAGCTGCTTCTGAACATGTCTTACTGGCACAGCTGCCGCTTCCTACCTGCGAAAACTCAGTGGATTCAGACTACTTTAAGATGTAAACATGACAGTCATGCACACAAAAACTAGATGAACATTCACCACAGAGCGAATAAAATGCAAAAAAGAAAAAAAAATGTACTTTGTTATTAATATTTGAAATTAAATACACAGTAAATTAAACAGAAATCACTTGTTTGTGTTGTACTACGGTCTATTACTTGCAGGACTTCATGCACAAAAGAACAAGAAATGTGAAAGTAATGTGGTTCATTTAAGCCAACATTTTCTTTTGTGCCACTGGGAGTCTTTTCAGCACACTATTTCCCTTCTTTATGCTCCTCTACAATGTTTCATTTCTTTGCTTGGAAAACCCTTTTTAATCCAGAGAATAAGTGAAAACGTGAAAAACACACATGAATGACATGAAATAAATAATTTGAATTAATTGATTAATTAATTTGAAAAGTGCCACATTTAAAGGGAAGATATTCCTTTTGTTCCAGATAATGTAGTAGTTCAGCACTTAGCTATTTTATACATGTTAATAAATTGGGTTTAAATGTTGTTTATATCAACAAAGGCCTCTAAGCACTCTGGGAAGATCTGTTTGCTCATCGTCATGTAAATATATTCAGAATGTCTCCAGAACCTGCACTCCATCCGGGGACTCTCCCGTCAGACTCGTCGCATTTCTCTCAAGCTTTCTGCTGCAGATTGTGTCAAAACGCAGACTGCAGACAGAAATCAGAGGCGCGATCTTGCAAAGTGGAGTCTCTCGCACATACGCTCGTCATGACGAACGCCACAAAAAAAATAAAAAAGTAAATCAAATGGGGATGAACATGCAGAGGCTCTCCTCTTAAATAAAACATGGGAGCTGACAGCTATTAGCAGAGAGACCTTTCAGAGGGAGCAGAGACCTGCTGCATTCTCCATTTCCCTTCTCTCCTCTCTCCGGAGTGCCGGCGGATATTTGGACAGAGAAGGATCCTTTGCTCATAGGCAGAGACAGGAGCTACTTCAGCCCAGCAGCTTCACTGAAAAACCTACTTCGGATCAATGATTAAATGCTTATTAGGGCCGTTTATTGACGATCCGGAGGCTTGGCGTGGGCCGCAAGCTGATGAGTCAGAGCTCGGGAGTGCAGACGGGCAAAGTAATCACGCGTGTAAATCCACTTCAAGGACACACTTCACCAGACAATACAGCAGGTTTTCAAAATTTGTTTTTCAAATATGACAAGAAGTAGAATTCTCATCTCCCTCTCTCTAAATTCAGAGACCCGTGACTAATTTTCCCCCCTCTCCAATCAGACCGTACACCCTCTGCTGCCACAGCCTCCTGTAACACCCATCAGACAGAGAATGAATCATTATACAGCTGAAAAGGGAAGCCGACACAAAAGGCCTCCAAACCTTCCGCCACAACATGACATGGGAGTTTTTAAAGGTTTCCTTCGTGAGCGCTCACTGAACGACGCTTGTCAGAATGTCTCAGTGCGCCGGCTTGAACATAACACACACACACGCGCACACACAGATACTCAAGGACATGCTGGCACCATGCAGACCGAGTTCTCCGGTTGCTGCTGAATTAAAGGCCAGCAGGCTTCGCGGCTGCTGGAGGAAGTCGCATCGTGTGAAGCATCTGGTAAGAAACCTGCAGCCAAGACCTCCTGCAAGCACATCTGCCTTCCTCCTGAGTGCAGCAGCTCCTGATAACATCACAGCTGTTTACCAACCGGAATTCAACTTTATATTAAAACATGAAAGGCGTTAGATTAATCACCTGCTGTGCACACTAAAGGTCACTCCACAATACCAAAACCATTCATTTTACAACATTATGGAAACGCATCCCAATCAGCAAAACTTTTTAAGATGAAAGCGGCTGATGAATTTCCTCCACTGAACTTTTTAGTTTCAAAACCATGTAAAACTGGTGTGTGGAGCCAGACTGAATGAATCACAGCTCCTCCCTTAAAAACTCTTAATCCAGCAGCAAGTCAGATATCATTTTGTTAAAGAACAAAAAGTATCATTACTTCCTCTTCCTCTTATTAGTCATTCTATAATTATTTTTTCTAAAACTGTTACTTGTTTCTTTACTTTGCTCATTCATCACACGGCTGCTTCATGTAGGTAAAATGTTTTTTCCAACTCCTCTTCTTATTTGAACAGACGGGTATAAATCAAGCTCAAAAAATAAGAAAACAAACACAGATTATTTTTTCTTTCTAATAATGATTCTTGGCAGGAAATCCTATTTATTCAAACGGTAAATAACTTAGTAAAGAACTTAGTGAGAGGAGTAGCTGAAAGGAAACTTTATGTGAGAAACTTTGTATGATGGGAGAATTATTTCACAATGATTTCTTGTTTCCACCTCGCTGTTGATGCGTGGGAATCGGCCTCCTGGTGCACGTGCCGTGTGTTCCTGCCGTCTTACCGATTCAGTGCAAAGGCGTAGTGGAACTTCACATGGGGATGAGCCACGGGGTCAAAGGTCGGGAGCTTCTCCAGAGTCTCCACCAGCTTCACGATGGACTCGTAATCCTGGAAGACGCGTAAAGGTCGTCAGCGGCCGCTCTGAGTCCTGAAGGAGACTCCTGATGCCCTTTCATTCCGTCTGTCCAGGGCTCAACCGTCCGCCTGAGGCCAAACGCACTTCAATAATTGAGCGGCCTCTTCGTGGCATTTTTGCTTCTCATGCTTGCCGACGCAGTCGCTATACCCAAAGCATGCTGAATAATTCAGCACCTGCTCAATGCTTGTTGTTCAGATGAAAGATTCATGAGGCCGAGCGGCGCCTATGGTGAGTGGGAGGGTCTGGGCAGCGGGCGCCATCGCAGCACGTGAGACTAAAGCGCACAAAGAGCGGCAGATTTAAGACGAGCGGACCAAAGGCTCCGCCCGGAGCTCTCTGCAGGCGCTCTGCGGCGTGGTTAAAGCGACGCCACTGCACAGTATGCGTGTGAGCATCACGATCTCCGCCAAGGTCAGAGACGTCATCCTCCGCTCTCAGTCTGAGCTGACAGTCTGAGTGAACATAACGATTTCACCGCTGGTTTGATGAAAAATTGATCATTTACTGGTGAAACTTCTCAGGATATTCAGGTAAAGTTTTACGTAATTTTCAATGTTCTCATAGAGGAAGAATACGTTGAATTGATTCAGTATTTCCAACAATATTTTCAGAGACATTTTCATCTCCACCTGGCCTCATTAGCTTTAACTGATCTGTTCATTTTTACTCCAGTCGGTTCATTCTGCAGACTAACCTCTCAAAATCTGTCACCTCCAGCTCAGACTTTTAGACTTCAGACTCAGTATTTGCTTTTTTTTTTTTTTTCAAAATAAACAAAATGTGACCAGATGTTTCGTGACAGTTACCTGGAAAATAATGTATATTTGGTAAAATACTGATTTTTCAGTCTGGAAGACTGAAGTATACATTTAAATGAATCTATAGATAAACTGATGATAAACTCATGATAGTCATTTAAGCATTTCTGACCTTTTAACTGTAGGTTAGCAAAACATAAACAATTCAGAAACAAGGTAGCGTATAACTAACATTTTTTTTTTTACGTTTTTCATTCTTCTATTAGCTTAACTTCAAATATGTCAGTGACTAACTGCCTATTCAGAGTTCACAGAGAATTTAGATGGAACTATTTAAAGGCGATCTTCCTAATTTGCGGAGTAACGCCACCAGAGGGGCGGCGTTCGGGCGCCTCACCTGGATGTCTCTGTACGTCAGCAGCAGGTTGATGACCACGTCCACTGAAAGGCACTCCACGTTGTCCAGCCGCTGCTGGATTCGGTTGAGCTCGGCCGCCAGCTCCATGCCGGTGTACAGCTCTCTGGCTTTACGGATCTCATTCAGAATCGTCTCCCGGAAATACTGACTGGAGGAGGGAAAGAAAAGAAAAGAAAAGAAAAGAAGAGAAAAGAAAAGAAAAGAACAGGGCAATCAGCTTTAGATTAGGAGAAGAAGAAAGCATACTTTATTAATCCTATTGGGGAAATTCCTTTATCCGTATTAACCAAGTGTTTGGGGTCAAAGGTCGTGCCCAGAGACACTTCGGACTTCCCTAACCTCCAGGCCACCACTTCCCCTGACTATACAGACGAAACAGCTAAAAAAACCCTCAAAGCTTTAACTAAATTGAGCCCTAATAGTGGGCTTCTTTAACTAAAAGCTGATGTTCCGTGGCGGCGCGTCGTTCTATTTATGCAGGAAAACACCACCAGTGGAAAAAATGCAATTAACACCTGACGAAACAGATTGTTCGGAGGAGTTAAGACATCTCTGGGGAACAATTCAAACATGACTGGAGTTAATTCATTTCCTCCGATCTCATAGTTTTACATAATTTCAAGTCAGTCGCCGGTGAGACGTGAACCGCTTTCCCCTTGATTTAAATGACTTCGCAGCAGAGAGTAGATGTTTATTAAATACTGGAAGGCACTTGCACTACGCTAATAAACCTGCAAATCACTAAAACATTCAAGAAAAAAAAATCCCTTCAACATTGTGTAATCACCTACATTTTTTACATTTTTTAAAAAGAGTATTATCTTTATTAGAAAAAAGGTTTATGGAACCTCACGATATCAAATTCTTTAAAATACACTTTCATATTGGCGTTAAAAAATTTGCAGTTGAAAAATATGAAAAGATCACGCGGTGACTCAGATTATTGCCAGCTCCCACTCGCCTCTCGGGCTGCATATTCTTTCAGAGTGCAACAAGGTTACAGGCAAAATGCCAAATAATGACTCAGTCTGCACTCTTCTCACAAGCATCGGTTGTTTGGAGCCGGCATCAAAAAAAAAAAAAAAAAGAGCCACTGTATTCCTCAAAATAAAGAGAGCAATATTGATTTTAGAGTGATTAAAAAAAAAAAAAATCTGGAGGACTTAAAGAGATTGTTAGAGATGTTAATCCAGATCAGATGATTGTCTCCCAGTTTGCTGGATTTAATTCTGGAAGTGAACACATTTCAGGGTAATAACTGAGTGTGCTCGCTGGATCAACGTGATAAATGTGCTCCTCGTGCGTCGAACTTTTCATTTTCTCTCACGCAGCATAAGACAAAACATGCTTCAGATAATAATAATTAGCAAATGATCAGCCGCAGCAGATTACTGTAACATCCGTCCATTTTCTCAGTTTCACGTGTGATCGCAGGAAGCGATCAGTGTTTAGAAAATGAGTCAACCACCTGAGTTACTTTAACAGCTCCTGAAAACTAAACCTTGAGTTACTTTCTATGTGCAATGTGACAAATCACACCTACTGAATACAGGATAAAGCTCAACAATCCTGTCTTACTATGAGCTGTTTAAATGAAAGTCAAAACGTTTGAAACAGCGAGCGACTCATAGATTTGACTCGTTGCTTTTAAGAACTCATTACAGTCACACAGCGTTACATAATAAGGTCTGTCAGGTCGACTCCCAGTCGGCTTCAACAGAACGCGTTCAATATGTAGCTGGTAATTAATGACATATACGGTATTACAAATAGCATTTATGTCCCGAACATAACGTAGAGAATATGCTCATGTATGTCGGTCTCCAGGAGACGGAGCTTTCATGGGGATGCGTGTGCCAGCAGCCAGATCTGAGTCATTCCTGTTCCTGCTCGCTGGCAGGAGAGGCTGAGATATTTCCTCAGAAAAACTGAGGCGAAGCAAAACGTTTGATTTACTCTCTCTTTTTTTTTTTTTTTTTCTCCCCCAAACGGGGCGCACCACGCAAAGTCAAAGTTGAGATTTCAGCACGCAAAAATAATTAAGGCATGTGAAAAATAGGAGCGAGCTGGATAATGGAACAATAAGCTGCAGCGAAACGTTCCCCAAAACAAGAACCCTGCGAAGGCTCGGCGCTAATCCCCGTTTTTAAAACTCGCCAGCACGGCCTCAGTTTGAAAACAGCAAAAGCCTCACAACAAAAACCTGTTCTCCAGGTGCAACTTTCACCTCCAGATACATAAAGAAACATGTTCACAGATACAGTGAGGCCCATCGAGTTCACAGGAACTTCCTGTTAACAATAACAGTTTTATTTACATCGTTCACTTTGCTTCCTCATCCTAGAACATTCCTTCAGTGTGAAAGTGTTTCCTGAAACAGTTACAGGAATCAAACGTTTCAAAATCATCAGTTCTGCAGGGCTGGCAGAGAAGACCAATCCACGAAATGAGACCAAAATGTCAAAAATGGGCCAATTTTCAAGTTTTTTTCTCTGGATAGAGTAAGACAGAAAGTGGAACAGATATTTTTCAGATCACGGCACCATTATATTGATTTGACTTACCTTTACCGCCACATAAACAAAGACTGGAAAAACATTCTACTGACTGAAATATTGTCTAAAATAATTTATTACTAAGACATGAACTTAATTTCCCACAGAGTTAATAAAAAGTTTTTCTTTTTTTCGTCATCTGCTGTTAGATCTGTCTTCTTAGTGAACCATTTCAGTTTGTTGTTGCACAACAAAATAAGTAATTTATCTGTAATGAGAAAAACAGCAAAATCTCTTCAAGTGGAGGCTAAGGTTTGTGATCTGATCTGATTTCCTGTCAGCTCCATTTCCTGATTTATCTACCTCATGAAATACATGAGTATTTTGGGCGATACTGTGACTAATTTTCAGCCAACATCAGCTTCTTTTCTAGAAATTAGGCTTCAAAATCATGAAGCTGGTATTTGAAGATATTTTGTGCTTTAAAAAAGAAAAAAAAAAATTAACAGGTGTACTGTGTGCGTCATATTGAAATATCCAGCATCTAACGGTCTGGTCAGCCCAGGAAACTTACTGGGAGTTGGCCTGCGACACTTTGAGCAGCTGGATGAAGCGGTCGAGCAGCGGCATGCAGATGGGCCCCAGCAGCATCTCGAAGCTGGGCTGCATCAGCTCCGTCAGGCCCTTCATCAGGCTGCCCTCGCAGCAGTACACCTTGTTGTGGGGCGTCACCATGTACGGGATGAAGGTGTAGTTGGCCGAGCTCGTCTGTCCGCGCGGGAGACACAGAAACACACAACATCAGCAGGATTACACAGAACTCTGTTCATTTTTAAATCTTTGTTTGTTTTCCGTGGGCTTTTGCAAAAGCATTCTTGATTATTATCCATTCACAAATCATAATAAATTGCCTGCTGCCAAGCAGGAATGACCTAATATTTTGCCATGATGTCTTGTGTGCAGCTGCCAAACGTGAACGGAGCGGAGAGAGAGTTTTAGTCTGACTGTACAACAACATCAACAGCGCCGAGCATTAATACAGCAGCAACACAGCTGGAAGCCAAGGAACTGGAAAGAGTGTTAAATAAGTTATGTTCATGCAGTTTCATGCATTTCATAAGACAAAGTCAAATCATCACGTTTGGCATGTTTACATAAGAGAGTCGGCTACGGCTGCTGCTGTCTGCAAAATGAGGACAAAAGATGGATTTTTTTTTTTTTAAGTAACTAAGTACTTTATTAATTACCGAGCCTGACATGCAGCAATGACGTGGATGCAATGACACTGTATGATCCAGGTTTGTGATCATACGGAAACCTCGCCGACCAGTCATCTCATTCGCGAGGAGAAAGGAGAAAGGAGGTGATCTGAGAAAACGAGGATTGAGAACGGCGTGCGGTGGGAGCGTTGATCGATCGGACCCTGTGAGTCATTCTGGGCTTGAGCCTCTCAGTAACCAGTCTGCTGCAAACCGTCAGCTGAGCATTACAGCGGGTCAGTCACAGTCAAGACACTTCTTCATCGTGGCAGCAAGCCAAGCATCCTTCCAGCTTCACTCGGTTTGACAATATTCCTGTAACATGCTTTGTGTGTGTGTGTGTGTGTGTGTGTGTGTGTGTGTGTTTTACCATAGTAGGAACAGAGACTACTGTTGCTGCTTTACATTTTGAAAGATGAAGGCACTTTACAAATGACAAGGCAGTAGAAAGTGTAAATGTAGTTTCCATATCACTGCGCTGAACATCAGCTACTTGACGGTTGTGAGATATGAAGGTGGTGCAGTTTCAACTGTCATTTTCATTCATATCAGTATTGAAAGGCATTAATTCCCATGTCTTAGGAATAACGTGTTCAGAAATATTATATGAAAACCTTTGCATGCAGTGTTTTTGCTGTGAACTGAAGAGGCTGTGTGGAGTTTCCATGTTCTTCATGTTGGATGGATGAAAAATTGCTAAACCGTCTCACTACGTTTATAAAAACAGCATCATTATAAGGATTTACAGCACACAACGCAATCGCTCATTCAACAACCATCTGAGTAGTAATGAACACTTTCAGAAAGCGAACAGCGAAACCTGTCAGTGAGGGGAGGAAACACACACTGCCTGGAGGAAGTCTGAGTCGTTTCCCCTGTTTGAGACAGTTTCACATTAAATAAATTAAGCGTCACTTCTGATCCGTCTTACTCAAACAGCAGTGTTTACATGACCTTTTCTCCAGCGGACCAGTGTCACATGCAACAGCCTGCATCAGTGCCGACAGCCCCGTTAGCAGCTGCTGGGTTTTAACCGCCAACCCTTAAACATCTCATACATCCCGCTTGTTTGTGCAGCCTGCTGCACAGCAAACTGAAACCTCGCTGATGCTGCAGTTGCATTCTCCAGCTGTGGCAATCAGGAACAATTTGGTTTTGTGTTTGTTTCAGTTTTAGTACAAAGAGTCTCCTCCTTCATCGGCTTTGTGCTAATTCCAGACATCTGCACTTCATCTGTACTCTGAATCTGTATCTAACGTCAAATGATCCTCCTGATGCGGCGACCCGCCACTGCTGAACAAACGGGAGGAAACACATGGGTGGTGTTTGCAGGCAGCGGGGCGAGAGAGGCGGGGGAAATCCACGACTGATATCCTCAAGGAATCGCCGAGGTCTTTTCAAGGAGAGCTATTCCTGGGGCATCAGATGTGCGCAGAAAGACAACGTTGTGAAGGCGTCCGGGCTGCTACCCAGCTGCTTCCCCGTGACTTTAATATTCAATCTGTTTGGTTTGGCTTCTCGGAAAGCCTTTGAGAAAAAAAACAACACGCTGCTGCTGGTGCTGCCATGAGAAAGAAAAAAGGAAGTGAAAGGAAGGTGCGGTGTTGAAACAATGAAAGCCATCCGCAGATAACTACTTCCTCCTGTGCAACGGTGGTTCATTACATCATGATCATCTGCTGCTGCAGGGGCGACATATGCACCATGAAAATAAACCTGTGACCTCCGCTTCTGCCAGGCGTCACCAGACGGCCTGCAAAACCCCACCGCTATAATTAGCTTCTGTGTGTGAGTGTGTGTGAGTGTGTGTGTGTGAGATTCCAGCCATCACGAGGATCACAAGACAACTTTGTTTTCACAGGATGATGCATATTTCCAAGCAGCCCGCGCTGGCTGATCACAGGTAACCAGCTCCCCTGCAGGAACGGCTGAGAATCTGGTGGAAGCGTCTGAGTGAGTCAGTGTTTCAGCGACTGATTCATCTGGTTTTGTTCAGGCAGCCGATGGTCCATCTGTCCATCTGAGAGCGGGGCTGAACGGGAGCAGGTCTGATTCCCCGCTCACCTCCACAGAGGGACACACACACAAAGCTGACCTCGGCTTACTGTTGGCTCTTATTTTACCAAACACGAGGAAACAGCCGTGACCCGATCTCTTCCACCTGAGCCCAGAGCTCTGCTAGTTTGTTCCTGTAGGCCGAGCCAGAGCATAAAAAAAAAAAAAAAAAAATATCAATTTTTCTAATGAGAAAATGTGTACCAACACACACAGGAACAAAGGTCTACATAATTACTACATAATTACAGCAATTAGATATACACAATCAGGCGTTAATTGTCTAGATTTCAATTTCCAGGGTAGTTATTTAAATGAGCTCAGGAAAAGACAAACATGACCACAGGCCTTTTGGACAATAGAGAATAATCAGGTAAACTTCCACTCACGTTAGGAGCTGCTGTCATCTCAATACTGTCTGTATTGGAGCTGGAAATGTAGCAGGGTAATGTAATATTTTGGCCTATATGAAATATAATCGGGGATTCACAACCTGTATTAAGAAACTCCAGGAAACAAAAGGCCCTTTAATTTCTGGGGGATCAGTGGATCTCATTTTCCTCCATACATGCACACAGTGTCAACTTGTGCAGCAACCATTTGACCTGTGGTCACACGAAACTGGCAGGAGGTTCACAAAGGAGGTGGGATTAAAAAAAACACAATGTCACAGTGCCGGGTGAAAGCTGGCAGGAGTGTGACAGTGCAGTGTGAACTGTGTGTGAAAGTGTGTGTATCTAAATATGAGCATCCTCGTGAGTAAATACAGTAAAATGACTAAGCAGTGCATTTTTCCTGCTTCAGCATCCCCTCACATTCATACCGCCATCTCCACTGCGAACATTTTGGGGTTCAGTGACACTGTGTTAGATGACAGCCAAACATCCAAAAGAAAAGAGAATAAAGTATAACTGCATTAAAAATGGTTTAAAAGTATGCATTACATTATAAAATTACTTCTCTAATGCAACAAGTCTGCAAAAGACACATTGGGACTCGTTTGTATCATAACTAATCACTGGCTGTGAAATGATAAGGCACTGGATGAAGAAAAAAGGATATTGCAGTCTAACGGAGCTGATTTGTGAATGTAGGTTTTGTGGCTGAATGGGAAGTTAATTACGGCGCACTTGGATAAAAGAGCAGCAACTCTATCAAAAGGGATGAAAGGAAACAGCCACAAACTCAAACACTGCAGCCCGAGCGAGCTATCAGAAGCACGGAGGGGTTAGTTAAGGCCATGTGTCCCGGTGCAGAGGGCATTTAAGTGCATTAAAACAAGCAGGACAGGGAGAGAACAAAGACAGCGCGAGCGCACAGGGGAGATCGGTGCGCTCACACCCTCATACTGCGAGTGATAATCAGCTCTGCTCGCACGGCACGAGTCGGTGTCAAAGAACAGTACGTTTCCACCTACTTGTGCCCTGCAAAGCCACTTAGGAGAGCTAAGCCTCTCGTCTGACTCCTGAGCGTAGACGCCTGGACAACAGGCAGCGCCGCTCCCGCTTCTGCATTAATGACACACGAGCCCAGGAACTTTGGTTTTTCTATCACAAAGGGATTAACCCAGGCTAAAATAGAAAGAATTGCTATGTTTGGGCTGTAAAAGGAGAATATATAAATATTAAAGCTATATTGTATTAAAAAAAATTATTTGTGTTGTTTTTAATAGAAATATGTACAGTAATTCATTTCAGGAGAGGAGGTGAACTTAAACAACCTCATCAGGACCTGCAGCAGGATTTGAGTCAGTTAAGAACAGGATTTCCTCTGAGGCTGCACGTTTTTGCATGCTGCACTTTTTGCAAGTCAAATTTTGAAAATGCCCTTTTTTCTGCAGATTGTGCCAGCACAGAACTCTGCAACCTGAGAATCAGCCGTCATCTCAGACACACCGAAAAAGGAAAGGAACAAGATATTCCTTTCATTACGCAAAAGAAAAGAGCTGCGCATTTATCAATGCTTCTACAGAAAAAGGGGGCCGTGCGAGAGGGAAGTGCTCAGACACCCAGAAGACAAACATAAGGCATCGGATTGCATGCTCTCTGCATGTTGTGAAAAAAACATATTCTTTGCACCGCATAATGTGAGATGTGTGAACAATGGGTGAGTAATGTGTGAAAGGCAAAGGGAAAGAAAAGCTCTGTGTACTTACAGTGTTCTTCTGGCAAATTATTTCCTGCAAGAAGAGAAAAGCAAATGCATCAAGAGAGGACCTCGCTCCCTCTTATTTGGTCTCTGTGCCACTAAACGAAGCACTATTAATGTTATTTCTGCAGAAAATTGAAACGTGTTCTGCAACAGAGCAGCATCTTCTTGAGGCGGTTCCATTTCCTGCCGATGGATCGAGTAGTTCACGTTTGATGTGGTGCAAATTTATGATCAGTCATTTGAAAAACATCCGACTCAGCTTTGAGTCTTTATTGAAAACCGCAGATCCAGAAAAGTGGGGAAAATGTATAAAATGTAAATAAACAAATGTGCAGTTTCTTTTAACATCCTATACAACATATATTCAAAGTGAAACTTGAATGAGTGAGATTTCATTAAAGATGCCAAAACACTGAGGGTCTGACAAGTCAACAGGCCTCAAAACAGATTCTCTGGTCCATCGCAGGGCAAACACAGAAACCTTCACCTCTACAGACAATTCCATGTTTAATAACAGTGGAAAGAAACCAGAGAACGCAGTGAAATCCCAGGCACACACAAGGACATCATGCAAAATCCACTTAGTCAGGCCACAGAGCCCAACGCAGACTCAAACCGGGGACATGTGGAGCGGTCAAATGCTGCGTCAAAGGAAACTGTTTCAACATTATTCCTCCCCACTTTCAGATACAAAGTATTTACAGACAGGTGATAGATAGTCCATCGCAGGGTGAACACACACAAAGTCTCACACACACACATTTCACCCTTATGTGCAATTCAGGGTTACAGATGGACCTTCACCAGCATCGCTTTGGGAGTGTGAGAGGAAACCAATGCATGGGGAGAGCATGCAGACTCTGCAGAGAAAACTCCTGGCGCAGACTCAAAGTCACGACCCTCTCAGTATTCACTGTCATTCTGATCTCTACAGCGGAACCTGAAACGCTGGCGGGACAGCAAGAACAAAGAAAACCCAAACACACAAATCATAGTTGGTGAAAAATCGGGCCAAGACAAAGAACACTGTTATTTAGAAATGTAGTTTGCGCGATAAACAACACAGCTTCATCACAAAAACCAATGCCCCAAAGTGACACTACATTTAAAATATAGAAACACTGACTCCTCCTATTTCATTTCCTGTTTAATGCAAACAAATCAGAGACCTCAGCAAATGGATGATCTGACGGCGTCTGAAACCCCCCCGCATGCAGAAAATCTGTTGGGCTGCGGCGTCTGCAGCTCGTGCAGAAAAAGCAGCCAGATGTGAGCAGAACGTCAGTCCTCAAGCAGCAGCTACTGTGACAGCGTGAAGAGAATGTCTTGCAGTGAGCACAAGTGTGTCCTTTTAGCAATAATACTGAACACAAATCGCAAAACACCCTCATGTTGTCGCTCAAACATAAATCTTTACAGACGTCTTTGTGCCTATAGCTCGTCTCCAGCAATCTTTGCCTCACAATAGACACTGAAGACGTTGAGTATGGATGGGCCCAATACACACACACAGTAAAATAATCAATGAGCTTGAAGATTACATGAAATTGAAGTCATTACATCTTTGTATGAGGTAACAGAAGGTATAATTCCCATCTAATGGTCCCAGCAGAGTACAATGCAATAACACGCGTTTGCAAGCCGTCGATATTGTATTGATTTGCCATATAAGTGCTGTGATGACCCTTCGGATGTGTTACAGCCGGAATCAATGAGTGCTAGCTGCACAGCACTTTGAGAATTAATTAGAAAGGAAAGAAGAAATTCAACATGCACTTGAAAAGCATCCCTAAAAGTATGACTCCAGATGATCGGCAGACTTGCCAAGAAACAAGCATCGACACTGAGGGTGCGCTGCCAGAGCCAACACATTTCTTCCTTTCAGGGTCTGGGTGTACACTCTCAAAAGAGCAGCTCTATTAAAAGGAAACCTGTGACTTCTAATAGGCGCTCTTTGTAACAATTAAGCAGCCTGCTGAGAAACCTCCAGACAGAAGCAGAATCCTCACCCATCAACTTATACTGAGCTTACTTTTTAAAAATATAAGGCAACTAAGAATCAAGGTGTCCTTAAGTGACACATTAGGGCTGAAATATTCACATTAAGTTACTGAATGAGTGTCTGATGAAGTGTTGAGAGGACACTTCACCTTCGTGCTGATCTGCTGTGCATCGCCGTCAGCCGGCTCTGCAGTCATGAGACGCCTCTCACTACACCAGCGAACAAAAAGCCTTCAGTGTTCCTCTGCTGAATGTCGTCTGCAGCAGGCGGCGTTCAGACGCATCCAGCGTGGGCCTCGAACTCCGTGAACTGTCTGCTTCACTGAACAGAAGCTACAAGACTCACACTGTCATTACATGCCGACACATGGTCACTTCTTCTAGTAAATAAACACCGTTCTCCCACAGCGGTGATTTACTGGTAAATGCTATGAAATTTTATCATCGTCTGCGGTCTCTCCTCGTATAAAACACGTTTACAGTTTTTTGGAAACTTGCAGTAAGTGTCAGCAGAGACCACCCACATGGGTGTGTGCGCTTTCATATATTTGCTTTTATATGAATGGAATATTGTGGCGTAGCATTTTAAGTGCATGAAAGAAGTAAAATGGAGATGGATACAAAAGTAACTCATTTACAATGTGTATCTTTCAGGACTGATACTTGTAATACGCAATCAATATTTAATTTGAGGTACAAATTTGTCTACTTTCTCACAGAAAGAAGTTCAGACGTTATTTACAGGAACTACAGCTACTGCTTCTTCTGCTTGTCATGGTGAAGTGAACTGAGGCCGTACAAACGCCCCGCACAGACGCACAAAGGTGAAGTCAGAGGTGGAGGATGTTCAAACACACTGTATGAACCTTTCTGGCACACAAAGCAGGAACAATGTTATTTACACAATATGAGGAATGAGGATGGAGAAGATCAGTCTCTGCCCTTGTCATTTCAGAGATGATATATGAAATTTCCTGCTTTTGAACTCAGAACGCATTAAGCTTTTGATCAGTGTGCAAGTCTGAGCTTTGGTTTGACTTGATGATGGAACAAAATCACTAGTAGCCCAACATGACTGTGGTGACGTCCACTACCAAAAAACGACAACATAACCAGTAAATACAAATAAAATATAATGAAAAACCTTAATAAATGCCGGACTATGGCTTTAAAAAGTGCCTGATCATCTGATTTTTATCAAACGTCTATGTCCTGATTAAACGTTGCTTTTTTCCCCTCTAAATCTAATTTGGTACGGCCCATGCCTCATCGAGGCCGCCGCTGACGTCCGACCATTAAATGTTTCATGCGTCGCTCAATTGATGCATTTATGCGAGCCTGCCGCCCAATTACATTTTTGTCCACTTTCACCTAAATATAGCACTTAATCTCTCCCTGCGTGCGGCGCAGCGATTGTCTGGGTTTTGACTGATGGGGAGAAGCGATGAGGACAGGACAAACGGTGCCGGCGTTTGACGTAGGCTCACCTGTAGCGACTGCAGGGAGTCGGAGTTGGTGTCGCAGTACAGGATGATGTTGTTGGCCATGCTGAAGCTCTCTCTGACTCCCAGGTGGTAGAAAAGCGAAGGCTGGCGGAAGGCGTCCGTCATCTCCACCACGGCGATATCTGACGGGGAAACAGAGGCGCGCTCAGGTGTGAGAGGTTTCCGACAGATCAGCAGTACTCGTGTCACATTTTATCTGCAATGTGTGAAATATCAACATCCTCTGTAAAAACAGTGAAGATGCAGAGTTTGTGCTTCTCTTTTACATTTTAAAACCTGGGTGCAGGGTTTTTTCTGCCATTCAATCACAGAGACACGATAAAGGACAATCTCTGATGCATGACCTGATGGAGCCTCTCATCAGGTCATGCCAGACATCCAGGTGGAGTTATTAGAGAGACATTCCCATCAATGAAGGCGCTTCGATCCACTTCTCAAACTCAGAGAATACAACAATAACACTCAATACTGCACCGACTCCAGCTGGACCCGTGACTTTAGCAGGGATAGGTGAGGAGGAGTAAACATGAGCCATTGTCACTGGAGCCAGCAGGGCTGCAGCTGAAGGGGAGGAGAGTTCCCAGCCTCAAACAAAAAGCCTACTGCTTATACCGGCATACCAAACCGCTCTGCTGTGGCGGTGTGAGCAGTGGGACTTATACAAAAGAGTGCATTGACTTGTGAACAAACACCATATATGACCCTGCCCGTCGCTCTCTGCTTGCGTTCGGCTGGCAGCGTGCTGAACTGTTATTGGTGGTGTTATGGAGACCTGCACGTTAGGTGGTTCAGTACATTTCGTCCCCGAGGCTACTTGGAACCGCTGATAACAATAAAAACAAACCGGCTGAATGGCCGCGCTCCAGTAATGACAGAGGAGCTCAGACAAACACTGCGATAACGCTGCAACCTGGTTTTTTATCTGTTTTCAACTATCCACCTCTCTGCGCCGACAAGCACACAGCATGGAACACAGGAGGAGGTCACCTCTGACCCTGACCTTTAAAACATCCCATTCAAATGAGTATATTTCATAAATTATCTATGAGGCATGTTTCTGCTTCCTCACAAGTAGCAGCCGCATATCAATCTGCCTACGACCGTTTACATTCACTTTATTTCTTTGCTTGCTGTGTTTAGCACAAAGCCAAATCAGATTTTTCTGGAGTTGGGAGAGACCAACGAGCAAAAATGAGAGGCAACAGGAGATATAATTAAAATGGGAAAAATTGTTTTGCATTTACGACGTGCAAAAAGACAACTGTGTGTGTGTCCTCATATGTGTCCAACACTTGTGTCTGACAGCTGATTTGTGTGTTAAAAGCCATGTAACATGATGTCAATGCAGCGGGGATTAGTGTATCTCAGAGCTAAACGATCCAACCACTGCAACACAAGCAATAAAAGCGTCTAACAGCACCCACTCCATCACAGCAAATTACCCAAAGCAAGCATGCGAGTAGTCACAATTGCAATCCACGGTTTATATCAGGCAGTCGATTTTATTTCGCTACTTTTTCTGCATGCCTGCCAACTGAACACTGCAGAGAGGAGCCTGCCGGAGCTGCTGGAGAGCTTCAATCAGTGATGAGGGGGCACGCATCCCGGCGTATTCATCATCAGAGCATGCAAATTCAACCAGGAAATGAGTACTTGTTGTTGGCCTCCGAGGTTCTCATCATCAACCTCTTTTTTTTTCACCCCCTCGAGTTTTGGGAAACGGCTTCACATTTTCTTCACAGTCCAGTAGGCGGAGGACAGGATGTGAGGGATTTTAAGCTCCGCAGCTCAGCGTGGTAACGTGATGTGTGGAGGGTTTTCTTTTGGAAATGAGCAGCCGGCGTTTCCACATGAGGATACCTGCTTTCTGATGGAGTGCAAGTTAGGTTTGGCACTCTGACGTACAAGGCGGCGGAGGGAAAGTGCACCTTAATCCTCGGCGAGATTGGCCTCTGCCTGACAACCGCGTGTGAGTTCCCCGTCCGTGACGCACTTGTCTGGAATCACGCACGCCGGCTTATTCAATGTTTGTATAACAATAAATATCTGAAACTAGATAGGTGGGATTGTATTTTTTAAAAAAAAAAAAGGAAGCTGTTTTGACAAGACAAACAGCTTGTATGGGATATCTAATCTTTCAATAGGCATCAACAATCCCACACACGAATGTAAAGTTAAAAAAAAAAAAAAAAACACACACACACACACAAACTGTAGGGATTAATCTTCTTCTATTCCTCTTAACTATCTTGGGCTTACAGCTGAATGTCAACATCCAGACAGCCCAGGTTGCCTGATGAATAAAAGATAAGCCGTCTCATTCCTGCGCTGCCAGTGGACCCCATCAATATTGCATCTGAATGAGATTTTAATGCAAACAGGCCATTACAAGGCAACAATATGATACAGCCCGGCTGTGTTTTCAGACAGAGAGAAAACAATGAGACCATAAAGCTCGGGAGGACTCGTTTTTGCTTTGCGGCGCTTGGAAACATCACCTGTTTCCTGAGAAAGGAAAAGAAAAAGTTGAGTCAAGATAAGACTGTGTGTCAAAGGGCAGGGCTGATTCATCCCAATATATGCAAATATGAGTGCAGGCGAGTCTCACTGAGCCCGCAGAGTGAAGAAAAGCAATCAGCTCTCCTAAATGCTTTGTACTCACAAAAAGCCCCGGAGAGCTGACAACACTTGACACCAAACGCAATGACGCCCTGATGGCGGCGTGTACGCCTGTCCTGGCTCCAAACAAACAATAGACTTCAGACGTCTACGTGTATTTTCATGTTGCATAATTCTGGTCACGTTCGTGGATCGCTGTGAGAATAGTTGATACTGTTTTAGACGCTAATGAAAACACAAGCGCTTCATTGATGATACGATACTGTTATCTCAAAGACCTGTTATCAAAGAGAGGAGGAGGATTGTAAACATGTTTCTCAGTTATGTAACAGTCCAGCACCGCAATGTTTGATAAAGAAATACAAAGAAACTCTGCCATTCTGTGGAAAGGAAAGCTGTTACCTGTTGTTTCCATTCATGAACTCTTAATTAAGCATCTTTAAGTTTGTACTTTTTCTCAAGAAAGTCCCTGCAGCCTTTGCAGATTGGCTTCACTATTTCCAAGTAAAGCTTACTTTGAACAAGGCTGATATTTTATGTTGTGAAACTGCACAATGAGGAGCAAAGTCTACTCAGACGTGAGTCTCACAGCTGCCAAGCAGCTTGCAGAGCGTGCTGCTGAAACCATGCCGATGACTGGAGTGTGATATTTTGCCACTTCGTGTTGCACAAGCAAAGGCAGTATTTATGCAAGAGTGATTCTAATCGAAAGCTTTATTTGCCCCAGACTGCATAATAAATCAGGGGCAGTGGAGAGTGGTCGTGTTTAAATAAGTCACAGTGTTTCATCATTTTCATGGAATTTCAGCATGATCCTAATCAACATCTGAAGGGCTGCGCAATCAAAGGATGGAATAATTTACAGTTGTCCAGACATGATGTGATCACAGGCTAATCAGTGTCACTCATCGTCGGTGTCGACAAGCGCTGCGGCAGAAACTCTTCACGATGGAATTGAACCGTGCTTCTTCCTGGGAAACCATCCTAAAAAATGGGAGAAATCGTTCACGTGGTGATTGAAATTCAATGGCCCTGCCTCTCCATGTTTCTGGAGAGCATTCCGATGTCGTGATTGTTTACCGATGCGTTGCCACAGTTGACAACATGCCAAAATAACAGCAGATCTGTGAGCGCAGCGTTGACAGAAGGGCTGCATAAAGCCAGTGGCGGAGTAACCCGAGTACCCAGTCTGTCTGTTCACAGCCAAGGTTTCCTGCTCACATGAGCTCACCTCTGCCGGTGCTGTAATCTTCAGTGTCACCTTAAATCACAGGTGAATTTAAACGTGTCTACACCAGGGAGAGATGGAAAAAAAAAAAAAAAAAAAAAAAAAAAGTCCAAGCAAAACATGCATAGCGATGCCCTGATAATCCTGCTGTACCTCCTACGGCGAGACCTGCTACTGTTGACCAAAACCAAATTGATTCCCCGCCTACAGCTCAAAGCAGAGGAGGGAAAATAATTCAATACTCTCTCACACTGTTTGGCTTTCAGCAGCACTTGGCCTGCTGGTGCAGGTTCCTGCAGGGCGCCTCTGAGGGACAGGAGGGGGGGGGGGGGGGAGGAGGCCGTGGATGATGAGCAGCTCCAAAAGTGAAGCGCTGCATGAATTTACGGGAGATTGCGCTGCTGTCCACCGGGCCCTCTTTATGGATCCTTCTCAGGCTTCCCTCGAGAGCTTCCTCTTGTTCCACGAGCTCTTTCTGGGAGGAGGGAAGAGCGATCTGCTCTATATGATAATCACAGCAGGATCTAAATGACACTGGAGACTGCTCAAGTTGATATGGATTATTTTCTGCAATGCAAAGTGTCTGTCTGCGCCCAGAGCCAAACGGGAAGCACAGATTTGGACACAAAGAAATCTATTTTAATGAGTGTGGGAGGCTGAGAAATGTAAACAGTTGCTCTCGACAGCCTTCAGCTATAAACAACACTAAGACTGTGAATCATCTATACTATACAGTCCTAAAGCTATATGCAGCTTATACTAATGCATTATTCAAAACTACTTTGCTGCAGCCTGAATGATGAATGAACTACAAAAATGAACACGGATACATTATGAGCGACATTAAATCCACACAGACAGTCCAACAAGTAGAACTGATGAGCAAACAACCGAAGGCCTTCCGAAACACAGCTGCAATGTCAAAGCTGTGTTCAGAGTTTCCAATGCAAGAGAAATGACGCACTTTTCTATTGAAAGGCATCACAGCTCGGCTTTGTCTGCATGCAGAGCATCACTATTTATGTGGAGGATTTCAGAGAAGAGGAAGGACAGAAGTATTCAGGATAACTGGCAGATTGGCGAGAAGAGGAATGGTTGTGCTTGTGGCATTCTGCGGTGACCTGTTAACCTCGAACCATCGGGTCAATATGCTCCGCTCTGCAAAGCAAACTAATACGTGCTGCACTTTGTGTATTTTCTGTTTGCGCTGAGAAATGCACTGTGACAGGGCATAAATAAAGAAAATGAGTACATTTTTTTGGAATGCATTATCTTTTCTGTAATTAATCAATCAAAATGAATGTGTAAATATGCCTGGCCTACTATAAACACCAACTTGTGGAAATGCACATTCCTTATAAATGTGGCATTATCTCACAGTGGAATAAGAAGCTCTGGAGCACTGTTACCACAAAGACAAAAAAATCTATCAAATACAAACCTATTTGCTCTTTTTGCTGTGTTTACAAAAATGGAGTGGAATGAAATCAAGTGCACGTACTGATATCTGGATGAAACCAAGGCCCTTTCAGATTAGATAAGTGCAGTAAGAGCAGTAAACACTACAGTCCACAACCACACAGAGACGAACATCCATCAAGGCAGCACAGCTGTTTTTTTTATGTCTTGTTTGACTTTGCTAGAAAATATTTCTACAGCATTTCTCCACCTTAAGGTCACAGGGGTCTGGGGACCATCTCAACTGACTTTGAGATAAGGCAGGGTGCGAGTCTGGAAATATGGAGTGAGTCCCTTACAGCACTGAAATGTGAAACCAAAGTTCTCAGAGGAAACCACATGGGGGCACATGCAGACTCCTTAAAGAAAGAATGGATTTGAACCGTCAACGCTGTCACCGTGAACTAAGAGTGCAACCCACTACACCAATACGAACACCATAAGATAAGAAGATCGATCGAGAGAGCAGAACGTGAGAAATTACAGTAATGTCTTTATGCCTACTAGTTTAATCCGGGCACTTTGGTTTGTTATCATCTGGAAAAAAAACCCCAAAAAACATGCAAACTCCAAACATAAAGACCCCGACTCAGAATTGAACCTGGATACTTTTCACTGTGAGGAAACAGTGCTCACCACTGCTTTACCATGGCTCTAAATGCTACAGCAACATCTAGTAGGAACAGGGAATGTGCTGCTATGAGATAGAATTTCATCCATGAGAAAACTGTCATTGCACAGGAACACAAGGTGTGTGTGTGTGTGTGTGCATGTGTGTGTGTGTTTATCAGTCAAGGTCCAGCTGTGTGAGCCCTGCCGTTCCGTCGTAAGGACCCTTGTTTGGAGGCTGGCTAGGTTAATAAAGCACTCATCACAATCAATTACATAACTGATTTGGTAACCATGGAGACGCAGTGAGAAAACTGCTGCAAATGATGTGAGTGAAGGCTTCGGTTTGAACGGCAGACCCCCCCCCACCCCGATGGTTAATGGAGAAGGAGGCTCCGGGGCTGGCGTTAGTGGAGCAGAGTTCATGGGGAGCTTTTCCCTGGAGCTCGGCCCACGCCGAGGACAGACGGGGTCTTTAGACTCCTCCGGAAAGCATTTCCAGCATCAGAGTCCGTTTCCTCCCGCCCTCCACTTTGACAGCCTCGTGTTAAGTTTCGTTGCCAGATTTCCAGGAACGGCAGAAGACTGTTCAAACTTTCGCCACACTTAGAAAAACAAACTCGAACTGTGCAAGATACAACTTCATGCATATGTAACAAAATACAAATAAAAGTGAGTTCACAAAGTGGCGAAACATCTGCTATAAACTCCCAGTCAGACTCGGCTCCATATGAGGCACAAACCCCCCATAAAGCGTAAACAGCCAGGCTCCCAAAATACAACCCTGGGAAGGGAAAAAAGGCCCATACACGTCCTTCAAGTGAGCATTTCTGCCTGCAAGTATGTCTATTCTCCCAGAGGACGCTCTAGGAAACACCAGACAATGGTTATTCAGTGCTTCAGATGCCCTGCCCAGCACAGACATTAATACTTCATTTATTTTTAGAAATACTTGGAGAGAAAAAAAAAAATATGCAGGAAATGAGCCCGACGTGCCAGTTGCACCTCTCTCCTGGCAGACAGGTCCTTTCTACCTAAGCTCCACTTTGTTGCCTTTTTAGACTGAGAGAGTTTACAAATCGCGGCGTCGTGGCCCCCGGGGGGGAAATAGCTGGGAACAGAATGTGAATTCATCCACGGCAGGCAGACAGACACACACGGCGGGAGAAACCGGCGCTGCGGTGCAAGTTGCCCCGACGTGCCGGCTTTGATGTGCTTCCTGCTTCCTCTTCCGTGGGACAGAATTCAATAAAACAGGAGGGATTTTATTCCAACGCCAAATAAACAGCGTTTCAACCTTATCTGGGTGAGTCCGCATGATAGGACTGAGGAGAAGTAGTTCACGAAAACACACCTGAACACACTGAAAAGAGGAATAGATGAGAGTGAAATTGAGGTTTTGAGATTGCATCCATCATCGATAATTACACTGAAACTGGTAGAAAGAAGAAATATGCAACTTCATGCTTTTTTCTTCTACCTGCAGGTGAAACTGCTGTATTTTATGGAACCGAGTCCATAAAATGTGCTAAACATAACTTTTTCTGAATAATGAACACTTCAAATTACACTTTGCAAATGAGAAGGTAAAAGGAAACATACCGTAAACCACTGTGCCGTTTCATTTGCATCTCTTTACATTCTTGTTAGATTAGACGAGAATGTAATAACAGCTGTTCCAGCAGAGAGAAAGGAGAACATTTCAGAAGTCAAGAGATAAAGACGATCAGAATAAATCCTGTATGATCCCAGAGCCAGTCAGTCCTCACCGAGCCTTGTCAAGATACCAAAACCGATACTATTCACATCATCTGCCTGTTTCTGTGGATGTTTTACCTGAAATGAACCTGATCCATCCTTAAAAGGAGTCTTGATGCACAGCTCCTCCAAGACCGTTAGTCCTTACTGTCATTTGTCTAAAGGTCATGCAAAGATAAAAGGGTACAACACTAAAAATGCATAAAGTGTCTCTGCTGAGATCTTTTCAGTGAAATGCAGATGATTGAGAGACAGACTCGGTGATTACGAGTCTTCCTGTTGAGAAATACTATCACGCTGTAGAGTGCTCCTCTGGAGGAGAAGGAAGTTTTTTCACAGATGCCAGCAGAGGTGCTGTCAGCTAATTCCTCCTGACCTTTGCCCTCTAACCACTGCAAAGCAGCCAGGCTTGCAGAGTAAACACAAGCGAGGGTAAACAACTCGGCAGAGGAGCAGTGGACGGGATTTGGGAGCGGCGCAGCCTCCCGGTCAGGAAGCTTGGCTGCACAGTCTGGTGCTGGTGAATCCCAAGACGCTCCCAGCCAGGAGCTGTCAGCTGATGCTGACAGACGACACCACGGGGCCCGGCGGGTCCTTGTCCGCTGAGCAAAGATTACATTCACGCCCTGTCTGGGTCTGCGGTTGGGGAGAAAGTTGCACCAAGGAACAAACAAGAAGCTGTAAAGCACTTTGTTGTTGTTTTTTTTTTTTTTTTTTTTGCTTGTGCAGACATCAATAATTTCAGTTTGAGTTTTGGGACAAAAACCTGTTCAAATGTGCTTCCTTGATGATAAAGTGTTTCTCTTAGGACTTCAGAGATATCAGCACTTCAGAGAAAATTGTTGCTGTGATAGCTACACAACAGCGTGCCTCTCTCCACCTCTTCAACACAACCACAAAGTAGAAAAACACAAGCGGGCAAATGGCCTGAAAGCAATCTGTGGGCTGGATCTCAACCTCTCCGCTCAGAACAAGAGCAGAGCAAACACTCAGAGCACGGCAACGCGCTCGCTTATTGTTCACAAAGAAGTCATTGTGCTGCCTATAAATCACATGGTAATGCCGAATAATAATCAACCGGAGAGATACCAGCCCGCATACCACAGCGGTGACCAAACGCTCCAACCTGCTATGACAGGTGGATCAAGCCTGTGCAATGGATTCCCGGTGAAAGCCAGCGATGCAAGAGGTGTTATGAAAAGGTTGTGCTTCAGAGCGAGTCCTCATGTCGCTGTGGCTCCTCTCCTCAGTCCGACTTTATCCTCTCGTCAGCTGCCGTCAGTTTTAGAGACAGGTTATTTTATTTCAGCCGAAGAAATAAACATTTTCTCCCGGCTGGATTCAGACGGCAGCCATGCTTCATTAGTGGATCATTACGGCGGCAGTAATTGCGTTGCAGGACGAGTTACATCATCGTCAATCTGAGCCTCTGCAGCTTCCTTCTGGTGACGCTAAATGAGGCTGAACAAAGCGAGAAATGATTTGTGTCTCAAACACAAGAGCAGTGAAAAAAAAAACTGAAGTAAAGAAAACACCTCAAAGCAAATGCCTTTAATGCCTGGTATTTCTTAACAATTCATGAGATTTTAAAGCTTTTCATTTTGTAGGTATCAATGTCTAGGTTCGTGACCCGATGCCAATAAGTTAAAAAAGATTTCCAGCTGTTGGGGTTTGGTGGTATCTGACCTCAACAAACCACAACAAAATGTGGCGAATATTCAGCCTGATGTGTGAAAGAGTGTGGATGTTAGCCGAGTGCACGCAGCCATTGTAATCTCTCAGCAGGAGGATCGAGGCTGGAACTTTGCTGAAGTAATCATCGCTATCTGAATTGTTTGCGGGAGCTGTGTTGCAACAAGTATTTAGCAGAACAGAAGTGGAAGTGAAACTCTACCTTCACTTCACACAACTACAGTGTAAACTACATTTTCGGTGGAGCAGCGAGATAAGATAAGAGAAATGCTGCTGGGTTATTTTTTTACTTGTCGCATACAGTTGCTGTTTGTTTTGTTGCTCTGCAGGTAACTGACATTAACTGCTTACACCGTGCACGTCTCACGTTCACCAGACATCTGTAGTTTAATTTGCTTGGCTTCCAAAATGCATGCATTGGCTGGCTTTAATCTTGAAATGCATGTAGCTTTTAATAAACGTCTTGTAAGTTATATTGGGTGCAAAAGCCTACAGGCCACCAGACGGCCCATGTCTGATGCAAGTTTTTTTTTTTTCTCCTTCGACTGACTTTCATCAGTCGATAGCACTGTGATCACACTGTGAGTAAGACAAGCTGGGGAAACTACAGCTGATCGATGCATGGCTTCAGAGCTGATGACTCTAATGTGAGCCCGCGTTCAGCAGCAGGGTGCAGAAAACAAACGCCCCGGTGAAAAGATACAGGTCCTCTTGGCAAAGTTCAGCAGGCTCCCGTGTAACATGGCCTCAAGGCAACCGCACTCCAACACCCTCGATCCAAATGCCCCCTTTGTTCGTCGCGTCACGCGAGGACGACACTCACGGGAGTTCGCTCCGGTTTCTCGCCGCATTTGGATCTTTAAAATTCATCCGTCCACACAAACAGGGAGCGACAAGCTTTCAGGCCGACTGTCAACTTATTGTTTAAAGTTTTGTGTTATCTGGCCTTCATCTCTGCTACATGCTCTTAGCAGGAAAAGGATGAATAGCGTGTCTGTACGGATATGGCAGCACGTTTCTGGGAAAACGCTGCCGCTTTCCCATGTGTATTATGAGAAAATTCCACTGAAGTTCAGAGAAAGAAGACCAAACATAATACGGGGAACTTGATGTGTTTGCACAACTAATGATACGAGAAGCCAAGAGGCAGTCTCATGTGAAACAGACACGGCAACTGCCCGAAAGCAAAGCTTTTGGTGGTGTGAAGTAGCTGAATATCAGAGGGCTACTGCATTTAGTACATTTATAAATCCAAACTTATGGACAATTTTGAACATTACTCTCAACAAGTTTTTGGACTGGAACATGCAAACTAAAGACAGAAAAGAACCAAACCTGCATTCAAAAGTGCTCGCCAGTACTCCGCCGTGCCGACCAATTGTGTCATCTCACTTTTAAATGCTTTCTCAGCTGCTCAGACAACAGACCCAGTTTAAAGATTTCCTTCAGGTTTGTCCCTCAGGACTTACTGCTTTTGTGCAAGAGTATTCATTTCTATCGTCTTGCAATTAAAGTGAGAAAGTAAGGCTATTTTCCACCACGAGTTTATTGAAACATCGTGTTGTGGACACTTACTCAGCCTTTTGGCTGAGATGCTGTTCAAAAAGGGCTTCGTCAGCAACTCCAGAGTCTGTGCTGGGATTACTTCTGCAGTATCTGCAGAGCAAAGCCTCATATCAACTGGATCAACCTACTCCGGTATGTGACAGCTGCTTTTTTTCATTTGACCAAAACAACCTAAAAAAGTCGACTTAAATAGGAGTTTCGTGGCTCATTATGCAACTGTACATTTCCAGCAGGACGAGGTCCAAACTGCTACATATACTGGATGAAAAATAGCTGGAAAGTGTTTTTTTCTTGGGGGGTTGATGTTTGGTTCTCTGCTAGTAAATTCCAGTGGAAAATCCAGCCTCATGGTTCAAACCATGACACTGCTACAGGATACCGGAGGCACACAACGGAAAGGGACAATCTGAGTGTGTGGGGGAAATATAACAATAACCACCCCCATCCACTCATTTGTGGAACAAATTAAACTAATTTAAATGATGCTGTTTTTATCCAGAGAGCTCCAGCTCTGACAGCACGGTGTGGAAATAACTGACACACTGGCTGGCTTCTCAAGCCCGGACAAGCAGAGCTGAGTGTTGTGTTCTGGGAGCCCAGAGCAACCTGTTTCCAGGAACGGTGGCACCGCAGCAAATGTGACTTTTGACCTCTGAGAGTGATTTAAAGGAAGGGCAAACATTCCTGTGCCATGCACTCACGGAGTGACTACACTCCAGGTCTGAGCTTATTACAGTTTAATCATTATAATGGGCGGCAAAGCTGAAATCAATCTAAAAGATTGATCTAAAAATACAAACAGGAAGGTATTCAGGACCAGTGTGCCCCTCTTTGCACGAGGAATTTCTTTCAAAAAGCTGCAAGTCATCCCTATTCCCCCAGGGTTTGATCTCACTGAATCAGTGTCTGGTGGGTTTGGAGTTATTTGTCAGATTCATCCTCGGGGCTTACCGGCGTTGTAAAAGCTGTCCAGCACTGTTGTCTCCCCAAAGTCCAGTTTGCCAAAGTTGACAGTCTCCAGCCGGCTGCCCACCGCGTCGCAGGCGTCCTTCAGGCACTGCAGGGCCATGCTCTCCGCGTTCAGCAGCTGGCTCGCCTCTCCGTTCACCACGTACGCCACGGTCACCGGCCTGCTTTTGCTGGACTTGCCGGTGGACAGCAGGCCCCCGCCGTCCATGGGACAGCTCCCGGAGGTCGAGCACAGACCCCCGCCTCCGAGCACCGAGTCTTGCCAGAAAGTCCCGGCTGCAGGGATTCCGGAGGAGCCCCCTCCGCCGCCGCCTCCTCCTCCAGCACATCCACCACCACCACCACCGCCGCCGCCGCTGGCATTTTCCCCGCTGAGCGTCTCTCTGCCGGGACCAGCGCCAAAGCAAGGCACGGCGAAGGAGATCCCGTCCTGGTCCTGACTCATCTCGGTTCAAGCGCTACTCACTCTCCTACAGTGCGGGTTTGCGATGAGCGGCTGCTCCTCCAGCAGTCCTCCATGGAGGACCAGCGTTACGCACGGCGGGTGTCCGTGGAGCCTCCGCACGGGCACGACACGCGAACTCGCTGCGTTCCTTCCACACAGGTAAACAGTCTGCTGGAGGCGCAGCTCCACATCGTGCAGCACCGATTGCACGCGCAGATAAAAAAAAAAACAAAAAAACACCGGAGATCTCAGATGGCCACGGCGGATTGGCTGAAGTCACGACAGACGCTGCAAAGAGAAAACACGGCGTGAAAATCCTCCGAACGCCGCGCGCATTCCGCCTCAGCCCTCACAACAAACCCGCATACTTCTCAAAGTTGAGCGACGCCGCCGGCGCGAGCGCAGAAACGCCCGCAGAGACCGCAGATGTCACACGGAGTCGAAGTTTGAGCGCAGTTCAGTCCTCGCGTCGGCGCGTCATGCGTGGAAGAAGGAAGAGAGGGGAGAACGCGGCGCGACGCGCGCAAGGATCGAGGCTGCCTTCATGTGCAGGCGACCCTGCCCAGTTTCCACTGTTATCTTCCCGTCCAGACTCACGCACGGGGCGGGGAGTCCGCACGCGGAGCGCGGTGGAACTGGGCGGAGACACCAACACCAAATGTGGAGTTTGTGCGCTTTACAAATAAAGGAGCAGTTCACCAAATAAGAAAGATCATTCATCCACAGTCCTCTGAAACGAAAACCAAAAGGGGACAATTCGATGGACATCAAACCTTTCTAAACATTTATTTAGAGAGCGAAAGAAAGCTTTTTATTAATTGAAAACTTCAATTAATCTAGCATTAGTCTGACAAATCTTTTGTTTTTATGAGAGCTTCAAGTATGATATGGGGTTATATTCATTAAAAAAAACAAACAAACTGTGCACTAAAGATCACAGTTTTAAACATGAAGGCGCATGGAATTCATGCTCTGCTTCGTATTTTTTGTCCCAAGAATTGTAGTTCATCCAATTTCTGATTGATTTCCTAAATTAACGTACAGAAGCTATGTAAGTTCCCTTTCTCTGTCGGAAAAGATACAAACTTAAACCTTGAAAACCTACCACATCAAGCATGTCAGTTGAATGATAGTAATTGATCTGCCAGGTGACATTTCCTCAATTACTCAGAATATACTTTAACTACAGGTTTTGCAGGATGTAAAATAATGATGAATCTCCTGTTGAAAACGGTCAAACTCCTTGTTTTGTAATTCACTGAGGCCCTCTTGTGACAACAATCCCACATTACAAGCCAATGTGTGAGGAAATGGATTTCATAGACACAAACAGCATCACTGAAACATAAAGAGAGAGAGAGAGATTGCCAATTTGTAGAAAGAAATGTTTTTGTAGGTTAATACGTTTAACTGTTACAGGACGGCAGTGACAAACATCCACTGAACAGCATTCATGCAAATTAACAACAAGCGCAAGATCGATCGATCGACCTTTGCTCAATTAACACATCCATTATTTGCACAAAGTTGGTAGTTATTCGTATTGTGGCGTTCGAGCGGCGACTTGCGGGCAAGAAGACGAGGCGAGGTCTGCTCTATTGCTCAACCGAAGCTTTATTGTTAAAACAACCAAGCAAGGGAACATGGCACACCACAGCCCTGAAAAAAAAGAATGTTTGGAAGTTTTGCTCGACAAGGCATCATCCAGCTCCTGATTCATTTAATTCTACCAGATTCGTAAATGATTGCATTTTAATATTATGACTGTTTCTCAGACTACAAGAACATTGCGTTTGTCTTTATTTGTGACAAGGTGGAGATTATATCTCTCTGTTTTTTTTTAAACTAACTCATACAATAAAATTTGCCAATAGGTTTGCAATAAATTTGTTTCCACTTGTGGTTTTAGGGTTTGTTGTTTTTGATCTTATATTAATTCTGTCACAGTTTTGTCACATTTACCCTGCTGTCAACTCTTTAGCTATAGTATCCAGCACTAAAAGAAAAAATAAGGCTCAACAGACATAAAATGTTCACATTTTCTATGTTACATTTGCAAAATGTTGACTGTTATGTGAAACTTTCTTATTATGAGAAACATAAAATGAGTTTCTACTATAGAAGCACATGGCTTCATTGTTGATATAAAGTGTTTCATTACATTAAACTGTTGATCTCCAGGGAAACATTATTGAATTGAATTCGGATTAAAAAACTGGGCTAATGATTAAAATATTCCAGTGGGCTGTGGTTTGCCTGGCAGCCACTAGATGTCCCACATTGCCCATTTTTGAATGTTCTCGGCGCAGATCTCAGTGTGGAGTGAAAATCCTGCCAAACCAAACACATCCACAGGGCTGTGTTATTACTTTAAACACATCTGTCTGTTCTTCATCATTTAGCTGTGGGCAAATTACACATCATACCAACCATTTATGCTTCACCGTGCCTCTCACTGACACTCAAATCAAGTGAAGTGAGGTGAAATTACTGAATCAAATTACTGCTCATTGAATATAATGAAAATGTAATTTTTATTCACTCACTTGTTCTCGTTTGTGTCTTTCTCCCTCCTGTTTTCCTCACTCATTCACTCACAAAAACTCAGATACAGTAATTGTGTATGTCTGATTTCAACTGCAACTTTAACCTTCACTATTTAAAAAGAGAGGTAGAGGTTAACAACAAAAGACTGACAGTATGAAATGAACACAGTGAAGATGGAATACTGAAATAAATTGAATAAAATAAGATTCTGAACATCAACTGTTGCCGTGCCTTTTCCAGCTCGCGCTCCTTTACACATCTGGCTGACAGAGCTGCTGACCTGCTGATCTGCTGCATCCTGCAGATGAGCCTCAGAAAGTGTCTTGCTGCAGGCGCTCGCTTCTCCCTGTGACGAGGAGCCTTCCATATTAAACACAACGCAGAATGCAACAGACACTGACAGGGGCGCTTCCAGCTTTCTGCAAACTGAACCAAAAAGCTGTAATTTGATATTGCATGTCTCATTCTTCTGATTACTGCTGTCCAAAGTGTCCAAATACAGAGAAGCAACACTGTGTGGTGTGTAATGATGCCTCAGCATTCAAAACTGTGGAGAAATCTGGAAACTAAATATTGTCAATATCATTTGCTACATGGTTACTATAAGTCAAGGCTGCATCATATCCCAGCTCTTTCTCTCTCTCTCTCTCTCTCTCACACACACACACACACACACACACACACACACACACACACACACACAGCTCAACAACTACAGGCGAATTAGAGATTAACCTATTAACCTCTCATATATGATAGTATATGTTGTTTTATGGTTGGAGGAAGGTTGAGAAGAAAACTGACGCAGACATAAAGAGAAAAACAAACTGCTCACTGCTCACAATGCAGCACTTTGTCATCCTTTTATTACAATATATCATTTAAGTAATAATTTGTTATCTCACTAAAATGTTGCAGCTACTACACGCTGATGATGATTCTGCCCTCTCTAACAGTGTATGTATTGTAGGTATTTATAGATGTATCCATCCATCCATCTTCTATACCGCTGTATCGTGTTTATGGTCGCGGTGTGCTGGAGCCGATCCCAGCCACCGATGGGTGAGTGTAGAACACACTCTGAACAGGTCAGCAGTCCATCATCACAAACACACAGAGACAGCCAACCACACACACCTCACATTCACACCTTGACACCAAATCGTTTTGTAGGACTGTGAGAGGAAACCTGAATACCCGGAGGAATCCTCCGCACGGAGAGAACATGCAAACTCCGGACAGAAAGGCCCAGCCAGTATTCACACACAGGATATTGTTGCTGTGAGGCGAGAGCGCTAAACACTACCCCACGTTATGTGTTTTTCTTCATTTAAATTGAGATAAAAATAATTCTTAATACTGTGGTTTTTAAATGTAGAGATTGAAAAACATGCAGACTCAAATCACAGCCGGCACTTTAACTGGTTGTTGAAAATAATGAAAGTGGCACAAAGCATCAACTTTTTTTTATTTCTAAAGTTGTCATTTATAAATTCAAAGGAACTTCCTAACTTACACATAAAACTCAGACAAACGTTTCGTTCACCTAAATGATCCAAATAAACTCCGTTCTGAGCTCTTTTCGTTCTTCAACTCTGTACAAAATGTAAAAGTTGATAAAAGCTCTACCAGTGTTTCTCACTATTGACTCTAGAGAACTACAGAAAGCCATCTTAAAACACTGATCAGTGTAGATTTAGAGATCTAAGAATTAGTATTTGCTGGTTCAGAGATGCAGGCGTTTTTTGTTTACTCCCAGACTTCTCAGTGACCCAACAGGTGTGATAATGTGGACAGAGGTTCGTCAGACCGACAGAGAACAGGGGGGGGAGTGCAGTAATGGAATGCATTTTAAGCTGGCATTAAGTCGTTCTTTAATCATGACCTTGTTAGGCGCCTTTCCAGCTAGACCTTGTCAGATAAAAATGCACATAATGACCTTTCCTATAAATGTCAAGTACAATTTGTGGTAGCCAAATGAGTGCGCTGCTGCATATAAAGTCTCTGAGTGGAAAATGTTTTGTTTTTTTTTTTTTCTTCCCCAAATGAATGAGATGACTTTTAAACGTAGATTCCGACACGTGTTGTATTAAAATGAGAAACAAATGAAACACTGAATAAAGTCATTTGTGAAGTTTGTAAATGTCTGAATATAGTTAACCATCAATATGCCTTCCGTGCTGCAGCCCGCAAATAAAGCTTTCTATTCTGCTCTGCCACAGACCATGAAATAGTCACTCAGCTCTGAAATGGAGAGAATCACTCACACGGCGAAACGGCGAGAAGTTCAGTTAGTTCTGCAGTGCAGGTAGGAGATAGATACTTGGAGGCACAGACTTATTGCTGCCCTCCATAGATATCTGCCAAAGTCTACACAAACATTAGAGGGAAACGGGGAAACAAAATTACAGAAATCTGCTAAGTTTGACAAATGGCGGGCCCGGCTTTGCCACCAGCTATTAGCCTGCAATGATTAATAAGTGAGAAAATAATTGCACTTCATTGAGATTGATGACGCCCCATTTAACCTCCCCACTCATCTCGGCTGCGCCACAGAGCAACGAGATGAGCCTCGGACACACTGCTGCTCTGCCGGCCTCATTGGCATCAAACGCACACGCGTGCGCACACACACACACACACACATGCGCGGTCTGTAATGATCCTATGGGGCATTTCTTAAGAGCCTCGCGGCGCTCTGATCATAAGTTCATTGTTAGTAAGTGAAAAACAATGATCTCAGCGCTGGGAGGCCTCTGGGAAACTCTCTCTCCACCAATATAGACGCATTTAAGTCAAACACCGTGGGGAATTAATGACGGCGCAGTCACCATTAACTCCTATGCTAACGAGTTTGCGAGCTTTGGCCCTCTCGTTTGACACATCTCTTGCGTGTGCGCTCGTCGGTCGTCGTTTCCGTCCAGAGTCCGGCGTGCCCGGCGCCTTTGAATGCAATTTCATGGATAAAAAAAAAAAAAATGCAAACAAAACAGCAGTGATCAGGCGAGACGCTAGGAGTGGCGCGGTGCCTTATCCTCTCAGCCTGCAAAGAGACATGGCCAAGGTTATTAAAGAAGGATGTAGCAGAGCAAGATGGCCGCTGTTGTGACCAGAGGCGGTGTGGAGAGATAAATGGTTGACCCAGCCTGGTGTCAGGTTAGGATTGATGCCACTATCAGCCCCACTGCTTTCCCAATGATTTTCTCAAATCTCTGATAGAGTGTGTTATCTAGTTACTGGCATGAGGGCAACGGCCTGCAGGCACAGAGAAGGTCAATCTATGAGGACAATCTTTGTTGGACTAAATGAGAAAAAAGACCCCACAAAAAAGAATAAAAAGCAGCTGCTAGGTCTCTGGGATAAGATAAGCCAAATTACTTCTCTTTAGTAGGATAGGCCTCGGGCAAAACATCAAAAAAAAAAAAAAAAAAAAAAATTAAGTGAGGCTGGTGTGTGCTCTCTAACTTCAATGTTGTAGATTTCACCTGGAACCTCTGCTTCCCTGAACTAATGTTGATTCGGTGGCGGCACCTTGAGGAATGGGCCGGACAGGTTTGTATTTATCTCTCATTTAATCTGCATCCACCCAATAAATCTCCTTAACAGGCAAAAAGATGGAATTTCCATAACATATAATACCAGTCAGCAGTGTAAACCAACTCGCAGACCATCAGACTTGTCCATAATATCACTCTATCACCCTCCTTCTCCTCAGTCTTTTCGAATCTTGGGGAAAGAGTTTGACTAATAGGTTGTAATTTGCCGGCCAAGGTCTTGATCAATAATTCTGTGTCAATAATGATGGAGAGGTCTGTGTGAGGGGAAATGATTCCACTCATTGTCTGAGAAAAATGAAGGCGTGGACATCACCCCGGGCCGTAGGCAGATGTCCACAGGTGCTCCGTTAGTATGATGGTTGAGTTGATGAGCGAGAAGACAAATAACACACAAAGTGCAGTGTCTTTTTTTTTTTCTGAGTGTGCATTGGATGAAAACTTTTAAAACAAACACACACACACACACACACACTGTTCTCTAATGGCAGAATTTTTCACCACACAGTTTTTTAAACTGACATTTGTGCGGACGGGCCTTCCTTATGACGACCTCATTCTGAAAACAGTCAGAAATATTGACCAAACCCCCTATAAATGGAGAAAACAATCCTTTTCTTTATGGTCTAGAAAATTGCTAAACTGGTCTCCAGGAAATAAAGAGATGTGTTTTGATTGCTTTATGGTGTAGTGCGAAAATAGAGCATCTGTTATCTCCATGTATATAGCATATTAAACTAAAACACCTAACTGGCGCATGCATGGCAGCTTCTCCTGCTTATTATGTAAAATACAAAGCACGGTGGCGGCAGCATCATGTGGATTCTCAGAGCTCCTTCTTCTTTCAAGTCGAAGCGCAGACTGAACATATAATAAAACATATGATGAAAGCTGCAAGCATCCTCACTCATCCAGGTCATGTTATATATATATATCCCCATTTACTCATGATCCGCTGAACTGATGAAACCTTTTGGATAAGAAGAGAAACAATTTCAAAAAAGACACATTTCAAGCACGTCCAGTCGCCTTCATAATGGTAAGTAATACAATTCATGTCAATGTTACCTCTTCTTTAAGATGAAAACTAAAACCCATGACTTGAAGAGAGCTCGTCTGAATCCGTTTATCAGTATAACACCTGTGAGGCAGGACCGAGGTGACGGCCCGGCCTTTTAACATGACCGTGACCCCGAGCTGACCGCCAAGGCTGCACTGGAGTGATTTCAAGACCTCTGCCCTGCTGTCCGTGAGCGGCCCGGGCGACTCTCTTCGTTCCCGTCAAGGCTCCACCTGAAGATGTCGGCTCACAGATGTTTCCTGGCTCGTGGAGTCACATCACCGAGGACACACACCAGTAAACTGACTGATGGAGGAAGCAGCACGGCGGCTGCACTCCAGCGCTGCCACGTGCGATTACTGCGCTTGTCAAAGGAGTCCGACGGCTTTAAAGAGCTCAGAATAAGAATTTCACTTTGCGAAATCTCATATAGATAGAAAACACTGAAATATAGTAAATGCAGCACAAATTGAAAGCCTGAATTCATTCAATTCTTTCGATTGCTGCTTCAATTTGCTGTTAAAATAAAATAAGTAGAGTGATAAAAGTGCAATTTAAGTTGATAAAATGTTTTAATACCGATTCTTGCTACAGAATGTTTAAAAGAACAGTTGCCACATGCAGCACAATACAATTTCTTTTCATGATGATGTTCCTTTTATGGTGAGCTATGTTGTCTGTAAGCTTGTAGAGGACCCCCAACACAGTATACATCTTTGTCAAGCCTCCCTTGTGTTTGTGTTTCGGTAAACTTGTCTCTGTTTTTCCATGTTCCACTGTCTGAGTAATAGAAGACAACATTCCTGTGGCGAGAATCTCTGTAGTTACAAGCTTGATATCAAAATCTTCCCAAGCTGCAGTAAGCCAGACTTGAATGCCTTGATCTGTCAGTCAAAGATAAATGCAACTGACTCCGACCAAACAGGAGCGTGGGGAGTTTCTACAAGTTTTCTAAATATTTTTTGACACAAGCTTTCAGCATAAGACAGGACACAGCAGATCCAGAGCTCCGGCTGCGGGAAACACAGCGAGATCGAGGTAAATTGTTTCCCGTCCACATGCTGCACTGGAATCACAGCTTTATGTGGGGATGTTTTTCAACTTTTCAAGCACCTTTAACACCATCCTGGTGCAAATTTTCTACCTGCCTGCAGTACATGCTGAACAGTTAAATGGTAAACCATCTGTGTTTTTTCTTAGAAACTCAGCAAACTTAGAAACATTCCATAACAGATGGAAAGTAAAATAAAGCAGGTTGTGAAGAAAACAGTTGATCTGATGTTACCAGCAGAGCCCTCTGACCTGGCAGCTGCTCCTCCGCCGAGGTGGGCAAAGGTGGTTTCTGTGAAGACCTGAGCAGGTTGAACATTGCGCTCTAAGTGGATTGGGTTCCTGTCAGAGCTGAGCGGTTGGACATTGATAAATTTCCTCCTGTGTGGGATCGATAACTCTCACCTTTCAGCCCACGGCTCCTTCAGAGTGGGACGTCATAATTACTCTGTCAAACTGAATGCCTGTCTCTGTTAAGACTGACGATTGTGTGTGTGTGTGTGTGTGTGTGTGTGTGTGTGTTTGAGTAATGTCCAAAGGAGCAGGCTAGTGCATGTGCAAAGCCGTACACGGTAGTTTTAATGTGAAGCTGCTATTCTGCATTTGAGGATGTCTGCATAGAGATTTATGGATTATTTTAGTACACACGGGCTTTAAAAGTTGTGTGTGTGTGTGAGAGTGTGAGTGTGTGTGTGTGTGTGTGTGTGTGTGTGTGTGTGTGGGCCCAGGTGATGCTGCGTTAGCTGAGCTGGACTAGTGACTGGCAGTGATTGACAGTCAGGCAGCCCGCCTCCTCCTTTCACCTCCCACGGCGCTTTTTGATGCCTGTCACACTGGCCAATCAGCGGAGTGATCTGACAGCTGTCCTGACACACACACACACACACACACACACACACACACACACACACACACACACACACACAAAGAGCACATCGACTAATTTAATTCTATTATTTCTGACTCCATAATAATTCACAAAGCAGAAATATTTTACTTAAATTGCAAGGACCTAAATCCTCCTCCTAGTAACTTTTAATCGGTGTGATTATAAAGCAACACATTTGCTCTATATAAAAGCAAACTACCGCAGTCATATTTACTCACAGATTAGCAGTACGATTAACTCCTTAAACAACACAGTGGGGATGATGGGCCCCTCACGTCAATCTTGTTAAATGAATTAACATACGCGATGTTCCTTTCAGCTGGTTCCTGGAATGTGTAATCTGTCCAGATGTGACAATGATTTATTTGTTTAGTTTCAGGGAAGAAATGGAATTGCCACCATCTGCTCCATCAGACGATGATGCTTCGCTGCATGCAGTTTTCCTCCAGGTTAATGCAGCTGAGTGTGAGTTATTCAGTGTATGTATGAGTGTCTGCGCGTGCATTAAAGTGTGTGTGCTTGTGTGAGCGCGTGCACACATGGTTGTGTGTGTGTGTGTGTATGTCCCCATATTTATATGCCAATCTGTGTGAATAAAAATGCAAACTTTTCTGCATAATTGGCTTGTTTTCTCAATGTTTTTGTTTCTATCCATCTTTACATTTTCTGTGTGTGTGTATATGTGTGTATGTGTGTATGTGTGTGTGTATGTGTGTGTGTGTGTGTGTGTGTGTGTGTGTGTGTGTGTGTGTGAACACTGCACCAGCATAAGACGCAGCCTGTGGAATTAAGAGTGAATGAAGCGAAGATGAGCGCGGCTGCCTGCTCCTCATAACACTCCGCACAATAATAATAATAACAATAATAATCATGGCAATAATAACCTCAGTGCTCATTTAGACATCAATACTAATCACTCTCATTTGGAGGACAATAATAATAATCAGGCTCATTTAGAGTGCCGTTTCTCCACAGAGGCTTCCACTGCCTTTGGGGTTGGTTGGTGCTTAACCTAATGATAATAGTCATGATTCATGGCTCAACTCTCATTCCCTGCATGTTGCTTCCTCTTTTCCCTATGAATTCAGGAAATGTGCGTGTGTGTGTGTGTGTGTGTGTGTGTGTGTGTGTGTGTGTGTGTGATTAAGTGAGACAGAAATACAACAGTGTGAATGTGATCATCTACTTTCTATTTTGACACGATAACACTCGTATTTGCACTTTTTAACTTTTTAACAGACGTTCATGTTCCTCATGAGTTTAACAGATACACAAAAACTACCACATATATACATGCCCAGAGAGTTTTTGAACAGATTTAATAGACTCTGCTGATATTGCCCACACTTCTCCACAGTGGAGCTGACTGTTGCTGCCTCCGTCCCGTCCAGCATCCAGGTGGGGGTAACATTCTGGGTGGAATCAGTGGGGAAAGTCATCACAGATGAAGGAAGTGCTGAATTTGGATATAAGGATGGTAAGATTTCTGATGCGGACCTGAACTGAGGAGATGATTCAGGTTCGTCTAAATGGAAAATGATCATTGAGAAAAGTATTATTTACTTATTATTTACTTATTTTATCTGTCCTTGTAGAGTTTGTGCCTGTCTTTACCGTGTGTGTGTATGTGTGTGTGTGTGTGTGTGTGTGTGTGTTTGTGTGTGTGTCACACCGTCTCCTCCTTTTCCATCCTTGCATTGACGAGCCTCAATCTTAATTACCCTTGTTGATGCTTGTCCTAGCTGTGTCTCTAATGTGTCTGACTTTGTTTCTTGGTCAGTCAGTTTCTGTTCATCTGAACCTTCCTGACGTTGCACTTTGTTTCTCTATGTTCCCGTTTATCTTCCAGAGTGAACACGAAATAATACAAATTTTGTTCCTGGGTGGAAAGCACATTTTCCTCACTTCCAGACCTGAACAGATAAGGTCGTCGTGATGTTCAAATTTTGCTTTTGTGTCTTTGGTGATGAAATACTTCAATTGAATCGCCCTTTTTCAACCTTCAGGATAAGCATTATGCAAATCAAGGAAAACAAATTCTATAAATTAGCTTTTAATGCTAAAAGAATTGTTCACCAAAAATTTGTGCATTCCAATATACATATGTATATACAGTATATAAACACTTTCAGCCCAGGAACACAGAAACATTTTACATTTTGTTACACTGTTTAATCTGCCCTGTTTTATTTAGTGTTGTACATAGTTTGTTTCCACTTCCTTTACAACAATCCAGTTCAACACTCGCATTGTGTTGGAGTCTGTTTCTGGACCCGTACGACCTCCACCCAGTGCTGTTTGGACATAGACTCTAATCCCAGCTCCCAGATTTAGATAAAATTCCACTGCCCACATCATTAACATTCAGAATATTTCCCTTTTTTAAATTGGATGCCTTCATCCTGGGCGTTTCTGATCAGCTTCAACAATCTGTTTTTGCTCCCCTCAATCACTCTCCAATTGACATGCATGCGGGTTAAAGCCACAGAATTTGAGGTGTTGCTGTAACAACCTGTCAGCCCTTTACAGCACTATGAGGCCATCTTCAAGTCATGAAAATATTCCCCTTCCCTTTCTGATGTATTGCGTGCCGGCACACGGGACAGTCAGGCGCTAATGTAATTCCTCACGAGTTGCTGCTGCTCATCTCATCTGGGCTCCAGCTTTGAACTCGTGGCTTGGCGGCTTTTCAGAACGAGACAGAAAATGGGGACAGAGGGAGAGAATTGTCCGGCACTGATTCGCTGTAAAAAACTCGGACAGAAGATCATTTCAGCGCCGCTCGGGAAGATCAAAAGCCCGGCTGGCAGAGAGCGGGTGCGAGAGGGAGATGGTATCGCCGGGCTCTCATTTCATTCACAGACGAGTGTGAAATGACTTCATCTGTTGTGTGGACTCACACTAGACACCATTATACACTACTGTATCCTGACCCTCCCTTCCTCTCGCACTCTTTCCTGCACGCTGGCAGCTACAGGCCAAAAACCATCGCGGCTTTGTCCTAATATTACATCTGCAAGGTACTCCTTTGTGTATCTATTAGCCACACTGATAGCTTTAACCTATATTGACAATGGGAATAATAACGATTAAAAAAAAAAAAGACGTTTCTTCAACACTGATTGCATTGTGAGAATTTCTTGAATTGCACCAGTTGGACTCAGGTCTGGTGTTAATTGCCTATTTATAGGAGCTGAAAGATCTCAACCTTTAAAAAAGACTAAATGGAGGAGTGCTAATAAGAGAAGATCAGAACCTCAGTCCAGGCCGACAGTTGTTTCAGGCCCAGCGGTGCACGTCGTTAACGCTCTGTCTCCTGCACTTAAAAAAAAAAAAAAAAAAAAGAAGGAGGAAAGGCAGAAAAAGAGCAGCAATTTGCTCAAACTTCTGAGCCTTAAACACTTGAATAATTCATCACTGAATATAATAAATCCGCTTGATTATTTCAGGAACGACAACAAGCGCTCCCTCTCTTTCTCTCGGCGTCGCTGCTATCTGACATCGCAGCATACTGTGCAGGCACACACACACACACACACACACACACACACACACACATAGAGAGAGAGAAGTAGTAAAAAGAAAGCATAATGAGATAATAAGAGCGGACTTAACACAAGGATTTTCCTCTTTTTGTCTTCCTCCCTTCATCCCTCATCTTCATTTCCTCCCTTCATTAAAAGGAGTCCGGCACAGAGCCAGGCGGCGATGCCGTGCGTTGGCCGTGAGAGGCTCTTTCTTCCTCCACCTCTGTCTCCTCTCGTCTCTATTCCTAACCTCTCCCTCCCTTCTGTCTTTTCCCTTCTGCTCGCTCCCTTGAACACCCTGTTTAGCTGTTTAAGCTGATGACACACAGAATATTGCATGCTGAAAGGCCGTTTCACCGCACACACACACGCACACACACACACAGGCTTAAACTCACACATGCACGCACACACTCTTGCCCAGAGCGAAAAGCCCCAGGCAGTCTCTCTCCCGCTAGCCAGGGGCGATCGTTCTGCCTCTATGATACTTTAACTGTGGGATGTCAGGAAACATTAGGCCTTTAAAAAACACAGCCATGATGCAGCGCAGACACACACTGACAACACACACTCAGCCTCAACTGCAGTCCCATCCACTTTGCTCCAAAGACAGGATGCTTATGCAACCCTTCAGCGCAGATCTTTGGGATTACTCTATTTGTTATCTTTTTTCTTTTTAACCCCTTTAATCTATTCACTTTTGTGAAACAGCGTCACACTGAGGACCTCCAGCACTGATGCTTCCTGATGCTAAACGGCCTTAGGTCATTATCACTTGTTTCTTTCTACTAAAACTATCTAATTCAGTGAACATGACATGGCTTCACTGGCAAATTATGTCTCCTACAGAGGGAAAATTGTTATATTTTTCACATGGTAAGCATTTTATCTGCATTTCCTAACTATTTCTACCTTTTACATAGGATGTACTACAATGCCGTTTGCCCACTGTCAGCTGAGTACAGCAGATGAATGGATGGATGAACCTTACTGTTATCTCTGATAAAACAATCACATCTTTATTCTTTTTTTTTTTTGTAAAGCATCTTTAAGTGTCATTTGAAGCGATCCATCATTGGGAAATGAAATACGGTGATTATGTACTGTTAAAAAACAAACAAACTGTAGCTTATCAGTAGACCTCCAGTGTTTTGCTTCTTTCAGCGGCGATTTGTACCGCTGCTCAACTTAATGCCACAATTAAAATCCAACCTGCAGGATTCGATGCAGTTCGATATCGAGCTGTATTTTCTGCATGGCCGTTCCGCTCCACAGAAAAGGGCAAAGGCCAAAAAGTTTGAGAATGTAATATTCTTCAAGAGACATATGGTATTTCATTGATGTAAATTTTTTGCTTGACTTTTCATAAAAGTCCCCAGAGTGTTCATTTCCATTGGTGTTAGCGCAGATGATCGGTTTAGATTGGAGTTTGTTGTATCTGGCATTACGAATGACTCCAGCCTGTCCTGCCTCTCAGTCTTTGAGCCTCTGAGAACTGCAAAGAGTGGCCTGAGTTTTAATAATAAAACATCTGACATCAGGATTTAGAGGGCTCTGCACTGGAAGACTTCCTGTATCCTCGCAATAACTCCCGAATTTTTCTCCAAAATCACAGAGGAACCTCTTTGTGATCGGAGACACGATGAGAGGGAGAGTCTGGGGCTCTGCGCAGATATTAGCATTTAATGAAATGCACATTTTTTTCATTTAGTTTGAAGCGTTTCCAAATCTGGGGAAATACAGGGATGACCCATATTTTGATATGCTCTTTATTAGTTTGTTTTCTTTTCATGCTTTCTCTTTTCGGCACTTAAGGTTTGAATCTGTCCACTTTGAGCCCTTCGTGCCAAGCTGCCATGAGGAAGGACGGTATTTTTTTCACTCTCTTTCCCACCGCTCGGCCTTTACACTTCACCGATCATTAGAGGTATATAGACATCATTTCCTCCACCTTGAGTGAGGGCAGCACACTCTTTGTTTTTATGTTTTATAGCATTCCACTTCACTAATTTTCTTCCGTCTAAAACTTACACTTTTTTAATGTGGCACATGCAGGACCTTGTTGACCTTTCTACTTTTTACCAGACATTTAGTTGGCCCTATATTTAGTACAGCGATGCCAAAATCAATCAAAATACACAGACTCGGCATTGATCTTTGAAATATTAACATGCTGTCAGCTCTGGGCAGCATATTAAATGAAGTATATTTCAGAAATGCAGCTTATGGATTTCACAGTGGCGTATTGGATAGCACTCTTGTCTCGCAGAAAATGGGGCGAGTTCAGGCTTGGGGGGGGGGGCTGCCTGAGTGAAGTTTGCATGTTTCCTCAGTGCAGGAATTATCCAGGTAGTCCTCGCTTTTTTAGCTGCAGAAAATGATGCTTAAAGTGAAAGAAAATGGAAGCTCTGGAAGAAATAAAATTTACAGTATTCTGAAGGATGTTGTTACATTAACTTACTTTTTCAGACATGTTGTTGTGTTTGACTGTTTTCACATCTCTCTTCACATTTCTGGAAACGACACCTATTCATGAAAAACATCTTTAAAATAATTCAGGCTTTTGCTACTTTAATGTGTCAGGAATGTAGAGAAGCAGAGAGCGGCATCGGTGGCTGGCAGGAAAAGCGAAAAGTTTCTACAACATTTCCTGGTTTAACTTTATTGAGACCCACACATATTAATACACACACAGACACACAGAGGGAGGACACACATATCGCGTGTGTGTGTGTGTGTGTGTGTGTGTGTGTGTGTGTGTGTGTGTGTGGCCTCAGGCCAACATGCTGTTAATTGGATAATGAGGTACAATGACAAATCCCTGTTGCTGCTACAATAAGGTGCTGCTGTCCAGGTTTAATATCTTAGGCCTTGGTGTAATGCTGTTTGGACACACACACACACACACACACACACACACACACACACACACACACACACACACACACACACACACACACACACACGCACAAAGCTCAGGTGTCTATTGCACCACTTTGGAAACTAATCTGGTTCTTCCTCCCAGCAGCCAATCAGAAGCAGCCACTTCTGCCCCAACAACCAATCAATTATCTTTAATTCTTACAAGGCTCTCCTCTCCCTTCCTCTCCCATCCTGTCATTTTCTTCAATGTCTTCCCTTCTTTTAGCATTCCTCTGATCTTTTGCTTGTTTGCTTTCTTTTCTTTTTGTATCTTCCCTCTTTATGTCCTGTCATCTTCTTCATTTTCTCCTTTTTGTCTTCCTGTTTACTTTCATTTCCTGAGTTAGTCTTTCCTTTGCTTTCTTTTCCTCTCTTTCCCATTCCCATTCTCACATCCTTTCCTTCCCTTTCCTCTCCTCCCTTTCCCCTCTCCTCTTCTCACCTCTCTAGCTGAGCTATAACTGGCGGGATGATGGACCATAATTCACCGGGATCCGAGCCGCCCCAGACGTGCTCACATTAATTGGATGTCCATATTAAATGGAAAATGAGAGCGGCACTGAGGGAAAAAGTGAATGACTGACTCTCTTGGCTGCTATTGACCTATGAGGAAGAGACGCTGCCCTTTTCCTCAGCGCGCTCCCTCGCCCAGTTTTCTCTGCTCCCGTCAGCGTGATGGATCTCAAAGCATTCATTTTCTGACCCCTCACCTGGAAGCAGATTAAGCGCTCTGATTCAATAGGGCCGTTAATGGGGGCGCCAAAAGTTTATGAGGATTTCTGGAAAAGGCCAGGGAAATTAGATTGTATGCTAACAGATTTATTGCTCTGTTTCAACACATTGTAAAAAGATTATAGGACCTCCAGGCAGGTTGGAGGGGCAGAGGGGCCGCGGCGTGTCTCTCGGTGTGAAGGAGAGGTATAGGAGAGCGAGACGGAGTCCTGCTCTCACATTTACCAGCTATTCTACACTGACAGGGCAAAGACAAGCATGTCAGTCAGCAGAGGATAAGATCACGTCTGACCGTAACCTGAAGGACGGATGTTTAGACAGCAGGCAGAGCGTTCCTCAGATGAAATCCTGCTGGAGGTGATGCGATGCCGAGTGATGTTGTTGCATGTACCCTTCTCACCTTTTTGTCATCATAATGCCGCTGATGCAATGCAGTGCTCTTTTAGAATCAAGCACGCGTACAGCTCATCCCGAGGTGAAGTCAAACAGAAGTACAAATTGTTTCTTTGTGTTGGTGAAGAAAATTCCTACTTAGAATCGCTGCAGACAGTCTGGGTTAATAACATCCTGACCAGTTGTCCAGTCCGTCATGGTGCACACACAACACACAGACACACACAGTGGCAGAAAATGAATGCATGCACAGGGGAGAACATGCAAGCTCAACAGAAGTGTTCACCCCAAGTTTTCACACATTCACTTCACTGGCTGGACATTTGGGTACCACGGATATGATGGGCTAGTTTGGAACTTATAGCAGGATGTCAGCATATTAACAGTCAGGTGTGTTTGAAGAACATTGTGAGCAATTTGGCCACAGACAAGGACAAAAACTAAAAAAATATAACTGGCAAGGAAAAAAGAAGATGAAATGATAATGTATATAGGATTTGACACTGATTTATATTAATTTTAAATGAGCTAATGTATTGTGTTTTGTAATAGTTTTTAACATCAACAGTTATGCAATTGCATTGTGATTGTTGTGAACCTGCCCAGGGACTGCAGATGGAAATTAGCATTTGCTAAATCTGGTACAAAGCATCTTTTCTGTTGAAAGGTTAATGTATTTGTACATGGTCCCTGTCAAATAAATCAATAAACTAAACTAAACTAATAACTTCTGGTATTCAGCGTCATAGGTGATCAATCCTGCTTGAAGCTTTAATGCATATAGCTTGCATGTTCTCTCTCAGCATGTGTCAGTTTTTCCTCAGAAACTGCCAAGAGGGAAGCATTATAGAAATATGCAAACATCCATTTTTTTTCATTGATATATGACTAAGTATTATTTTATACTGATAAAGATACCAGGGGGTGCAACTGGTAAAATTGGGATCTTCACTATTGGGGGCTGCACTGCAATCCAACACTTATTAAACTCCACTAAACAATGGTTTAACATGTGCTATGGCATGCTGTTATGATTCTTTACTTAATCAAAATAACCTTTATGTTTTGTGTATAAAGGATCTTAGTAAAATCAGTTGGAAATGTATTTTTTGACACATTTTTTTTGTCAAAAAAATTATCTTATGAATGTCTAAATGTCTAGTGAATTAGTTTTGAAGAGAATTAAGTCAAAATACTATGCAAACAAATGATATAATTCTTTTGTTAGTATGTCATCATGCTGGTTTGGTGTTTAGAATAAAGCAAATTTAAATAAAATTGTGAAAGGTAACAAACTTCCCCCTTTTCTTTTTCACAGTTGGTATATTCCACTTCCTGTTTTCATCTTTGAATCTCGGTTGAAGAGAAAGGCAAGTAATTCTTATTTAACTCATTGACACTGAATGTGGACTGAAATTACTTCAAAGAAATTAAACATTTTAAAGCTTGTAGTTAACAATAGTGAACACTTCTGAGAAAAAAAAAAAATTCTCCCTCCTGGAAATCTCTTGGATGAGTCCAGCACAGAGAAGCACATTCAGTGTCTCATTCCCATGAATTAATGTGAATGCAGCAAATAGTGATGCAGCTAATGTTTAAAAAGACTGAAGCAGTGAATGCTGGCAGCTGTTTAAATCTCTGAAACATGTTTAGAAGCAGAGTGCATGGAGATAAGTGGGTAGTTAGGTGTTCAGGACAGACATGGACACAGTGACTGATGCTGGATTGCTCTTTGTACAGATTACATATTTCTTTCATACTCAGCAGGGGCTGGTTTACATGTTAATCATGGCTATGATCTGTGTTAGCGACAAACTTTGGATCAATTACTTCTATATTGCACAAGGACGGCCATTAATTCACAAAATTGTGCTATGGAGAAAACTCTCCATCTCATTGTGCAACTTGAAGCATTCTCCAAATGCCTGCAGAACAAGCCTCTGTTTGCTTACACATCCAAAATCCTCCTCCAACATTCGGCAATTAAAACCGGGACGGTGCTGCGAAGGAGAGGCCGGTAATGATGAGCTCAGATGCTCACACAAACAGATTCCCAGTGTGTCGAGCTGTCTACTCAGGAGTAATGTAAGACTCAGTCATGCGTGTTAGTCTGGCTGTTGGTGGGGACCTACATGCATGGCTCAGGGTTAAAATCTTCCCACCGAGGGCTGAGCTGTCTCTGTGGGCTGAGCTGCAGAGTTTGGGTTTAACCCTCTGATGTCTGATGTTGGGTTGCACACCAGTGCCTCAGGATCTCTTTCTGTAGTAAATTAATTTACATTTGGAGGATTTTCTAAAGATGCTTGCTTCCTGTGGAGCCAGGGAGATCAAAGTGTCTCATTCTGTGTGTTTGATGATGTTTGATGTTTGCTTTGAGTGTGAATGTTGCTGACTTTCTGCTGTCTTTTTCTCTGCACAGCGGGAGGTGCTCTTTCCTGCCTTATACTTTCTGCCCTTCCTCGCCCAAATTTGGTAAGTTGCGTTTTACTTTTTTCCGGCTCCGATTCAGATTCCCTTCCCTGACACATTCTTAATCACTTCGTGATATCTACCCAACAAGCATTTGATGGAGTTTGATGATGCAGGAGGAGGAGGCCGAGTTCAATTCTAGCCCCGAGTTTCGCAGCATCTTTGAAATTTAGTATTGTGGATCAGTAAAAATCTTCCTCCTTTACAAACTTCTGGCATGGGTTCAGACTCTGACTTTCCCAACAGCCAGCCTGAGTTACCCTTTAGTTTAACAGCCTAATGTTTGTCCCCGTTTTCTAACTGCTCCATTTTTTGAATGATCCTCATCAAATTATCTCATCTTCATGTTAGCATGTTTCTTTTTTTCCAAGGCTCCTTTCCATTGCAACAATACATGAATCCTTCTGTAACTCTATTGTTGCTCAAATTGAATCACTGCTCTTTTCTTTAAATCAACATTTCACTCATAGAAGGACAATAACAATCAATCTTGAACTACAAGACGTGCCGGTTCTTATTTTGTCACTTGTGACAGCAATATTGTCAAATTGCTGTTTTTGTGCCTGAACTTCAGTTCATCCTCCAACATAAAGGTCTTCACTTATATGAATAACATTGACAAGCATTTTCTCTAATCTGAAGTGTGTCAAAGCTTCACCTCTGGAATTTCCCAGTAATCAGATATTTGGTTTCCGGGACTCTTGTGTGACACGATTTCCAGATAGAGCTGAGCTCATTTCAAAAGGCCCAAGAGCGAGAGTATATTTGGATGTATGTTTATAGATATATAGATATGTGGTGTTGTGTGGGATTCTTATAGGTCACACAGTTTCATCAGATATTTGTCTGGTTGGTCCAAAGTTCATTCTGCAGCATGTCAAAAACCCTGAACACCCCCCCCATTGGCAATTTCTCCCAAGATTTCTTGTAACAACCTTCCTGCCAAATACCTCCAGAAGTGTGCACCCAGGAGAGCTGGTCCTGTTTCAGAGGCAAAGGGCTGTCACATCAATAATTGATTTTTTGTTTTGGACGGCCCTCAGTGTGACTGCCACCAATTTAGCCTAGTTTGAAATCTGTGATCTGGTTTGAATCTTTAATTATGACCGTTCCTATTTGAAATTAAATCCTCGTCGGGACTTCTTATGTTTGACGTTGGCTGATGCTGCGTGTACGGCATAATCACATGTACTATCTAGAACCCAGTGCACTGTGCATGGAAGCATGGTAATCTAATAACTGTCAAAAAGTTGGGTGTGAACGTTTCGCACTCAGCTTTAAATAAAACTGAGCAAACACAGCTGGCAGATGTTTCAGTGGGTGATGGAGTCAAACGCTGTAATCATTATTTCTGGTTAGTGCCCCACAGCAAGCCCTGATTTTAGATGGCACTAATTAATGCCTCAATTATGGGGCTCTTAAGTGTGATACCACACAATATGATCGACACCACACCCCGGCACATCAGTGTGGGGATTTTTATTGTGGAAATCTGCTGCAAAAGATGCCTTTTAATCATAATAGACTTGACGACTTTGCTGCGATGCTAAGTTTTGTTGAGTTAAAGAGAAAGTAAACCGCATATGAGACAAAAAAAATGCAAAGAAAACCAAAACGATATTAAACGACAACATTTAACAGATCATGAAAAGTCTGGGATTGGTACTACATTTTTAACGAATGTGAACACTGAAAGCTTGATGAGTGTTGATACAGATGTAAATATAGTATCTACACCCCTGTGTGCCGTTCAGATGAAGTGCATGTGGGAAACACAGTGCTTGTCCTGCTCCTATTTTGTTTACATCACTGAAAAAAATGCTCCCATCCTTTTATTTATTTATGTAGTGATGAATGGGATCGTTATGTCTGTTGTCATTTGTTTCTGGAGAATTTCTCAATTGTCTCATGTGTTCATTGTGACGCACAACTACAATACATCAAATCAATGTCAGTGGCACCATGAATAAAAAGTCTTCTGGAGTTGAGATTTTTTTGGGGGAATTTTCAAGAGAAAAACTGTGAATAGGCCTAAAACTATTATAGGGAAATATAGTTTGCTGAGCATCCACAGCTGCAGCCTGTTAAACCTTTGATTTCACTCTTTGGTTTGATCATTTTTCACATATTGGCACTAAAATCACAAAAAGCAAATGCTTCTCTATGTATCTTTGCGTGTTTACACACTGCAGAAAGTGAATGGAAGGTGATTCAGAAGTCCGGAATGTCCCATTTTTTTCTTGTCTCTTCCTCTTTTCGCTGCAGTTTTCTTTGCAGTCTGCGAAACACAAATGAAACCAGAATGTTTATGTATCCTCAGACCGGTGCGACGCATGAGCGGGTTTCCGGGTGGCAGCAGCTGTGTGTCGGCGGCGATAAAACCAGCAGCGTGAGCTGCGTGGCCGTGATGCTCCGCAGGCCGAGGGGCAGGACGACCTGCTGGAAATGAGTCTGTGAAAACTGCATCTTATAGCCCGTTCATTCAAATTCCATTATTACACAGGATGCATACGACTCCGTGTGTTTGCATGCAGTGTGTGTGTGTGTGTGTGTGTGTGTGTGTGTGTGTGTGTGTGTGTGTGTGTGTGTGTTAAGGGATGTCAATGAGTTAGTATGCCAGCAATTACTAGAATCCCCTCCTGACTCTTCTTACATATATAACTCCCCCAGGCTACAGAAAAAGCCCCAGGGCTCACTGTGAGGCCTTTACGCCCACTCTTTTATATATATGTGTGTGTGTGTGTGTCTGTGTGTGTGTGTGCAGGGATAGATGCATCTATTGTTACTAATCTGATTTGGTAAAATGTCTCCCGGGCACGCACAAAGCAGAACCTCCTCACCTTTAACCCACTTCTCAGTGTGTCTCCCTCACTCGCACAGTTAATAATCCCAAAACGTTTCCTTCATTCAAGAGGTTAATCAGTTTAAAAACTTTGAATCGTTTAATTTTCTGGGGCAATGTGCCATTCTAATGTCCGCGCACAGAGTATTTTTCATTTGTTTTATGTTCAAATGGTTTTCTTCCTACTTTCTATTGGGACTGAAATTCAATCATTCATCATCTTATAATAAATATGTGTATCATTGATTACTTAAACACTACAATCAGGCTCTAACACACGTTTCACGGCTGTAGATGAGTAAAGTGTGTGAATGTGCTCCGTCATTGATGTTATCTGGTTCACCTTCAGCTCTGTGGCTGCTTCTCTCTGTCACGGACATCACGTTCAGTCGGTGCGTTTCCTCCGTGGTCTGATCTCCCTGATGTCCGTATCATCTCATTACCTCTTCTGTGTCCGTGCATGAAGTATATTGACGTTTGCAATTATGTATGAGGAAAATTTTATTATCTGTGTACAGAAAATATAGCTCAAAACTGCATGGTGTGTAGAGTGCAGCTCTTTATGTGAAAAATGGTTAAATAAAAAAAGGAGATACTGAACCGATGCTGAAGTCATACATGTAAGGACAGGGCCGCGTGTTCATGAGTAGATCAATATGGCTGCTGGAAATCTGATCTATATACTTTATATGTACATAAATGCATCATTTATTATTATATGATTCAAAATGTGTAGATTCAATTCTTATTTTTTCTTGGGATCTGTTTAAACCAGCCATGCAGTCTTTGGACAGAACATGCAAACTCCACAGCAGACAGTTGGGAACTGGATGATTAACTTCCAGTGAAGGATTAATCAAAGCTGAAAAGAATATTTCATTTTTCAAAAGCGCTCTAAACATTTCTCGGAATGCTGCTCTTTCTTCCTCACTTCCAGCTGATTGTTGTCTCGTCTGCGCGCGGCCCCGCTGTCTGACTGACGCTGTGCGGCGGCTGCAGACCTGTGTTTAACATGCACTCGGAGCTCTGTGTGTTTTGCATCATCTCTGAGCGGCGGAGATGTCAGCGCTGTTGGTTTAGCCTCGTTATCCCGAACCCACCGTCGTTTCCAGTCAGACGAGTGTGTTTGTGTGTTTAGTCCTCGCTGCGTCTGAACTGTGATGTTCGGCTGACCTTAAAGCTAACCGTCGCCCGTTTCGTCTTTCGCCTCTTCTCTCCCCCCCCACCGCCTCCTGCACCCATCTCACCCCCTGCCTTCCCCATCCCTCCTACCTGGGGCAAAGTCTTATGTAAAACACATTTATTTTTAATGGATTTTTTAATGAATTTTTTAGCTGCCTATTAATAATGCCATTAGTGGTGGCAGAGCGGCGTCAGACAGCAGCCCGGCCTGCTAATCCTGCCCCCCAGCCCTGGCAAACGCAACTAATCCAGGCCCCTGCTTTGGCTCCAAGTAGGCCTCACACACACACACACACACACACACACACACACACACACACACACACACACACACACACACACACACACACACACACAGAAGTATGTACAAACATACGTGCATGTACACACACACACACGAGTGTTGGTTAATCCTCAGTGTGTATATTTGCAGTTGCTTCACCATTATTTCTTTCTCGCTGTCTTTTCACACGCCCCCCCCCCTTTCCTCCTCCACCTCTTCTTCTTCTTCTTCTTCTTCTTCTTCTTCTTCGTCTTTACTCAATCACAATCCTCCTCCTTTAATCCCTCTGTCGCTCTTTCTCTCCTCGCTCCCTCATTCAGGTCTTCTCATTGCCTCCCACCTTATTCCTCCCTTCGTCCCCCTTTCAAGCGCTCCCCTCCCCTTCCCTCTTGACCTCCTCCCTCATTTTTATTTTTTTTTTGCCCCCCCCCCCTCCCTCCCTCTCTCTCTTCGTCTTCGCCTCCCTTTTCAACCGCCTTTCTTCTTCTCCTCCCCTGGGCACCCAGCAGGCCTGGCCTTGGTGCTCGACTCCTCACGGAGGCTCCTTACCTGGGGGCCCTGAGCGCACATACACACATAAACACACACCCACACACACACACACACACATCTGTAGACGCCCCGAAAAAGTCAGCACGAAGCCGGCAGAGAGCGAGCTGCTTAAAGCCTTAATAGAATTTGAGCCCGGCTCAGCGCGAGCTGCAGAAAAGACGTTAATTACTGCTGGTTTTTAATGCTAATTGAATGTTTCAATTAATGGTATGTTTGTTGCCAAAATGTGTGTCGGTAATTGACGAATGGCTATAAGGTGTGTGAAGGCATTAAAAGGCAGAGACAAAGAGAGAAAGGAAGAGCGTGCTCTAACCTCCTCGACGTGCCAGAGCCCGGAGCAGTGCAGCATGGGAAATTTCATTCATGAGGTAGAGAGAGAGAGAGAGAGGGAAAAAGAAAAAGGTGGCTGGAACAGATTCAATACAGCTGTTTTCCATAAAACTGTTCATGGCCTCCATCAAATGTAGTGTTTCTGTGCTGCTGGACGACCGGTGTATACAATGTAGTGAGCTGCTGAAGGCTACATGGATGTTTTTTATTTATTTATTTATTTTTTGGGGGGAAATTGCCGGAGGTCAACTTATTTGTAGGACATTAAAAAAAAAAAAGAAAGACAACTTATGATTATATATGAGGGTGAGAAACAAAAACCGCAAAACATTTCACACCACCCGAGATGCGTCGAGAAATACGTTCAACATGCTGAAAGCTATTCACACTGAATTCTGTGTGACAAAAAAAACTCGAGAAATGTGTATGGAGAAGACATGTTAGGTGTTTGCTGTGCTCAAAAACAATTTAAAATGTAAAAATTATCATAAAAAGTTTTGTTTATGTATTGATGACGGCGCATATGTGATCATATTAACTGTAACAGTGTTGCTACTGATAGTACCATAGTAAGGAATTCATCGTTTTTCTGTAGACCTTTAGTGCAGTTTCGTTAAAAACTATCTGCATTGGAGAAAAGTTAAAGAGACGGGCGGTACGTGTTGGGAGACACCAATCCAGCAGAAAGCCTGGGATTATCTGTTAAGGAAAGAAGTCTTACGTTAAAGACTTTGTCAAACATTTTGTGTTTGGTAAATTGATCTATTATTGAGGATTATTATTAAAATTCCAAAAAAAACCAAAACATTTTCACTACAGGTCCTCAGAAGAAAGTGGATTTCATCCCTGATATTAAACCTGAACAAAATCAGCCTGTCGTTGTATATTTATGTGAACTTTAATGTCATGCATTTTCAGATTTTAAGATGTTGACACAGAAGTGAAAATTTTGCACAGATATTTACCGGAATTGAAAAACAAATTCTTCCTCTGATGGCGAGACATGCTCGACTGCACAGGCAGAACATAAACCTTCAGTACTGATCGACTTCTCCGTACATATCATGAGCGATTTCAGGGAGTTGCTATGGAAGCAGAAAGAATATCTTTGTGAAAATGCTGATATTGCAAAAACAAAAAACCAAAAAAAAAAATACAAAAGTCGTACAGCTAACCCCAAAATGAACTTTTATTTCATTTTGAGTTATTGAAGCAGTGTTGTAATGATTTGTTGATTCAATAATCAGTCTTCTTTGCATTTGGATGCAGGATTTGTTGTGAGTGTTGTTGGCCGTACTTCAAACCTTTTATTTGTATTTCAGTGAAAGGTCTGAATCCTCGCTTCACGGGAGACACACAAACGCCGAGCGTGCGCTTTCCATCACTTCCTGTTCGTCTGTAAAAGCTTAAAGAACTGAAGCTGTTAGAAACAATCCAGAAAGCTACAGCTGATTCTCTTTTGTCAGTGTGGAGCAGACAGGTGTTTGTCTCATGTTGTCAATGTGCTGAGACCACAGGTGTGTGTATGTGTGTGTGTGTTTGTGTGTGTGTGTGTGTGTGTGTGCTGGCGCTGCCCCAAGGTGATACACTGCAGACACAGACAGTCCATCACGCTGAATTATAACCTCGCTGAGGAGCCAACGATGCACTCACAACTGCTTTGTGTTCACTTTACACACTGTGTGTGTGTGTGGATGTGTGTGCGTGCGCGCGTTTGCTTGTGCATACTGTGAGTCACACCCGCTGCACACTGATATGAATTCTGTCCGACTCGGTATGCAAATCAAAAGACTCTAGGTAGGGTAGTGCTAATTGCCCAGTGGCTCTTTAAGCAGTGAGTGTGTATTGCATGGGGTGTATTGCGCGCGCGTGTGTGTGTGTGTGTGACTGCATGTGTGTCTGTGTTTGGACGAGCAAGTTGCTGTGCATGTGTGTGTGTCCCCAGGCTTTCAGGATAAGGATGTGAAATTCCAGATCAGCGTTTCAGTGCTAAAGGCCTGTAGGCTCCTGTCAATCCTGCTGACACACACACACACACGCACACACACACACACACACACTCCTGTGGATTAGTTTCTGGCTCAGATCAACATAAGTAAGTAATTTGTTGTGGTTGAGGTTGATAAAATCATTGAATTATTCAATAGCAACAATATCGCAGAGCAGATAAATCTGCACGTGTGTAAATGTTTGTTTGCACGTCTGTGCAGGTGTCACTGTGCACCCCAACAGCCCCTCTCCATCACCCACAATGCATTGCACTCCTGGCAATGATATGGTGAGCTAATCAAGTACTCCTCTCCTCAGCATCACAACAATCCATCACACACACGCACACATACACACACACACGCCAGAGCAAACATCCTTCACCAGCAGCCATGAATTTATTTCCATGCTGCAGTTCTCACTACACAGTCAATAATCTGCAAAAGCCATGCAATTAAAAGTTTCAATGGTTTCACTTGGGTCCTGTTTGGCTCCTTGTGTGCGCCTGTTCTTTACAGTTGATTTCTAATGTTAACGTCATCTTCAGAATGTCTGACAGCAAAATACAAAGACTTGCAGGCATGAAGAAGGTAGAGGCGGGTGGAGAGGGGGTCCAGTTGTGGGTAAATTGTACTTCGGAGTAAAGCCAAGGACAAAACGGACAGTTTGATGAGAGCAGAGAAGTGCTGCAATTTGTGGGGGTGTGTGTGCTGTTGCGGTGAAAATGGAAGCATGCTTGCAGAGTGAAATTCCAGCGCGGCACAGAGGAGGTGTGGGTGGGCTTCACGAGGAACTCGCAATCATCTCATGAAGGAAGTTACCCTGTTTTAGGTGATCTCTGCAACTCTACTCCTATTCCCTCTGAGCTGAGGCAGACACAAGTGGTTTTTGTGAAATAGATTTTGTTTGGCTTCTTTCCAAAACCACCACCAAATTCCGAGTTAAATGTAAGGTTACAAATGCAGTTTTCAAGGGTGCCGGGAATCTTCTGAGTATTTTTCACTGTTATTCCACTCACACATGCGCAGTTTATTTGATTTTATCTACTTTGCTGCCGCTGAATGATTAAATTTCAGCAAAAATGCTTTGTGCTTAAAGCTAATAGTGATTGTGTAGAATTTTTTAACACACTTTCAAACTGAAAAAACGAAATTTGGTGAAAATGCATCCTAAGCTTTAAAAGCAATACGATTGCTTGAAAAACTGAGTCAATTCGGCACCCCGCATAAGGTCTGCCACATAATGTATGATAAGCAACACATTCAAACAGTGAATAGTGTGTGTAACATGATGGCAGCGATCGCATTTATGATTTAGACCCAAAAGGCCTGAAGTCCCCCTATGTGTCTAGAACATGTTCACTCTTTCTTTTTTTTTTTTTTGAGAACATACCCGAGGCCGTGTATCCTCCATAATTTATTTAAATATACAGTTGTCATGTTTTCAGCTCTTATATTAAAAATGAGATACAAACCAAAAGTGATAGGAATTGCAGCCAACTTTCAGGTACATTTTTTTTTTGTCTGAATTTTTGAAACCAGTTACCAAGACAAGACTCCCAAACTCTGCAACACACATTAGTAAACTGCTCCCATTACACCTGTGGAACATTTCAGTGACTGTCATCACCTTTTCACATACTTATGCAATCTTTCTCTAATATTTAATATTAATACCCGATAATTATTCCTATGCAGGAACTTGAACACATATTTAATGCTTCTCTTATGCTTTTCTGGACTTTTTCCTGTACTTCTGCTGTTGCAACAAAGCAATTTCCCCACTGAGGGACGAATAAAGGTTGTCTTATCTTATCTCACCTTATCTTATCTTCAACCTAAACCAAACCAGGTTTGAAGCTTACAACAGTAAAGTAACAGCAGGCCGCCTGTGGGACACCAATATGCCATTATTCATTCGTGTTACACAAAGAGTGATAAAGTGAACATCTTTTTTTTCCAAACTTATGGTGTAAATGATCTTGATCATGGCTTGTTGACTCTTTAAAACACTGCAAATTGTCACCATCGGTCTTGTTTTCCATGTTTCAGTTCACAGCCTGGCTTCTTCCGGTGCGCCGGAGCGAGCTCTCTGCCAGAGAGGTAAATAAGCAGGGTGATTAAGGGGAATGAGGCGCGAGCCCTCGTTATGTTTGGATCTGCTTCCTTTCTAATCAACATTAGTTCGGAGTCATTATTCCTACCAAGCAATCGGGTGAGTGTGTTTCCGCAAATTCATAACCTCGTCCATTACTGGGGATGCGCACGGCGAGAAATAAAAGGATGGCGAGGGGGCAGGAAGAGAGTGTTTTTCCATGCAAACGTAAAAACGGCTTCAAACCCCCCCCCCCCCCCCCAAAAAAAAAACAAAGACCCCCAAAAGTAGTTGGTGGAGACCAAAACAGAGCTAAAAGAAAAGTGCATTGACTGAAAGTTTTGATTTGAAAAAAAAAAAGAAGTAGTAATGAACACATCAGCCCATTGCTTTGACAGCCTGTAGACGTGAAGTGAGGCGTTCACGCTCCTCTGTGGCCGTGTTTGATCCTGTGAAAGGCAGAAACAGACAGAGGGCGAAGGAGGAGAGGTGATTGACAGAGGGACAGAAGCAGGGTGAATCAGGTTATGGTGAGAAAGAGGAAAAAATATGGACACAGAGCGGGAGGGAGAAAAGAAGTGCATGATGAAAAACCCCAGAATTGGACATCCTCTTGTGTGTGAAATCTGGAGGTCAAGTAAGCCAAAATGCATTTTAATTCAATTTGGGGGGAAAAAACACAGATTCTGTAAAACATGTTTTGCATCATCAAGTGGAACAAACCAGCTGTTAATCCAGGGGTTTGTCTGCAGCAGCCGTTCCTGTGTCTGTCTGCCTGGTTTCCGTCTCCCAGAGAGTTTCCTGATTCACTCTCGCCCTCCCAGAATTTCAAATCTCGAACATCAAATCATCAAGCAAATCACATGAAACCCGACAGCCAATCAGAGCGCCCGACTGATGGTTTGAGGTGGAATTGCACGCAAATACGACGAAAAATAAAACACTGTTGTGAGCTGCCACTTTAAGGAAACAGTTACAGTAAAGTATAAAAAAAAAAAAAAAAAAAAAAACTTTAGCAGCAAAAACTAATAATTGCAAAGCAGCCAATTAAATTGTGCGGGAGAGATGAAACCGCTCATATTTCCCCTGGTAATTTCATGCTCTAAACTCGCTTCCGTGCGCACATAAAAAGAGGAGAGAAAATATCATTTCAGAAGCTGACAGAACTCATTGTTCGTGGAATTTTAAATTCAAAAAAGTTAATAAAGGCGAGTGCGAGATGAAGGGAATTTGCATTTCTCAGATTAACAGCATGTAGAGCAGCGGCGGCGCGCGCAGCCTCGGGTCATCATTTAAGAAACCTTTGCATATTTTATTTAAGAGTGGCCCGGTTTGGAGCGTAATAAGACAGACAGATAATGATTAGAAGGTCGGGCCTGCAGGGCACAGCCGGGCTGGGCGCTGTAACGCTCTAATACCCAACACACACGCACACATACACACACACACACATACACACAGCGCACAGCACAGCCTGTGCCGGCTCCTCTAATTGGCTGCTGATGGTTTATGAAATGTTTTCCAAAGGTTTTATTATTGTTGTTGTTGTTGTTGCTTTTATTGCTTTCATTATTTTAATGGAGGTTTCTGCTCATGAGTGTTGGCTTCGCTCAAAGCCACCTGGTTCTGCGAACATGCTTCTTTTTAATCAATGCAGAAAACCCCAAATGGTCCTGAGACGCTGAAGCACTGTTACATGCTAATACGGCGGCGCCGTCATGTTGTTGGTCAGCTGGAGAATCGGCGGACCAACCAGAGCGATGGGAAACGCCTCTGAAGCAACGATCAGATGTTTTGAATCTGGGATTTTCTGCACGGCGCCTTGATCTAATTAACAGTTTGATTAAAGCCTCATTTGTGGTTTCATTCATGAAACAAAACTTGCTTGAGTTTTGTACCAAAGGGGAGAAAAAAAGAAGTCAATGTTTTTACTCTGCGGCTGATGTAATCCCTCCATGTGTAACAGGCAACACTAACTTTTCAAAGTTGCTCCACACTTAGCAATCTCTAATAGTCAACTAGTTGAAAACGGCTGGGCTGCAAGTTTGTATGATGTTTAGATACTGACACAGTTTGTCCCTGAAATTTCCAAATATCTCACTGAGAACATTGTGTTAAAGCTGATAAAAACAGCTTTAAAACAAAAAATAAGAGGTAAAATTATCCCCATTGAACTTTCATCTTAAAATGAAAAGTGTTTGGCTTGAAGAGAAGTGTCCTTCACATCTGCTTTTTGTTTCCATTTACTTGGATGCAACGAGGCTTGAAAACGCTCCATCCCTCCTTTTCGTGTCTCTTTTGCATGCGACTTTAAATAAGCTTGTATCAATGGGAGCTGAAGCCTGTCCAGCACAAAGAGTCGCCCACACACAGTCAACTGAACACACGATCAGTTTAGTTTCAGCGAACAACCCATCAAACAGGTATTTGGACATATGACATAGAAAACCCATGCAGGCTGAGGGTAAACGTGCAAACTCTACATACAAAGACCCAGACCCAAAATCAAACCCTTGTGCTTTTATTTTGACACGAATCACATTTTTCAAACCAGAAATACTCTGATTAGTATTAATGATCCGTGTTCACATCTTTGTTTTCCATTTGTCAGACTTTATTCACCTCTTCTGGTGCGGTTGGAGGAATCACTTCCATAACCAAGCTGTGTGCTGGGGTCAGAGCCTTGTGATATAATTGTGGTACTAAGTTCACCATTGAAGAACACAATTAGAGCTCAAAAAATGCAGAAGACCGTTGTTCTGAGCTCTCCTTTAACTTCACAGTTTCAAAAAGAACCTTTAATTTACACTCACATTATTCAGTCTGATATTTGGTGTTCTCAGTGTGCCACTCAGTCATTGTTCTGTCCCTGCATACACATCAATAATGAAAGTTTTTTTTCATCAGTTTGGATTTGAGTTTCATTTACTTTTGAAGAAAGACACACAAAAGCAAGAAAAAAAATAATCCAAACGTGATGGTGGGAACAGATCAGTGCAAATGCAAAACCACAAAGCTAAGATTGATGAAAACCCCAAATAAAAATGGCTCCTCATGTTTACATAGAAAGCAGATCAGTGTATCCCACAATGCTGCACTGTTTTCACCACAGCTGATACTGCACGTTGGTTCTCTCAGACTCTTGTTACATTTAAGTTGTCTGTGGATCTTCGTAGCATCAATCAGGCGCTTGGTGCAACGAAATATTACATTATGAGCTGGAAATGAAACTAGAAAATCCAAGTATTTCATGTGTTGACTTCTTGTTTTTATGAACATTAAATCTGTGTCATATTTCTGACGCTCTCTGCAGTTTTCCGTTGGTTGTTACTGATTGAGTGGCTGAATACGGAATTTGGTTGCAACAGAAATGCGACGCAGCACAAGATGCCTTCGTTTTCCTGGTTGTCATCTGGAACATCTGGAGGAATTAGAGGAGGAGGAAGTCAGTGGTGTGTTGACGGAACAACAGCATCGAGAGTATCAAGAAACCAAATCGTTAATTAAAAAATTATGTCATGAGTTGAGATTTGTACATGGCAGGTGCAGCAGACAAACGGCTGCAGTCTCCTTACTATCGCCTGACTGGTGGATCAATGCCTCTTTCTGATCTTTCGTGCCCTCGTGTGTGTGTGCCTGTGTGTGTGTGTGTGTGTGTGTCTGCGTGTGTGTGTGTGTGTTAGCCCCCAGGGGTGTCTGTATAATGATAGTATCTCACAGGCTCCTCCGTGGGTTTCGGGCCTTATTATCAGAGCAGGTAAAGTAATTTCTCAGTTAGACCAATGTTCCACACTAATTCCTTCTCTATATGTGTATCCATGTGTATAAAAGTAAAACTGTGTGCGTGTGTGTGTTTGTGTGTGTGTGTGTTCACATCAAAGTACTACAGAGAGATGGGGCAGATAGTATTTCTCTGATTAATTTAGTCATTTGGGATACTCTGTTAACTGGATTACACTCAGATGTGTTGATATGACCACATGGCCCTGGGTTCTGTGAGAGTGTGTGTATGTGTGTGTGTGTGTGTGGGTGCACATGGAGATATGCATGATTTTAACAATTATCATGAAGCTCTGTTTGCTTTGCTTCCTTCCACTTGTGAGGTCCAGTCAGACATAAAGTGTGTCAGACTGAGAGGTGAGGGAGATGCTTTACCGTGACGGGACATGAACGGCTGCTCTGTAACTCACTGGTTATTTGACGAGACGGTCATTCAAAGTCATTCATGTGTCCTAGAAAGCCTGACAATTAGACTAATTCGCCATTTTGTTATAGTTCATTAATTTAGTCTGACAGACGGTTCGTTTACTCCCACTTTAAATTTGTTTTACTATTGAGAACAACTTCAAGGAGAGGTTAAATTAAATACGCAGTGAAAGGAATAATAACATTTTCAAATTATAATCTCTGCTGCTCATTGGCCAGGTGACACCGACGTTGTTTCTGACTTTGTCATCTTGTGGGGATTTTTTAACAAGATCTCTTTTTTTTTTTTTGTCGCCCTGGTTTTTTCCTTGCATGTTTAACCATGTTGCCGGCAACGCCGATTACAAATTCTTAGTTAACGGTTGCCACATTGGGACTACAGCAGTCCAGAGTACTGTGTGTATATCCAACAGTTTGACGGTACATTTTTTCCACAGTTATACATTAATCCTGTTGCGTTACTTAACACCAGTGCAGGGCGCCTAATTAAAAATAGGACCAGGCCACTGGGAAATATCCCAGCTCTCCCGATGACCAGCTCGCCCCGTTAATCACATTATTTGCCTTAATGACATTATGTACAATAACAAAGGGTGAGCACCTGCACTGCAGCTGCAGAGCCCTCTGGGTTATTTTCCTGCGTATTGCGGCTCCACTTTTGATGAGTCCCGATCTGAAGCGCTAAACACAAACCACTTTTGAGTTAGCCAGTAGTGGAAGCTAGAGTAGAGTTTTAAGTGATGAATCAACAGCTGGATTAAAAGCTAAAAGTGACCTTCAACCCGATGACAGATGTATTTCCTGAGTATAAAAGTCTATAATTTGTACAATGGACGATAATGTCTTGTGTGTGTCATTATGTTTGCGTCGCTTTGCTTGAACTCTTGGTGACTTTTCCGTCTGTTTTCCCTCAGGAATCCTGATATTTTTGCCCCAAAGCGGACTGTATGCGCATGCAAATATGTCGCATTGAGTTTTTGTTTGCCCTGTGCCTCTGCACTGATTTTTATTCTCCGTTTTCAAATTGTGTCTCATATGAGAACCGTTACGGCTCGTGGAGAAACGGTATTTTACCTGTACAGACACCAAAGTGACCCAGAACATTGTAAAAATTAGTCACAGTTCTATGAGCGCTGCTTCAGGTGGCTACTGTGTATCTTAAACGCTCATCAAATTCAGAAATAATTGCCAATTCATGCAAAAATGAGCTTTGATAATTTTGAATGGGCTCGTCATCGGTTATTAGCTGTCAGATTTTAGTGTAAAGGATTCCCATTATGCCAGTGCGCACGCATGCATGTGTGTGTGTGATTTAGGATGAGGAAGGACGAAACTCATGAATACGACTTTAAGCCCACTTGCCATTAGAAGTGTGAAAACGTTTGAGTGCAGGTTTGAGTTTGCGATCCGTGTCGAGATGCATCACGGCGGATGACCAGTGAAATGTAAAGAAAAAGAGAGGAAGGGGAAAGGAGAGCCAGAGAGAGAGGAGAGAATATATGGAGAGGGTTAGGATAACAGCGAGGGGCAGAGACACCAGGAAGGATGGAGAGCGAGCGCATGAGAAAGCGAGGGAGAGAGAGAGAGATGGTGGAGTGGCCAGAGGGCAGTGTGCATTAGAGTAAGAGCCTGATTGGCTCTGACCTTCCTCACAGCCAGCTGTCAGCCTCTTAGATACACACACGCATACACACAAACACACACAGAGCGTACGGCACACAGCCTGTTACGGCCCTGCAGGCTCTGATTACCATATCAGCACCGTCTCATTTGCATAAATCCCAGCACTCTTAATTAGGCTTCATCTCTCTCTTCCTCTCTTTACCTCACTCTCATTTTCAGCTCTTTCCCTCCACTTTTCCTCCTCTCTCTCTCTTCATCCATTCGCTTGCAGATATGGGCTGGGGTTTAGGGTTAGAATTAGCAGATAGGAGGGTCCATGACTCCCAATTAGTTTAGTGCTGATTAGCCTAATGACAATTTCACTTCATCTACATGTATTAGCACACCATATTCTTTTACTAGTTCTGTTCACATAAACATTGTCTGCAAAAAAAAAAAAAAAAAAAATTCTCTCTTTCATCTCCTCCCTCTCCCTCCATATTTTTTTTTTTTTAATCCCTGTCTTTATTTTACAGGTGTTATGGTCAGAAAGGACAATGAGCTAATTATCGCCCGGAGTAAACTCTCACATTCCGCTGTAAATTAATGCACAGGATCGCTCGGCGTTGTGTCTGTGCCTTCACGCTCCCATGTTGTCGCGGCACAATAAGTTGTTGTTGTTGTGGAGTGTAATTACACGAAGCCCAATAAGGATTAACTGTTGGGAGTTTAGCTGCCGATCAAAAACGTCGTTCCACGCTGTGGTGTGTCTGAAGCGCTGGTAGTTCGTGTAGACTCGGCCTCAGTGCTGCGTTTTTCCTTCAAGCAGGGGGCTTCACACTGTGAGGGACATCTCACCCATTTGCACAAACTGATATGGCGACAGAGGTGCAACTCAAGGTGCTGAACACACTTCTTGGTCACATAACTTATGAATCAGTTTTACAAACCAAAACGTCCTGTGATACTGCAATTTCTCTTCCAAATCTGGTGACAAATAAATGTAGCAAATTATATTACACAACAAAAACAACATAAGGAAAATAGGTAAAGTTGACTGAGCTCTAATGAATATTTGTTGCAGTTTCCTAGCTATAAAGTTATTGAATACTGATTTAGTGGAATTTTCACTGTTTAATCTTTCCTTTTATCTATTTACAGTTTTCTAATGCATTGATTTGCACTTCGTACCTTCCATACGTGAGCTGAAGGTCTGGATGTAGAAGTTGTTTATGGATTTGGTGGACTATGGAAACTGAATTCTGCCTTTGGGGATAAATAAAGCTGATTCAAATGAATTCAGTAGAAGACCTCTTGAAGAGCACTCGATGCTGACATAAATAATAGCTGAAGAGTATTTTTTATTTTTTAGTCGGGTAGCATCAGCAGGAATTATCCAGCTTGTCTTATAAATCTACAACCTGCAGTGAGGTCAGAACACTGATGTACGTCTTGGTTTCTGATCCAGTTGTCTGCCGCATATTCTAATCTTTCAAAAAGATTGAAATTATGAAATAATTCTCCAAGTCCCCATCATCTGCAAACTTACAAAGTAATGGATATAAAACTGAGATGGTGTGAGAGCATCATAGGAGACTTTATACATTCAATAATTCTCTCGATAAATAGACCATTGTGCTTCGGTGAATTAAAAATAACAATAGCTATAACTGAGGCAGAAGGCGAGGTCTGTATTGATCTATTGTAAAATTCTCTCCCGATTGCAACATGGTTGTTAAAAAACTCAACCACTTCATCACATTTGTTGCTTCTTATATTCAGTTCCATTCAGTGTTATTTATATGGGGCCAAATAGAACACAGTCACCTTTACAGAGAAAAACCCAACAATTCTACATCGGCAAGCATCGGTGAAGAGGAGAAATTAACAAGAAGCAAACCATATTTAGCACAACAACAGTCAAATCATTTTATTGAAGGCAGATGACCTCTTCCTTGAGCAGTGTTCTCTGAAACTGTTGAAAAATAGCAGTGGGTTGGATTTTATTTGCAAATATAGTCTGATTATTTTACAAAACTTCCAACCAAGTTTGATCTGACTTTATGAGGAACAGAATTTGGAGACCATCCGGGGTCATATTTCTACAAGTTCAGCACTGAACCAGCAGGACACTGCCACTGTGAAAGGTTCTTCTCTTCTGTCTTTGGAAATGTTTGCCTTTGATGAAATGTGTGATCAGTGTCAGCTCTGAAGCTCAGCATTATATTAATACTCATTATTTTGTTTTGTTTTGTCTTTTTTTATAAGGTTTGAAAGCAGGATGTGGTCTTAGATCTTAAAGATTGTTGTTTGGTGTTCATTCAGGAAAAATGTATAATTTTTTTAACAATGTACTGACCAGAAAAGCGCAGTCAACATAGTTTAAAGCACCATTCTATATTGAATCTGGTTTGTGAACGTAGGCGGCCGAATGAAAACAGATTGAGGGAACTAAATCAGGTTCAGCTTTGGTGTCTGAGTCAGCCTGAGGCGACCCCGGGCTGTGGACCCCCAGTATGCCTGCTGGGGGGCGGGGGGGCCCTGTTACGTCACCTGGAAGCCCGATGTGCAACTCGAGACAAGTTTGGGCCCAAGTTATTAACCTAACTAGGTTCCCTGAGAAAGATCTAGATGAAAGAGGCAGGATTTTGGAGGACTGGTGAAAGTTCAGCCGTATTTGCATGATCTTGACGTGAGATGCATGAGCAGATGTTTTTTTTTTTTTTTTAGGGGAGGGGGGTGTGTCCAGTCTGGAAACGGGGCACATTGGGAGGCTGTCGAACCCAAGAACACTAAATTCTGTATGTGTGCACCGTATGTGTGTGTTGTTGGAGGGAGGTGTGCGTGTGTGTGTGTTGGGGGGGGGGTTAAACACAGCTATATTCTGTAGATAACAGGATTAGCTGGGAAGCGGATAATAAGTTAGCATTTCCTCCCTGCGGCGCTCTCTCCTCTCTCCTCTCTCTAATCCTGCAGCTTTGATGTCCCTGCTCCCATCAGGTATCTGGGCTGCTCTGGCCCCGGGGCCCCGGGGGCCTCCAAATGCTCAGACACTGTGTGTGTGTGTGTGTGTGTGTGTGTGTGTGTGTGTGTGTGTGTGTGTGTGTGTGTGTGTGTGTGTGTGTGTGTGTGTGTGTGTGTGTGTGTGTGTGTGTGTGTGTGTGTGTGTTCAGTGTCCTCATTAGTTCTGCCTGTTTACTAAAGTTGGCTTTTTGGGATGAAATCTGCTGTGCGTCCGCTCTGCTAGAGTTCTCTCTCTCTCTCTCTCTCTCTCTCTCTCTCTCTCTCTCTCTCTCTCTCTCTCTCCTCTCTCTCTCTCTCCTCTCTCTCTCTCTCTCTCTCTCTCTCAGCCAGGCTCTGACCTGACAGAAAGCTGATGAGGCAGTTTATTCTGGGTGAGAAACATCTAAACAACAACACAAACCCAACAAACTGTGACTTCAGCGCCAAAGCAATGGAGCATATACCTCCTTGAAGAAAAGCGGGAGTGTTAGTGAAATGAAATTTCTCCCATTTTCACAATTTGTAGCTATGAATTATCTACCTGTGATCATTAAACGAACAAAGAATCTTATCTGTGGTCCTGCTGAACTGCTATGTTCTGGTTCCAGTGATTTATTTGCTGCTGTGATGTGATTCTTATCAGCATGGAGAATCCTTTTAACACAACGGTCCACATCAGAAATATGACCATGTTTTTTTTTTTTTTTTTGTCCTTTCAGAAATTAACCTGTGTTTGTTTTTTTTTAAATCTTGAAACGCTACTGACATTCCATGAAAAGCTAAAGCAACATGACAAGTGATTACTGATTAGTAATGTACACATAATTGGCATTATTGCATTTAAAAAAACATAGATTCTATGTGACCAAATGATTCTAGTATAAAACAAAGAACTCATCGAAGTCATCCTCGTAGTCAGTAAATTGCTTGAGATGTCACACACTTCATTGTCCTTGTAAATCATTCTTTGACTTTGCATGTCAATTCTGGAATTCTGCAGCTACCCTCGGCACATCTTTCTTGAAATCAGGTTTGTCTGATTTTAATGTTAATGGGACCGGTATGGTTAAACAGGCTCAATAACAAAATGAGTTTTTTGTTTGTTGCACCACACACAACTTCAACTTCAGGTCAACGACATCAGCGTGACCTCTTCTCATTGAAATGTATTTTTAAGGAGAAATAATGTTACCGAAAGGGATTAAGTGGATGATATAGTTCATGCATCCACCTTCTACACTGCTTTATCCAATTTAGGTTTGAGAGGACTGGTACTGATCCCATCCCGTCCATCCATCTGTCGTTGATACCTCTCCAACCTGTCCAGTTTATTGACGCTGCCTGGATAAGATAAAAAATGGTGAAGGATGTTCTTCTGTTGGCTCCACTGCTTTATAATGAAACTATGAAGGCTTTCCTAGATTTATAGCTAGATATATAAAACATTGACTCTGAATACATCAAGTGTGTATTGAAAAGCTACTAAAGCCTTTAATCACGGTCTTCAACAATCATACTGAATTTTACATGCTGCTGAAGCACTTTGTGCTGTGTAGGTTATTATTCTGTGTTCCAGCACGATCTGTTCCGGCTCAACATGTTCCGTTCACTTTCTCAAGACTTCGCCTCAAATAAAGTGTAAATTCACTGGAGTCGTTATAATGAGCTGTGTTATCTTCTCAGACCGAGCAGGGCTTGAATGTCTCCAATATCAAATAGATGATGTAAACAATGTCATATTGGCTGGGCATGGTCAGCATCATGAAATCTCTCCAGGTTTCCACCATCCAGTCAACTCGTGCACTTCTGGAGCTGCTGGAACTGTCAGCTGAGCAGCCTTACACATGAAAAAACCTGGTTACTGGTGTTTCACTGGTCTCCTTGTTCTGTCTCGAGGCTGGTTGATGTGGGGCAAAAGGATGATGCTGAACCTACGTATGTGCTGACTCAGCCGATTTCAACCACAGATGAGCTATTCATCTTTTCACCCTCTATAAACCCAGGCTTTTTTTTAACTATTTGTTTTGTTGGTGTTTGAATTGTAAAAAATCTTCCTTATGCTTGTACTTAAAGTTCTCTTGTTTAATTGTGTGCGTCATATCATCATATCTTAAAACGGTTCGAGGTTGGAGCAGTGAGCTTGTGACTGAAAGGTCGGAGTATAAATCCCTCTCAGTGTTGCACATGCGGCCACAGGTGTTGTTGGAAGCTTACCTGCTCTAATAGGTGATAAGGTGGAGACCACCATGAAGGGTTCTATCCAGGATTATTTCTCATCCAGGCTCTTCAGTGGTTCTTGTTAACCTTCAAGCAGACTTACCTTTAGCTGTAATCTCACCCCTGAAAGCACCACAGTGGGAGGCAGTGGTTTTGGTGGTATAAATTTAAATTGCGTCTCTGTAATTGATTGTCCCAGAAGTATTTTCGTTTCTGCTCTCCTTACTCGACAAAGTATTGTCGTAAAATGTAGAAGCAGATTATCTCGAACCTTTATCTTATCAGCAGACCCGATGTAGAGGTTCTGTTATTACTGTAGTGTAGTGGAGACAAAGTGCTCCGCTTTGTGCCAGTGTATACAGTTTGCATACGTGTGTGTGTGTGTGTGTGTGTTCTGTGGGAAGGGAGAAATTGAGTCTAGGAGTGTGTGAGTCTAATTAAAACGATGAAAATAATTACTGATACAGGCTGACAGACAGCCTCGCCCTCAGACATCCTCAGTAATTAGTTAATTAACCAAACGCAAATTAGCAGCAAGAATTAGTCAGCCAGGCTTAACGGAGGAGATGGTGAGCCCTCCTCTCGCTTTCTGCTTTGCTACTCTCTGCTCCGCCTTTGCTATCTGTGCGTGCCCGTGTGTGTGTGTGTGTGTGTGAGTGTGTGTGTGTGTGTGTGTGTGTGTGAATGTGTGTGTGTGTGTGTTTGTGAAAAATGCTCCACTACATCATTTTTAAAAAGTTAGAAATAGGGCATGTCTGCTTTATTACACTTTATCACCACTTTGCATGACACAGTCACACCATAGTATGTAATATTTTTATGCCTAAGTCAATTCATTTAAATTAAAAAAGTGATTCCAGGATAATGAGGCAGTAATTTTCTCGGTTTTTGCCTCAAAAAACTGGGATTCACGGAAAAAAAAAAAAGAAATGTTTGCATCTGTTCCCCTTCAGATTCCCTAAACTTAAAGAGTAATAAAAATGCTAATTTAAATGAAGATTGAGCCGTTTTCCTCAAGAACTTCCTCAAGAACTTTAAATCTAATTTTTACATAGAACTAAGAAAATACTCCCTCTTTTCTTTTTGCATGGCACATATACTTCCTCATCACTTCAGTTTGCATGATCCGAGCGGTGCAGTGGAGCCCCCCGAGGCCGTGCAGGTCATAAGAACAACCCCTCAGATCGACCACACTGAAGTCAAAATGATTACATGTGCAGGGATGAATATTCGCCCGCCGTTGCTCCAGCGGGCAAGCTGAGACTCACTGCTGCAAGAGGCTGGTATCCCTCTTGTTAACACTCACTGCGATGTGCCTGTGGCTCATTTTAAGGAAGAATCGAGAGAAAACAATGCTCCAGCAACTCACTGTGGACTCAGCACGACCGTTTACAGTGTGCGTAAATGTCAATAAACTGAACAGGATGTAAACTGTGGGAGAAAAGCAAAGTTACCTGAAAAAACATGCGCACAGGGAGAACATGCAAACTCCAAACAGGGAAGCCCCCCATTCCTAAAGTAGAACCACAGAGACTATAATGTACAAATGTGTCCCTAAATACAGTTTAAGCCCAATCCAAAATATATGTGTATATGTTTACACAGATGGAGAGATGAATTGTTTTGCCATCATGCATATGAATGCAGACATGCAAGAATAGGTGTGTGCGTCTGTGTGTGTGTGAGTGTGTGTGTGTGTGTGTGGGCGCGCGCGCGCGCGCTATGCACATGCTTGTAGCTGGAGGGTGAAGGAGCCATGTGCACATTCAGGTCAGAGCTGTCAGTCACTCTCTGACTGTGTGTGTGTGTGTGTGTGTGTGTGTGTGTGTGTGTGTGTGTGTGTGTGTGGATTATCAAAAACACTAGCTTCGGTGTAAAGCCAGTAGAGAAGTGTTTGTCCATGAGCTCAGCTAATAGAGCAGCAGTTCTCAACCTCATTGAAATTTTCAATTTAAATCTTTTTATTTCAGAAACTGCTGCAGTGGTTGATAGTTGTTTGCATAGTTTGCATGTCAACCCAAATGATGTGTTGGCAATCCTGCAATATGATTATAATCCTCAATTCCCGCTTATTTTAAATAAGTTCCACCCCACAAAAGGAGGACACTTTTCATATTGTTATTTCAAATGAAGATCACAATTTAATGGCCTGACTTTGGGATTAAGAATAACATAAATCCATCACAGTATTTTACATCCATTGACTTTTATATTAAGTCAAAAACTGATGGTTCTAATAGGCTAAATCAGGGTGTCCAACATGTGGCCCAGATTTTGGACACTCTGATTTAGCCTATGCCTCCTGAGAGGCGTCTGTTACGTCACAGGATGATTTTATCACGTATAAAAATGTGGGGAGAAGAAAGATATTTTACGTGATTTTACAATAACAGCAATCACTATTGCTGATGTTTCGGTGAAGAGGACGTAACCCAACGCTGGGACCCAGAACTGAACGGCAGATGGCAATTATGCTGTTAGAAGAGAGCTCAGCGATGCAGCAGTAACGGAAAGATACTTATTTAGGAGCTAATTAGCTTTTGCGTAGAATCCATACAGTGGAGATGAGAACATACATGACGAAGTGAAGACTGCAGAAATACTGTTCACCACCATGCCTTCCCTACTACTAAAAGTGAACCGTACCGAGCAGTGTGAGGTGTGTAAACTTTTTGAATTCACAGTGTAGTTTGTTAATATGTAAATGACCTAGTTTGTCATTCGCTTGTTAGACCGAAGCAGCGATCTGAGGCTACATGCCGTCGACACTGTGCTTCGGGTCCACAGCCCAACTCATGCGTCTTGTTTATGCTATTTTAACTGCCTCCCATTGTTCGCGTCTCCTTTTGAATGTGTATCACTTAGCAAAAACCAGAGTCGTCTGTAAACAGCGCAGATTCTCTGGTGGGAACGTCTGACAGTGTTTCCATTCACTAAGCAGCCAGCAGCCAGAGAGCGCGGTGCAGTGGGATTCAAACTTTTTCTCCAGGGACCCTCGCTGAAAACCCATCTACACAAAACACAACACTGAAATCTAAAGTAATCTTTTTTGACAGAAGCTAAAAATATGTGAAACAACCTCAGGGGAGTGTATGTCAATATTTTTTCTAAAGAGGATGAAAATGATTTCTTCTTCCTTTATTTTTAAATTGTCATTTTTCCTAAGTTTTGAACAAGCACAATAACATAAATGACAACATTTCTCAACATTACTGAGCTGATAAAATGACAGCGACTGAGCTACAAGACCTCAAGCTGACTGGTGAGTCACACAAACACACAAACTTCTTGGGAACCAAAGAGTGATATTCTCTATAACCCATATTAAACCATAATATGCTGATGTGATGTGTACTTTACAGAGCAACACAAAGTAAATGGTGTCTGGCTACTGGTTTTCTGAATAAAACAACCATCTGGGACTTCATTTTAAAGATACAGATACTTTCAACGTCCAAGTAACTCTGATCGTAGCTGAGATGACTAGAAACAGCAGGACCTGTATGACCTGTATGACCTCTACATCACATTGGATGGATGCCTTGATGGATATCGGAAAGTAATTTAATACATAAATAAATGCATACACACTAAACCTTCCTGCAGAGGTACATCAGACTTGGAAAACTCTTCTTCATCATCTTTGATATTTACCAAGTCATGACTACAAAACAGTTTGTTTGGGGTTAAAAAAAAAGGTCCTTTGCTTCACATGAGCATTACTCAATGACTGATTGGCTGTTGCGTATTTCAAGGGACTCCTAATCTTTAAGAAGTACTCGTAATAATCAGAAATGATTAATAGTTGTAATTTGGCTGAAGTGCATTGAATATGCACAAACACCAGTCTGACTTCCAGACTTTCATGTATAGAAAACTAATATTCTGCTGTTATGGCATACCCATCCTATTCATCACACACTCTATCATGTTCCAGATATCTAAACACTTGAAGACATTTCTCTAGAAAAGAGAAATGATGATTCATAATAACATCGCCAGTCATTGTGAGTCTGCAGGAGTCGGTTACTTCGAGAAACATGAACTTTTCAGCATCTTCAGTGGAACTGGAAAAGCAAACTCTCATCAAATACTGAAAAGAAACCCCGGTATGTGGGATGATGTGATGCTGCGGCCTTATCCGTCTGCTAACTTGCGTCTCTTTGTTTCCATTGGCTCAGCCGCCACTGACTTTGCGCTAATGTCAAAGATATGACATGACCTGCAGGCATCTGCTCTCCTTCCCTTCAAGCCTCACACACACACACACATTTTCACCACACACACACACACACTCCCCACACCCGTCTTGTGATATTTCTTGGGTATCCACGCCCCATGTCCTGTGGTGTGTCTCCTGTAGAGGAGTGTATGTTTTGTTTATGGTCAGTGACATGCACAGGCACTGTGGGGCCTAACTGAATGTGAGCACTGTCAGAAGAGATTAGAGCCGAGTGTGTGTGTGTGTGTGTGTGTGTGTTGGCTAGTTGACTGGTGGGGAGACACCAGTACAGATGGGGGCTTCAGATGAGATGATCGTCATGAGCCGGGCCTCCTCATGTCCTCTCGGTTCAGCGTCAAGAAAGGCCCTGTCGCTGCCGCCAGAACTAACACAAGGAACCCACCGGCCACAGCAGTGTCCCCTTTGTCTCCTTGTCCCTGTGTCATACACACTCAGCCTCAGATACACACTTGGTGTGACTGATGTAGGTATCAATAATCTCGTCAATTTGTGCTATGATCTAATGATTTCTGTTTAAATGTATGGTTTTTACCACCATACGTAATGCTACCTCTGTAATGTAAATACATTCACTTATTAGACTCGTCGACCTAGATTTTATTAACAGCATTTCAGACAAAGAAAGTGTAAGACGTCTTGAGTCATTGTTGAAATTTCCACTGTAATGTGTAGCTCTGTGTTGTAATGGAGGCAGTTTGTGGCGTAGCATCGACTTGCTGCAAAATCCCAAACTTTTTCCTGAAGGAGGCGTTTTCTGGATGAGATGTCAGCTGGAGAACTCTACACGCATTTCCATCATTGTTGGTGCCTTTAGAGATGTGTAGGCTGCCCACAGTGCAGGCAGCAGTGTAACCCTGTACCATTACAGATGTAGGCGTTTGAACTGTGCTTGGAAATCAAGGCCACACACAGGGCATAGATTACACATTTTGATTAATATGAGTAAATCAAACAGTTTTTTTTTTTCCCGGAAAATATTTTCACATGGTTTCTTCTTATTCGTATCATTGCATAATTTTGACATTTCTTAAGAATCACATTTTTTTTTTTTTAATGCTGTTGTCCATTTTTATTCATTATGTAGACGTATTAAAGCCTCTGCTTTAATGTATAATGTGTGTTGGAGTATTATCCATTCAAACACCTCATCAGAGATAAACTGTCAGAAAACTGATTCTTACATCTTTCTTCATATATATACTCCTATCACTGTGTGGAAACAGTTTGCACATGCCCTTACTCTTCCCAACATGCACATGAGCATGCACGCACACACACTTTCACGCACACGCAGCGTTAAGCGCTATGAGGGTACATTGGATGCTATAGGGGTTGATGGGTAGTTCATGGCCTTGCTCACTCGATCGGACTTCGCATTTTGTTCAGACACTGAACAGAGACCTCGACTGCCCCGAGGCCTGATCTCTCTCTGTCTCACACAGTCTGTGAGCCAACGCTGAATTTCTATTGTATCAGTGACTAATAAACAGACAACGCTTTGTCTGTTTTCTTCCTTACTATATACGCTTTTTAACACTTCATCAGCCTCCCTCATCTTTACAGATTTTCTACGTCTTTCAACAGATGTTTCAGTTTTAACTTGATTTGCTTTTTGGAGACTCGTGTATTTAATTAAGTGGCTGGATGAACGGACAGGCCAGGGGTCTCACACTCAAATGAGCTGGGGGCTACTGCTGGCTCTCGTTGGAGGTCTGTTTCAGTGTTTGAATAATACCAAAAAAAATCCACATTTATTTCTCAAAATGTCTTCTTTTATTTCAAGCACTGTGAGATAATACAAAACTGCCAATAATAAGTGTATATTTCTCCTCATGCCTAATTTATACAAGGTGTAGGCTACATTTAGTACAGGCAACACTTTCCAAGCTGATTTCAGCAAAAATACTGCAAATGGACAGGATATAGGTCACTCAGTTCTCCTTTTTCTTTTTTTCAATTGCCTCTCAAATGTGTATTTTTCATCTGGGTCACAGTCAAAATGTTACTTGACAAAGTAAAAAAAAAAAAAAAAAAAAAAACACCCGATGGCTGATCATATGGTCCAAACTCCAGCTGATTTGAGCCAAATCTGGCTGCTATGTGCTTTGTACATATGATACAGTTCAGTGAGTGAAAATGTGGATTAATAATGCTAATAATATCATCAGTTCTCCTATTTTAGGAGTTTTTCCATGTCTGAGGACATATAGTTTCCACAAACTGCTTGGTTTGAAGTATTCGTCTTCCATCTTTATTGAAATCCTTTTCGATCTGTTTCTCACTCCCTTTCGTACCGTGAGCCGCCTTTCGATTTGTGTGTGAGTGATATGACTCAAGCATGCCTCGAACCGGTCATCACCTGGCTCTCATGGGACTATCCAGCATGTGTGGAGAGGGAATCAGTAGAGATGAGGAAGTAATAAATCAGAGACAAGCTCAGTTCAACAAAGGCGATGCACTTTAGTGCATTAACCTTTAAACCGAAGTTACAGTTGCAGCTTTTCTTTTTTCTGCAGGCACAATACAACAGGCAACTGTAGCAATACTCACAGATTTCTCTTTGCAAATTTGTGAAAAAAGAAAATGAAATAAGCACAACATGTTAACAACAAGCTTAGTGACACCATGTACTGTAGTTCAAATGGTCAGAATCAGTAGTTTTGCCAAATCACGCTCATCATCGACGTGAACATGAAGCAGTGGTAACATGGCCACGAGATAGGCTGTTTTTTAGTCATGTTGAACCTGAGCACAGAGCGATCACTCAATATTTAGTCAATATCATGTCGATTTTAAACTGTTGGCTTTTGAAATATTAAAATGCCCTCTATAAACTGTTTGGATGTAAAAAAAAAATAATGCAGAACAACTTGAGGATTCGCTGCTGTAACAGCCATCCGTAGCAGATGTCTTTGACCTTGTTAGTCTCGCTTAGAGGGAGCTCTGCTTTGTATTCTTGTGTTTGTATGTGGGTGCAAGAATGTGTGTGTGGCGGGGCTCTCCTCTGCGTAACCTTGACCTGCATGAAGAGGCAGCCTTGCCTCAGCAGCAGCAGCAGCAGCAGCAGCTGTGTCACATCAACTCAGCATCTTCAGCCCAACCTTAAGGGACCCGGACTGCCCGTGTCCCTGCCTCGCCATTCAACCAAAACCCCCCCACCACCCTACCTCCCCAATGGAAATACCAGCCAGACCTGCCCTCCCGCCCCTCTTCTCCGCTCGCGCCCGGAGCAACCCGCGAACACACGTTCATGCACGCCGTCCGTCATGCATACTGATAAACGGGTTCACTATCACCGGCAGCAGACAGCGGCGCGGCCGGCCGGCCGGCCGGCTGCTCCAGTGCTGACAAAGCCCAGACTCTGCCCGCTCGGCCCTGAAGACACCACAACGGCGTCGGAGACAAACACTGGCCTGCAGCCACTCCCAGTCAGCTCTACATATGTCACATGTTAATGACATCAAGTCTGAGGCCACCCACAGACCGCCGCATACTGCAGGGCGGCAGATTGAGAAATAAAGTCCTTCCTCCTTGGAACGGCGGTCTTACCCCCGTGCTCCGGCATTCAGAGCAGAATCTGACGGTTTTAACTCTTTGCTTCGGTGCACGTCTGTTTTCAGGCGTGTGGCTAGCTTGACCAAACCTCCTTGAGCCACAGAGTGCACACTCTGACATGATGTGGTTAATTACCGAGTGTTTTAGAATAAAATTTATTTGTGAAATACAAATATAACATTATAATATTTATGATACATGTTTTTCTTCCTGTGGAAATAATGAATATTTGTAGCCTGGAGGTTTCCTCTGTTAATTAATTAAGTGAACTAGACTGAAAAGGGAAAGTGAAAGTCATTATTTCTAGTGTATGAGTTCATCATTCTGTATATGTTCTACTGTTTCATTGGAAACTCGAGAAGACGCCTCTTTTGTTTTTCGCAGGGATTTGGGCCAAAAACAGGGTTGCTTGAGCCAAAAAAAAAAAAACATTCACAGCTTTAATCCTTATCCCATTAAGTGGAGTCGGTGATGAAAGCGGTAAACAGCATCGGCGCTAGACTCCTTCCATGTGCAGAAAGAAAAACAGCATCTTTTGTCAAACATGACTGATTCACTCCTGCCTTTGTGTGTGTGTGTGTGTGTGTGTGTGTGTGTGTGTGGGAGCTTTGCCTTTCATATCGATCACGGCTTTGCCAACTGTTTGTTTTGTCTTTTCATATGATGAACCCTGGGCCCTCGGTGAGGCCCCGGCGGAGCCTCGCTCCGTGCTAAAGGGCTTTTTGTGAGACAGTGTCACGCTCCCTCGTTCCGGCGAGGCTTCGCGTTTCTTATTATTCATGGCTCTCTCCCCGTTTGTTGAGGAGGCTGGGATCAAACAGGCAGATTTGCCACGCCTGACACCCCTGCTGCTGCAAGTGTGTGTTTTGTGTATGTGTGTGTGTGTATGTGTGTCTGCGTGTGTGTGTGTGAACTCGGACTCAGTAATGACAGGATTTGTTAAACAGTAAATTAATGAATAATGAAATATCCAGCACGCGCCTGCCTTGCCTGGAGCACAGTGCCCCAAGCAGGAATTACTCCCGACTGGCATTCGGCTGTCTGCATGCTGGATAACCTGTGTGGGTGTGTATGTGTGTGAGTGTGTGTGTGTGTGTGTGTGTGTGTTGGATAAGCATTTTTACAGCCCATTGCGTGACAGATCGCCGAGGGGCCTTGCTGATGGGGGCCTGCTCTCTCACTTCCTGGCGGAGCGACAGACAGGCAGATGCAGATGCAGACAGATGTGGACAACATGTAACGGAGAGGCGACCGTCGCCGCCGCGCTCACGCTTTGGACCTATCGCATCCTCTGGTTGTCTTCATAAGCTTCAGTCCTTGTTCATAACCGCATTACCTTCTGCTAGTTCTCTCATTAAAGTAACACCCTGTGACATTTTCATAAAAATAAATCTCGCCTCCCATTATCACCTATTCATCAAACACAAGTGATTCATGTCCCATCAAGCCTTGCTGTTTTAAACACTGAGCAGGCTGTGGATCTTTTCCTGATGCTGTTTGACACGATCATCAGCAAAGCATGACGCTGCACCTCCAAAATCTCGTGGAACAGTTACAAAAATACATTTATCGCAGCACTTTTTAAAAACCATATGGTAAAAGCTGCCAGTAGCTCACGCACCTTCACATTTATTCCTGATTGAATGCTTTTCCAGGTTTGTTTTTGTGTCTGTGTTGCTGTTGTGTTTACTGTTGTTCTCAGCTGGAAAAGTTGTTATTGTTTATCTGTGTGAAAAGCTTAGGAAAAAAAAAAAAACAAAAGGCAAATTAATTAGCTTCTAGTTATTGGAATGCAGAACACTGCTGAATGTACCAGCTGCATTAAAACGCTTCATGGAGCTCCTGTGACGGGCTGCAGTGGAATATTTTAAGTTGAACTCTGCCTTCGCCTTAAAGGGACAGGTTGTAGCTGTGTGATACCGATTCAAGCATGATTCAGCAGCAGCATCGGTCAAACAAACACATCTTGAGAAACTTCTAGAACAACAAGGACTTTAGAAATAAGAAAAATTACAAAATTAACACTAGAATACGGTGCTTTAAATGTGCAGCAAATTGTATTGAGAGGGATGAACAGTGAGGCTAAATGTTGGTTACTATGTTATTTGCCTAATGTAGACTGCCATAGTTTATTGTTGGATATTACTTTACTCCTTTAATCCTGTTTGGTTTACCATGCATTTGTGTGCCAAGACATCTTGACTTAAATTCCCTGCATTATTCCCCAAATCTTCTACAATTTCCACATTATTATTGGGTAGTACAACTGGTAATAAACCTTCAAATGACCCATCAACCTAACAGAGAGAAAGTCGGACGTTTTGTATATATTTTTATATCTGTGGAAATTTTGACCCAACAAATAATGCAGCTGCAGTTTATGATATTTGCGAGATCGCCCAGTCTTATTTATGATTGCCTGTCATTCCCGGAAAGAGCTTCAAAGAGGCCTGACATCTCGTAGACGAACCAACTTTGTTGCACGTTGGCAAATGTATACAAAGAAAAGTCTGATAACTTCACAAATAGCTACAGCTGTTTGATAGAGGCTGGTTAAAACAGTGTGTGTTCAAGCACGTGTCATTTGAAGGAACATCATGATTGCTGTCCGATCAATGTTTTACTGACGCCTTTTCAAATATAATTTCCCATTTTCATTTATATCCAAATGAAGCATTGCTCTTGCAGAACCTTTGTCTATTCATCAAATGTGCCTCTGCAGCCTAATAACTCAGAAAAGTCATTCATCTGTAAACATGGAGGAGCTCTAAATGTTGCCAGTGATATTTACAATCCTGAATTGCAGCAGTTTAGCACATCCCCCAGCTTTAGAGGGTTATTTAAGGGATACCATCAGGGCGAAACCAGAGCAGACAAATGGAGCTCGACATTAAAATTTCATTACAGTATTTTAGATTGAGTGGCTTTTAAACCTGGTTTGAATCCACAGCGTCACTTATCACCTCAGTTCATTTGCTGCTGCAGCTTTAATTTTTTTTTCTTTTCCCAGTTTTCTTTGGCTTGTTTGTTTATGTTTTCTCAGCCAACCTGTCGTTGTTGTGGTCGCTGATGCTCAGCATCCTCCCGCCTTTTGTTGAACGGGAATCGCTCGCGGACACGCGGGTACTGAACTCTGCACCTGCGTCACGCGGCGTTCCACTCCACGGGTCACGCGGAGCCCGCGGGACACTTTCTCTCCGTGTTTTCTCTCCTCTCTTTCTCCCCGCTCCTCCTCTCTTTCTCATTAGCTGTCTTTTTCTGGCTCTCCTTGCGTTTTCGCCCGTGCGTTTTTTTTTCTTTTTTTACGCGCTCACTCGTCATTAGCGCACCGGCGGTGGATCCACACAGAGCGGCCGCGAGGCAAGGCACTGCGCGCGCGTGAGAGAACGAGAGAGAGAGAGAGAGAGCAAAAGAGAGGGAGAGGGGCCTCACCGACTGGAAAATATAGCCAATTATCTTCTTACAATAAGGCGATATCCATCAGTGTCTGCGCGCGCGCGTATACGCGCGCTACAATACAATAGGCTGCATGTGGACACTCCAAATCGTGCAGAGCTTCAGAATATCCAATGCTAATAACAATAATTGAAAATATTTAATGTCAGAGCTCAATGGAACCTGCCATGAGAACCACACTCTGCCCACGACCTACATAGAACATCTATCACAGAAACCACTGTGGACAGTATCATCTCAGAGTGAATTGTTGACAAACAAACCAGCAAACAAAAATCAGCTTTTGGGATTCATAGATTAGAAACATCGTATTACTTTTTGTGGTGGTGAGAGGCTTTTAAACTGGCAGGTCTTTATATCTAGTCTGCAAATTTCAATACTGCTGAACTTGTGGTATTTTTTACACCTGTTTTTCATTTCTAATTGGTGATTTACACATACAAAATCAGTAGTAAAATGTGTTTAAAAAGATAGGTTTTATTTTCAATCTGCACTACATTATTTTTGTGTTTTCAGCTCAGAAATGAAAAGGATAAAAATAATGCTGAGAAAAAGCATCAACCTGACCCCCAGACCCTGTATCGACCCCCATGAAGCTCCTGACCGCCTTCCAGGCCAGCCGAGGTTTTGCTTTGAGAACCACTGGGTGATGCTGAAGTTTTGCCGTTTTTTTTTTAAATGAAAAATTGACAAAAACTAATCCCTCAGCATGAGGGGGTCAGGAAAACAAACTAGATTATGTCTAAATGGCCATATTTCGTTTTATTCAATTCCATTTTTGCACAGATTGTCCTCACTGCAGATGTTCCCTCCCTATGAAAAAAAAAAAAGCAGTTAAGCCGAGTTGATTTTAAAAGAAATTTGTGATCGATCACACCTAAAATTTGTACCTTGGACTTTTTTTTGGTTTTTATAATGAAAGGGCATTCTGTCTACATTGACATTAATTCTAAAGTGTGTTTACCTTGTTTCCTCCACTGGTTTCTAAATACTGTTGTCTAGAAAAATATATCATGGAAACCCATCGCATGTTGATGTTGTTGTTACGTTCTGGTTTGTTTCACCCATTTTGGTGAACAACACCCCTTCGATGTTCAGAACAGTTTTTTGACTACTTAGAATTATGAACTAACTGACTTACAAGTAACTACTTGTATTTGATGACGTTTCTAACGGAATACACCCTGACCCCCGACCTGTAGCCCGACTCTGCTGGAGAATTTCCCTGGAGAAAAGGCGCAGGCTGCACACCTCGCATAATAAAACACATGGTTTATTATCAATATGATAGAAATGAAATCACTGGACAATTAGAAGCATGTCTACCCATCATCAGCACCATGACAACAGCTCTATAGGAACAGAAAAACACTGGATGAGTCCTGTCCCCCATACTGGCTCACAAAGGTCAAATCACAGATAAATAGGCCTACTCCAAAATAGCTGGCGCACCTATTTACACAACCATCCATTTAAATTAATATAAATAAATATTTACACACATAAATTAACACCCTCCCTCCTCTTACTCGTGTTAAATAACCAGACAAGCCTGTTTCACAGATAGAATCACCCAAATCTTCAAAAATGCGTTTTGTTGTGTGAAGACAAACACGAGCGCACGCACACTCATCCAGACACAATGTTGTTTGTTGGCTGCTCACGGCATCTCAGTCTCACAGGATGCAGGCAGGGGGAGCGAAATGGATGTAACACAGTAACCACCATGTCCTCGGGGAATGAAAAGAACGTAACACAGATGAAAAATCCCTCTGTGTTCTCTGACACTGGCCCACGGGTGTCTCCTCTCTACCGAGCCTTCCCCTCTTCCCTCCTCCACCTCCGCCCCGTTTTGTGGCCGGTCAGCTGCAGTAGTGTAAAGCTCGGAGTGACGCTGTAACGGCTCGGCTGTCGTGTCTGCCTCCCTCTCCGCTCTCCGCCATCACTCGACGTCATTTTCCCCGCCTCATTTCCGCTGCTTCTCCTCTTTGTCGCCGGCCTTGTTGCCAGCGTCCCCGTGCCGGTTGTTGGACGGGTTGTTGAGAAACATCTTGTCGAGTCCTTTGAGAGCCTCGGTGAGGTAGTTCTGCAGGGCGGTGAGTGCGGCGCAGATGGCGGGCGAGCCGAAGCCGTGTGTGATGAAGGAAAAGTGGGAGAGGCAGCTCTGGATGCCAGGCTCCAGGATGGGGGTGGGCCTCGAGTTGCCCAGGGGAGTCCTGTCCTGGGCCAGCAGGTCTGTGAACTCCTTACAGAGCTGTCTGCAGGGGAGAAGACACAACAAGGCATCAGGACGGGCAGGAGGGGCGTCTCGACGTTAGCTTAGGGCTTCCCCACAATCACTCCTGGAGGACTGACGCCACAAGTCACTGTTGACTGCTGCTGTAAAATTTAGCCACCATGTTTATTTTAATAGTCGTCTATACTTGTTACTGTTTTTCTGAAAGATGTACAGTAAGATATTCATTCACAAGCAAAACGGTAAACACACCTCAGACATAACCTACAAATTATTTGATTTGATAGCTTCAGTATTTTAAAGACATTTCAAAAAGTGACTGTGTAAATGAATAGAACACGGTTATTGTGGAATAGTTGGGGAAACATACGCATCTAGTTACTGCGAATGCACAAATAAATACGTCCATGCAGGAACAAGCAGGCCTCAGTGAGGATGATGAAGAATGAACTTTCCATTGCTTTGGATGGACGTGACAGCGATGGGTCCTCATGTCAGCAGAGTGAAGCGTGGGAACAAGATACTGAACAGATGAATGAAAAAAATGGATGTTTTCAAATCTCAATGACCATTTAAATGAGAGGATGCCAGTGAATGTGAAGCATGATTAAATGGCCATCATTAGAAAACCTTCAGACCAGCTGACAAACTGATGACTGCTGTGATTGAAGTAAAATACTTTTACCCTGATCAGAGTACTTTTTTTCAATGGTTCATGCATGCAGTTTATGTAGGACTGTTTGAAGGATTTAAATCACAGCTTTTGCGATCTTATTATGATATAAATAAAGCGGTGTAGCCCTACATAACTGCAAACTACCTGTACATTCAAGTGAATCAGTGCCTCTCAACATCGTCCTGACAAGCTTCTGTGGATGAACTGTGTCAAGTTTTGAGAAAATTTAGCAGCATGAACAGTTCACTTTGCATCACAGCTTGAAATATAATAGGACAACTTCTATGTGTTACTCTCAGTTCTTTTTTTCTTTTTGACAAAAGCCAACGTGTCTACTTCAATCAAAAATCACTGTTTTAGTTTTTAAATGTTTAAATCAGCAATATTCGATTCAGACATGTTCAAAAAACCAGACATTACGCTTGACTTCTTTTCAGTGAATTATTGGGCTTCTAAAACTATGTAAGGATTTAATAGATTGTAGTAATAATGCAAAGTGAATTGTCCTGTTGTCAAACGGAGAAAGGCCCTCAAATAGCTTTCACCCCGGACCTGCAACCAAGACTGATGAAATTCTTGCAAGCAGCTTAGCAGCCTCCAAATTCAGCATGACTACATCCACCGATCCACGGGAGGAAGGGAAGAGCTGAATTTGCTGCATCTGTGCAGATTACTAGAGTAACTTTTTTTGTGTTAAAGCTCAATAAGAATTCTTTCAGTCACTTACTTCCTTTCTGCTGATAGAAACAGTAGAATCAGTACTTTAGTTTGACACTAAATCTCCAGCACAAACACAAGAAATCTGTAGCCAAATACAATGAAAACATAGAGAGTTTTACAAATGAAAAAAGTAAAACTTATCCCGTTTAAAAAGAATTTTTTTTTGGATTATTTTGTACTCTGGTACACTGCGGTAAATTTTTTTTGTCATTTATTCTTTTCCCATCAACAGATTCTCCTCACATAATATTTCGCAGAGTAAAATTTAGCCTTGTATTAACCCTGGCATAATATTGTGTTGTGTAAGTCTGACCAATTATCTCTGAAAATGAATGAAATAGCCCAAACCAAAGCACCACAGCCCCAAAACCGTCTAGGTGATATAATACATGTCGGGAAAAATAGACAAGAAATGCAGGAATTTAGAAAATATAACTCCAGATCAACACACACACACACACACACACACACACACACACACACACACACACACACACACACACACACACACACACACACCCACACACAAGGGGTCAGTTGTGTTCACAGACAATCACATACAGCTTCATTTATTTTTATTTTTTACCTCCAATTTTGTGCTGAAATGGAAAAAAAGAACCTTTTTCTGCTCGTCTCCTGTTAAATTTCAGCAAATAATCCTCTGGTTTTAGGCCTATGTTTTAAATTCAAGAGACCTCCTTCTCCCTCTCTCTCTCTCTCTCTCTCTCTCTTTCTGTCTCTCCTCTCTCACACACACACACACACACATACACACACACTGGAAGCGGCCTTAGGGCAGAGCTTCAGCAAATGAGTGACAGGCTGTGCAGGCCGAGCCCAGCTGGGGTTAGGGGAGTAGAGAGGAGAAGCCGCCACCCCGGGCTACACTCAAGGCTCTCACTGTTGTTTTCTGACGACTTGAAACACTCCACTGCTAAATAATGAATTTCTAACAGGCAGCACCGATGCACAGTATTGGAACAGGTTTGAATCTGGGCATCAAACATCCACCACCGAAAAACACCGTACATATTGAGTGTATAGCACACAAACACGCACAGATGGGCAGATGGTACATGCAGTGAAGGCCAACAGACAGACAGCACGACTTATACAAGCCAAATTTACAAGCCTCCTGAAGGGTTCTTTGTTATACTAGGTGAATTACTGCCTGTTCGATCATATTCACGAAAACACGTTTATCTAGTTTAAATTGTGAAAAAAAAAACCCAACAAATTTAATAAATGCACAGGTCAGGCCATCTTCATACATCCAATTACATCCTCTGCAGTCTTATTTTGTTAAATAAATATATTTCTAACTCAGTTTCTAGAGATTATTGGAAGATCCCTCATTCAAATTGAAAATGCCTATAATGTCAAAACAGCTATAAGACTGAATGACTGTCAATTTCACCAAACAAATAGGTCTGAAGACCATGAGCAGAGATCATACTGAACTGGAAACCAGGTCTGTATTTGGTGTTATCTGTGTGAAATAAAGTAAAATTCATTAAAGTCATTAAAGGAAGTCATCGAAATGAAGTGAACTGGGAGAAAAACAAACATGAATCATGACTTAAATGTCATTTTCATTCAGAACAGTGACTATTTCCTGTTGGTTTCGTATATTTCAGATAATTTCTGAAATGTTGAAAATGCTCTGAAATTTTTCAGAGGCAAATTTCACTCAACCATATAATTGAGAATTTGATCGGTTTTTTTTATTATTATTATTTTACTTTATTACATTTTAAATCTCACTCTCATTTCCAGCCACTGTGTCAGAGTGAAGTGTGTGGAGGGGGTTTACACTCTCTGGAGATCCTAATGAGGGGCCATAAAGGGCCCAGGAACATGGGACTATATTTAATTTCACAATATTTCAATTATTCTGAAATGTGCCTACTTTTAACAGATTAATTCCCTCTATCAGTGTTAACTTCAGTATTAAAACTGGCAGCAGCTGTGTGTTTTCAAATAGCAGAGGAACGATAAAACCTCCACAAATTAAGAGTTTCTGCACTCAATTTGATTGAATATCTTATAATTATTTTGTTATTAATTGTACAATCCGGTGTTTGCAGTTTTTAATTCCCACAATGCTTTGCTGTGAACAGCTACATTTCCTCAAATGACGCTTCAGTCAGTCTCTCTGAAAGTGGAGTGCTCGCCATTCATGTGCGTAAAAAAGGGTGAAAACAGCCCGTGGTCAGACTCACTTTGTGGCCAGCAGCATGTTTTTCCGCGTGTGCAGCTCGTTGGGGTCCGCGTGCTGCCGGTTGAGGTACTCGCTCACGGCTTTGGTGGGAAACTCCGTCTCACAGATGTAACCGAAGTCCCGGGCCAAGTGGACAGCTTCACCTGGGGCGCACAGAAAAGTGCACGATACATATATATATATATATATATATATATATATATATATATATATATATATATATATATATATATATATATATATATTTACACACACGCAAAGCAAGACTTAATAACATTTATGACAATATGACAAACTAACGCCTGATTACTTTTACGCACCATTTTTGGATACGAGAAAAAAAAATTCGAGAGCAACATAATTATTTTATTATGAAAATTAAGTTTTGTTGCTATTTTAATAATGACATTGGCTATGTTTATGATTTATTTTTTAAGCATTCGCATCTAAATGTAGAGTAATCGATCAGACGTCCGTCTGGTCTGCTCCCTTCCGGGGTCGTGGATCATGTGATCATCAAGTCTGATTAGGAACAAGTTTCACTTTAGATGTCACTTGTGACAAAATGCCAGCAGTAGGGGGTTAAAGAGCTGACGGTGAGAGTGCTGTCCAGTTTGCAGTGGGACTCGAACCAGTGAACTTTTTTTTTGACATTTTTTTTAATAACACTCTTGCGCAGATGGGGAATTATTCGTGATTTGTCCTTTAAGATTAACTAGGTTTAGGATCGTGAATAAAGTGATTATAAGCTTGAAAAACTATGATGATGTGGCGAAATGTCCATCTTCCAGGACATCTACTGAAACACATTTTCTTTGTGTTTTTTATATATTTTGCGCACAGATTGACTGCCACTCTCTCCTGAGTTCCCACTTTTTTGAGGAACGTGGAAGGGAACTGCTGATTGAAAAACCTGAAGAAAGGTAATGTACTAATAAACAATCAATGAGTCACCTTCTACAAGAGATGTTAGTAGTGTGACATTGGCAGCTTTGCGTCTTCCAGCGGGTAGATTCAGGCCGATCTTCTCCAACTTTTCTCTCAAGCATTTCCCACCGTTTTTAGACTTCGCTCTGAAGGAAGGAACATATCAAAATGAAGTTAATTGTGATCTAAAGGCACGGCATATTCACAAAATAGGACATAAAGATTATTTCAAAACTTGAGGAAACAAGATTTAAGTAAGATTGTCAGCCTCCTGAGATTTATCGAGGGTCTGACACAGATGTTTCATCCAGCTCATCGTGTAATTTAATAGTTCAGCCTTTCTTTTCCTCAACACCCTATATGTGCGTCAACATGCTCTGAGGCTGCAGTCCTACCTTCTCAACACGCCCCCCAACAAGGAGGCGTTGAGGCACTCGGGCGGGGACAGTCTCCTCTGCACTTCTCCCACGGTCACTTTGTACTTGGAGGTGGAGCTCAGCAGCGACAGGCGGCCCGGTACCGAGCAGAACACCTCGTTGATGTTGACGGTCACTCCGCCGATCAGCCCGTCCTTCCCCAGCATCAGGGAGCCCACGTTCTTGGGTGGCATGGGGACTGGAAGAGGAAGGTTCGAGGTGCATCTTTACACAACAAACTGACACACTGTCTTTTTTTTTCTCCCCCCCACCCCACACACACATCGCTGTGTGTGAGAGCCGCGCGCGCTCAGGGGGCGGCCCCGGCCTAATGAAGCGCCCACGTGCCGGGCATTTGCTGTTATTTAATGTCGCGCGACATTCTCATTACAGTGTTATCGATTGTTGATTGGCTCTCGCTCTCAGATCGCATTAACCACCTCCCCGTCTCTTCTCCACGGCCGGTTTAACTCCCACCGGCAGCAGTGGATGCTCCTCCATCCCCTGCGTTAATGCTTCCCCGTTAATGGCGCAAAAAAAAAAAAAAAAAAAAAAAGTAGCGGCGCAGCCAGCCTGGTGGATGCACGCGTGCACGCGGGGGCCAGTGCGAGGGGGTTTTGATGGCTCCACGGGGGATAATACCGCAGATTAGCTCTAAACGAGCTCACGAGATCTCCGTGAGCGGTGCCATTTATTACATCAGCGGTTTAAATGCCCCGCGGGGAGCTCAGTCACTCAACATCCCGTAACTAAATCACCGCACATCATCAGAGCGGCAGCATGGCGGCCTGTCAGCGGCACACTGCCTGCTAGTCAATATACCGGGGTCGTTAACTCGGCTTCAGAGTCCTCACCCTTCACCCCAAAAAAACACCGGGGTGAGACGAGCCTGCGAGGACCAAGTGACACCCAGTGGAGTTCTGCTTCCTGCAAGGCTGCTGGTGACACTGTCTGCGCGTCTGGACGCGTTGCTTAAACCTCTGCATGCCATAAATCACCATAATTCATAGTGAATTAAGAATTAAAAAAAAAAAAAAAAAAAAAAAAAGCCCAAGGGGAAAGACAGCAATTTTGTTCACCCAAACAAAATCAATACATTCAATTAAAACTTTAAAGTAAAATAAAAATTTTTTATATTTCGACACTTTACAGAGCTGCGTAAATGGATGAAGGGAGGAGTGTGTACCTTTTTTAATTACTGATTGATCCAATAAGTTGGTTCCATTGGTGTCTTCAATGGTCTGTTGGAATCAAGATAAATACAAATTTCAGTAAGAAAAAAAAATCCTGCACAACTCATTCAAGTCTAAAAAACAAGGAAATCCTTTTTTGTTTGAATCCAGACAAGCAGCGAAATGTACTTTGTAATCCCCTTTTTTTTTATTCTTCCTGACATGGTTGGAAGAAGTTGTTCTTATTCATTAATGTCGTTCCCTAAAGCGTTACAATAGACCTGGTGCTGTCATGACTGCTTCGCAATCTATGGAAGAAATATACAAAACGTGTTCCTTTGTGGAGTTAATGAACGCATCAGACAAATACGGAAAGCCAGAAATGAAAATCTATAGCGAGGGTTAAATGGCAAATAATTCGTGATGGTTGTGCCCTGAGGGGAAACGAGCTGAAGAAAATATCTTGCACAGCTGACTAAAAAAAAGCAATCTCACCAAGTGATTGTAGCTTTTTTTAAACGAAATAATGCAAAAAGGATGATAGTAATAATAATAATAATAATAATAATAATAATAATAATAATAATAATAACTTCTGAGGCATGAAAAGGTTAAAAAATAACATCACAAATTAATGGTTTTATATTAAACTATAAATCTAATCAAGATACGGCAGCACTTTTCTGAGACTTATGTGAATTAATTTGAGGATGGTGATATGGATGGTGAAATTCAAAACCACAGCAGATCATCTGAGCTCGGTGCAGCAGTGTGTGAAGCCATCACTGTGCCACGTATCAGCATCATTTCCTCAGAGAAGACGCTGTCTCTGCTCTGTGAAAACAGTTTATTTAGCTGAGGGCCATTTGTGTCGAGGCTACAGCTGCTGAGAGAGTCCAGCCCTGAGGGAGCCGCTCTCAGTTCACTGACCTCAACTCTGAAGACACGAGAAACACGCGGAGACAATGGAGAACTGTCAAGTCTTACTGATTTGTCTATACAGTTAAAATATGACATTTCTTGTTCTATTTATTTTTTGGAATTTATTTTTTAAAATTATTTTATAAAAAAAACAAATAGAAATAAATTGTCAATAATAATTTCAATGTATTTTATAACTATTTTGACTGAAAGTGAGTCAATATAATATTCGTAATTTTGTCTTATCTGCACTCTTATTTACTTAAACTGAAAAATAAAATATTCGTCTTAATATGAACCTAAAAAAAAGAAACTGCGTTGCATTTGACAGCTTTCAATCAGCCGTCGTCCTCGACTCACCTGCACGTCCTCCATGCCGTGCAGCCCGTGCAGCAGTCCGTCCCCCATCCCGTGCTCCAGTCCCGGGTGAGCGGAGTGCAGCAGCACGTCGGGCCGCCGCACGCCTCCGTAGTCCCGCCGCGGGTCCAGCCCGGAGAGCTGAGGCAGCGAGGCCCGGGGCTGCGCCAGCAGAGCGGAGCTCTCCATCCGCTCCCCGGCGGCGTCCTGACGCTGGCGCGCGCCCCATGCGCCCTGCTGGCTCTGGTGCAGGGAGTTCAGGGAGTACGGGTCGCTGACGTGGGAGTACGGGTCCTGGCTCTGGTAGTGAGCGAGCGGCTGGTACGGAGGGGGAAAGTATGGAGGCTGGAAGTCCGAGGAAGGCGCGTGAGACAGCGGCGGCGCGCTGGAGTAGGGTCCCGCGTGCGACACGGAGCCCAGCTGGGACAGGCGCGAGCTGTGGCTCGAGACGCCGTCATGCCGGTCCTTAAGCGGGATGCAGATGGGGGGGGAAAACAGAAGAATTCTAGCATTGCAATCACTTTTCCAAAGAAATGAAACTATACAAGAAGGCCTGGCCCGTGATTATTATTTCGCCTCTGGTGATGTAGCCAAAGTGCTCTAACTGGCATTGAAACTCCTGAATAAAAACACACAAGAGCCTAAAGGGAAAAGGTTCCAGCTTCATTTAAACTGTCTCACAACCAAAGGCTCCTTGCGGTAACCCATCTACAGATTCGGCGTTTGCGCACAGAAATTCAGGGAATATACAGAGAAGAGAACTCACCGCAGTGGAGTAGGAGTGAACTAACATCTGTAAACCCTCTCTTGGTATCAGGGCAAAATAGCAGGATTGTGGCTACAGACCGTGTTGGGCCCAGATAGGCAAACTCATTCCAGGCAAAAGCTTTTTTTTTTTTTTTTTTTTTTTTTTTTTTGTATCTGCAGGCACGGCCCGGTCTACAACTCCATCCAGCACCTTCCTCCGCCCGGAGCTGCCGCCGCTCTGAGTGTGAGCACCGAGCTCCCGCCTCTACCCCCGGTATACGGTGTAATTGTTATTCATGACTGAGACTTACAGGAATATTAATGTGCGGGAGGCAGGGGACTGGCGACACACGGAGCGTGAAGCCTTTCGCGCAACCGTGAGTGACGTTGAAATTCCGTGGAGAGCCGAAACGACGAGAACAGCAGGAGATAGAAAGGAGGACTCTCTCTCGCTGGAGAAAAAGGGAACAGGGTATCCAGCCCCGCGAGGAATCCCCCTCCCATCCCAAAAAGAGCACTTTGGGGGTCTTTTATGGCGAAATCTGACGCAGTGAAGCGCACTTTGTTGCCTATAGAGACCGTTTTGCGCACGTAAATCCTGCGCAAACACACTCCAACATTGGGGAAAAAAATATAAGGGTGGTAGTATAAACAGGTATCTTTACAGATGCCATGACACCAGCGTTTGAACCATATAGGAACAGGCAGAAATGCTTTCTCTAAAGGCAATATCAGTTTACGCTGCATGCAGACTGAACATTATATTCGTCTTTTTTTCATTTGGATATTTTTCTACTATATTTTAGCCTACTGAACGCCCACAAAAACACGCGGTTATAGCGCCAGCTGCCTTTTGTTAACCTTCTGGGGGCAAAAAAAAAAAAAACACCCGAGAAACCACAGGGCGCGTGAGGGTCTCGCGTGCGCGGTGTCACAAGTCAAAAGCAGCGATTAAAGTTGATATTGTGTACTCCGCGGCCCCTCTTTGGCCTCTCGGGTGACTTGTTTAACAACATTATAGCCTCCCCTCCCTCGCGCCGTGGGAGAAAAGCCATGTGCGGCACGAGACAACGGCTTCCCACCGGGCCGGGTCTGAGGGCCTCGCGAGCTGCCCTTTTTCTTCACTCGCTTTGTGCTCGAGCCCATTCAGCGCGAGCCGCAGCGGCTTTTCGCCCCCGCGCGCGCTGCCTTATTTCTCCCTGTTATTTTATCCCATCTTTCCGACTCCTCCTTGTTGTTCTCACTATTAGAAAATATTGTTCTGGGATCAAAGCCAAGTCATTTACATACTTCATACACATCGCCACCCTGCTCTGACCCCGAACTCTTTCTCTTTTTTTTTTCTTCGCTGCAATTTTGAAATATCGACTCGACCATCCAGTTGTTATATTATGATTAAATCAATGTTTTTCTGCTTCACTGTTTCATTTTAACCTTATTAGAAATTTTAAAAAGTGGGTTTCTTACATTTAAAAAAAAAAACAAAATTTTATAAAGAAATTTGATTCATTTCTTTACTTGATTGTATTTTCTTTAGGAAATATTCCTCCAGAAGCAAAAAGTGTCTTGACTTGCACTCCAACCTCACATATAACACAACAAAATGCCAGCTTCAAAACATTTCGTCACACATTAAAGTTATTTCTGCTGCAACGAAAGTATGAAGTATACTGAAAGGTTTCACAATTCACCCCTTATATATATATATAGAAAAAGTCTGCCAATATTGCCAGGCCTGAAGTCTCAAGGAAACCTCCAAAAATTAAGTCTTTTCCATCTGTCCCCCAAATGCATGCATAATAAATCCGTAGAGTCTACTTCCCCGAGTCACAAACAGCTGGACGGTAACGTTACCTCATAAATATCTTCATACTTGACATTCTCAACTAGTTTCCACAGCATGGTCGCTTCTCCCGATGTCGGTAAACCGAATGCAGCCAAGTGAGGAAGGTATGTCTCAACTCTCTCTCTCCCTCCCTCCCTCCTTCCTTTCTTCTCTCTCCCTCTCTCTCTCTCTCTCTCTCCTCCACTCTCCCTCCGCCCTCTGTGATTTCAGGCAGGCTTTGTGAATGGGGAACCCCTGTAAGGACTCCACTACTGAGAAGAAGAGATAGGGCGGGTTGACAGCAGCAGGCTGCTTCATGGTAAGCAACAAATACATACACAGAACGGATGTTTTATTCATCGCCTCTATAATTACCCGTGCAAGAAATAAGAACGCAGCCAGACAAAAGGCTTTCATGTGTTGTCCGTATACACGAGCAACTTTGGTGAAAGGTGGCTAATTTTTTACATTATGTGGACTTTAATCTGAGACTTGACATTTATTGAGGGGTTCTCTTTAGACAGGGTTGTGTTTGTCCAAGCTGCTGGGTCAGCTTTAGATGTGCTGGTTCCCTTCCAACACACTGACTGATCATTGCTTTTTTTTCCTTTTATTATTTTACATTAACATAAAGTGCATACTGTACCTTTATTTGCCATGAATGATCCAACTGTCAAATTGATGTAGAGATGAGTGCAATGTTTTCTGAGGGGTCACTGCAAAACCTCTCATGTGTTCAAAAAGGTGAGATAAGGAATATGAAGACCTGTTGCACAAACATTCACTGATCTAAACATCTCTTTTATTTATCTATTGACACTTTTTTCATTTTGAAGCTTCCTATTATCTGCACAAGTCTAAATTCAATCCTTTGATACACGTCACAACCAAACTCCTCCACTCAATAGAATAATCTGACAACATAACAAATTTGAACACAGTTTTGTAGACTCAAGATAGAATATGAGATGATTTGTTCCTTCATTTTTTCAGGAATTTTGTGCTTCACTCTGCCCAAAACATGTCTGTGTTTATAAATCCACTCTGCACCTAGAACACTAAAAGAACACTGATTTCAACAGAAATGTAACTTTGCGCCCTCATACTTTACTTATTGAACCTGTGTTGTGTGATTATAGTCTTTCCTCACAATGACAAGTACATGAACACATTTCAAGAGCCGTGGTGGTGAAGTGATGAGCTTTGGTGACTCACTACAGGAAGGGCGAGGATTGAATCCAGACCAAGGCTTTTTTGTCTGGAGTCTGCATGTTAGCCCAGAGCCGTCACAGGTTTTCTAAAGTTGCTTCCTCTTTCACCCACAACCCAGTTACTACCTTCCAAATGTTAATTGGAGAAAAGTTAAGTATGTGAATATTTGTGAATTTTTCAAGATATAGGGGCCTGTGACAATAATCAATATCATGCAGTGACAGTTCAACACACAATTTCTCTCTGCTCATCTTGAAATAGAGAGTTCAGTGTTAACGCATGTCCCTGACACATATATTATGTTAAAGTCGTGAATCATCAATCTCTGTTGTTCATATTTCAGATTCACCAACATTTCAGTATACATTTAAAACACATTTTGAAGCCAGTAAATTATATCATCCATGTATCATGTAAATCAGTTACTGTTATGTATATATTCTCTCTTTATTAGTGGCATTTGAGAAAGTCTTTAGGATGTTACAGTGCATTTTGAGTGAATTCATATCAAATGTTCATCTTTTCTTTACCCTGAAAACTATGAAAAACTGAATTTTTTTGGGGTCACCGGCTGATCTTTAGGCAGGATGATAAACATAAACGTGAGTTCACAGAGCTACTTGAAGTGTTCACAACATAACAAGAACCATAAATCCTCTAATATTTTACACATTGTAATTTTAAATAATTTTCAGATTTGATGATCCCATTGACCTTTTTTGTGATCATTTAAAAAAAAAAAATTAGCAAAAAAAAAAATCATCAAGGCTTAACCTCTAGTTTGGCTCATTCTCATTTTAGGGGGTGCACCATTTGTCTCGGTGCCGTGGTTTTCCACCTGAGTTGAGTGCTTCAGGACTATTCTCTGTGAAGTGTGTGTTTTCTCTTTGCACACGTTTGGCTCTTCTCCAGCTGCTCTGGTTTCCTCTCACAGCCTAAAAACATGCATATGAGGGGAACAGGTGACCCCGAACTGCCTGCAGGCGTGAATGGGACGGTGTTCCTCTCTGTGATGGACCAGTGACCTGTTGAGGCTGAACCTGCCTTCAGACATATTTAGCTGATATAAACCTCAGTGGACTGCTATCACTGGATTGTCTTGATTATTATCATAACTGAACTTGATCTTAAGTATAAGCGGTTTAGAAATGAGTCTAAAGAATGACGTTTGTTTAATGTGTTTTAGATTTGAAAAGGTGGTTTGATAAGAAAAGGACAGAACTGGAGAAGAACAAATCCTCTGAACGCCCCTCTGTAAAGCAAACGTGGGAGAAGTCATCCAAGTGTGTGTAAATTGCTCCCCCTAGTGTCAGTAGACCAGACATGCAGCCCATCCAGCAAATGGTGTTTTCAAGCTGAAGCATTGACCGTATTAATTTCCTTTAATTTTTAAGATTTTACCCGTCTTTTAACCATCTTAAATAGCTATGTATATATATCTATCTATCTATCTATATATATATATATATTTTTTTTTTTTTTTTGATCACATTTTTAGTGCTGCTTATTTATGTATGTGTATCTAATTGTTGTCTTATTTATGTATGCTGTGAAGCACCTTGTGACTTTGTGTCTGTGAAAGGTGCTATATAAATAAACTTTACTTACTTACTTACTTACTTACTATATATATATATATATATATATATATATATATATATATATATATATATATATATATATAGATATATATATATATATAGATAGATAGATATGCACAATTTTGTTGTGCAGTTATCAGTATCAGCCACAAACAACTAATAAACAAACCTTTGATTAACTTAACAACTTTCTAACAAATCCTATATGTGTCCACACAGCCTCGTGTGTGTATTCTTTCTCCGTTGACTGTTCCGGTCGAGCTCCTTTAGAGAAATGACGCTGGGGATTTCCAGGCATGAATGTTTAAGGAGTGCGGCTGTTCTCATGTTCCCTGCACTGACCTGCTGCCAAAGATCCACCCATCCCTCTGTTTCCTTCACTAACTCTCTCTCTCTCTGTGTCTCCCTCACGCACACACATACACACACAGACACTCATATCAGGACATATGACTGTCAGAGATAACAGATGTCCTGACAGCCTGGAAGTCTGGAGGCATGGTTGTGGTTGTTGTCCTGCAGCGCTTTGACACACGATGTATCAGCATACATTACACACACACACACACCACACTAATCACCACTATGTCTGCTCTCTGGCCTTGCAGCCATCCACACAGGAGCCACATTTGTTTTGTCTTCTGTGGAGAAAACTTGTGTGAGTTCACCTGCTCCTGTAGCTGCAATAGAATGTCTGTGTTTAGATCATTGTTAGGGCTTTGTTTTTTCAATAGAAGCATCAGAAGTGGAATGAAAGTAAATGTTCATGCTTAAAAACAGTGGAATATAGTGAAGTAACAAAGCAGATTTTTTTTTTTCACAAACAGCAATAGATAATGTTGAAAAAGTGAGTCATAAAAGATTTGATCTCCTGCCTTTGTTTTGTCTTCTATGCAAATTACACTTTTTTTCATGTAGTTTTAGTGAATTTAAAAAGCTATTTAAATGTTCCTGAAAATGTCAGACAGTCTAAGTTAAACGTTTAAAACTATATTCTGGATTGATTTATAAAGCTTGGTTATGCCTTTGAAGCACCTGTGGGCTTTGTAAACATATCACATATACATGACAGTATAATAAGTAATTGTTGTATAAATGATTTTAACATAATTTGAGACCGGGTAAAAAAAAACAACAACGTTATAACTGATCCCCAGTCAGCCCATCATGGACTGAAGTCCTCGCTGCAGTTCCACTAATGACCACTAAGTTGCACTAGAGCACCACAGAAAGGAGCCCAGGGTTCAGCTTTGAGTTGATAAAATCATCAGTAAACCCATCATCGACTTGTGTGATGACTCTAAAGGATGCTTCAGGAGAGTGAGACTAAGCTTTATTTCTAAAATGGATTTTTGATCCTATTTACACTTTGAACTTAAAACTTAAGCAGACATCTGTGGACATTTAGAGTTAAGATGTTTAAATGTATCTCTCATATTGCTCGTACAATAGAAGGTTGTGTTTCGATGACCAGTACTTCATGACTTGAGAAGTTGCTTGACTAAAGAAGATAAAAAATATAATCTAACACCATAATGGCAGTGCTAGGTTAGTATTAATAATACTGTCAAGTCCAATGAAACTCTATAGCATTTCCATGTTGTTCCCTAACATACAGACAAATGGAAGCAGCAGCACCATCAATCTTCACTCAGTGGAGAACAGGTCTGCTAGGTTTCAGGTTTGTGCAGCAGCCTCAGGAGGTTTGTGTGTTCTTGTGTTTTTGTCTCTGTATGGCGTCAGCTGAACACATGGTTTACATTCACTTAAGAGTTAAACGTGGTTTAAGGGCTAAGGTTAGGAAATGCAGGCGGTATAGTGTGTGAGTGTGTGTGAGTGATGGCTGACAGGGCTCGATGGGGACAGTAAAGATGGCAGCAGATGAGAAAAAAGACAATATTCCTGGGATAGACGATGATGGGGATCAGGACAGGGGAGGAATCGGTTTTAGGAGAGAAGCAGGGGAAGTGGAGGAGGAGGAAGGGGGGGGGGTTGTAGCTTCAGAGGAGAAAGATGGGGCTTAGAAGTTAGCAGATTTTGGTATTCGTGACTGTGGGGCTCAGTCAGCAGGAGTTATCGTCCCACTGAGACCTCAGACTCTTTAATTCGCTCCTGTTTAAATGGCCATATTTGTTGTGTGCATTTCAGATGTATATTCTGAAAGTGTGCTGCGCTCGTGAAAACCTCACTGCATGCAAATGATATGGAACTTATTCATAACCAGAGTTGGATTTAATCACCAAATAAACAATATTGCAAGGTTAATGCTAAGGAGGAAAACAGAGAGACAGAAAATGTGCTCTGATGGTTAATGTGGTAATAACTGAGCGTTGCATTGTAGTGCGATCAATAGTCTGTGTGAATAATGCATCGTCTGCCCCATCACATTATGCATTGCTGTTGTCAAACTTGTGATTCATTCTTGCCCGTTTGTCAGTTTACAGAAACTCCGGCGGAGGCAACGTATTGATTTCATTTTCCAGCTAATTTTGATCAGGCTGTTTATTATTCTGATGTGGGGTCAGCGGGGAAGTCTTCTGCGAGCATTACATGTTTATCATGCAAGTAATAACAAACAAAAGCATGATTAAGTTACGTTCTCTGAGCATACGCTTACATATGCGTGTGTGTGTGTGTGTGTGTGTAGAGTATATATGTTTGTGCTCATTTGTTGGCGCTCGTACCCTCCAGTGAGATGCAGCAACCATCAAAGAGCCAATTTAGAGAGCTGCTTTGCTTCATACGCATCACCCTGTTACATCTCCACGCACACTGGTGAAGATGCACGAGTTTGATTATATATCAGGCGGATTCTTCCACATCAGCCAGTCCGATGATTGATGTTCCTCCCAGCAGCTGAAAACTTGAAATGTGGAACATCGAACGGCAAAAACAAAACATTAGAAGATGCGTGCTTCGACGTGATACTGTAGCTTATCAGAAAATGCCAGAAAAGTCTGTTAGGTTTAAAATTCTGTGTCGTCCTAAACCAAATGAACATGGCTGACCCTTAAAATAACCAGGATTGATCCATTTTGTTGTGTTTATAAAGGAACTGTGTGTATTTTCTCCAATCCGGCATGAGAATGGTAACACCGAGATTATAAATGAGAGAATCAAAATGTTGGGACTTCAGTGGAAACTGTAGAAAGTTGCTCCTCTGGTTCTTGTGAATCTACCTTTAAAATATCAAAGAAACACCAACTCTAAATGTTTTACAAGCAAAATGTTAGAAATGAGAAAAGCTTTCTTGTTTTTAACTTGATTATGTTTTCCTGAATTATTCCAGCTTTGAACATTTCTTCATGTTACATGAAGAGAAAAAAAAATACACAATTCAGGAGCTGAAAAGGCTCTTGCACAGTTTTTGTGCAATAACCCCTTGGAAAGAAAGATCAATTTGTGTGATGAATGCTACAAGTCCAAAGGAAATCAGATAAGAATAGTCGGAGAGATGAAAATTATGGATTTTCTTTTGTTCTTATGGCCCCTCTAGTTGAAGGCTGGAAGTTGAGGCAGGACAGGCCACCAGCATAAAAAACTGTGGCCTGTTTCCTTGTTGAAACTGCAATGATTCACTGGTGACCCCTGTGAAAGGAAGCAGACCCTTAGAATAAACCATTCATTATCTTTTTATGTAATGAGATTATCTAAAAATATGAGGAATTAGTTGCAATTATCTGTATTAATATTCTCTCTCGACCAATCAAAGAACTGAATTTCAGCTCCAAAAAGGACACTTTGTGACTATATATTTATTTTTTGGATCCATTTTCTTGTGGGGAGGCTGGTAGCTGAGATATACTCGACAGGATTATCTGCAAAAAAAGCCCAAAGCGGCCGCTAAAGCCCTCACAAAAAGTGGCTGGAGACAACATTGTGTTTACAACATTGCTGTGCAGCCTAAAAAAAAAAAAAAGCAGACCTGAGGGAAAACACTGACTGCATGAGTGTGTATTCTGAGGATAACGCCATCTGTCAAACACCAGACCAAACAATAACAGCAAGACTGGGGATATACTGGTACCGCGCACCTGTGTCACTTCCTTCCTTTACATCTCACTTTACATCCATTACTTCCCACCTGAAGCTCCGCTCGCGCTGATTCGGGGTGACAAACCCCGCGCAGGCGTCACTGTAAATGCATCCTGTCTGATTATGTGTTCCTGTGTTATGCAGCGAACGTGACCTCCTTTCAGATGACTGGAATATTAAAGAGTAAACACAACCTGCAGAGCCGGAATGGAGACGCCAGCAGGCAGCTGCTCCCCTCTCTCTGCGTTTTATCATTAGATTTTTTTTTTTTTTTAAAGCTTTTTGAAATATAAATAAACAAAAAAAAAGAAAGAAACCTGACAGAAGTCGCTCAAACTGAAAGAAAACACGTGTGCTTGCGAGCACAAAGGAGGCTTTTGAACTTTTCTGTAGGTAGGGCCTTCTCTGCCAACATTAGAGAGGAACTCTGGCTTTTCATAATTTTAACCCTGTGAACTCATATAGATAATTCACACTCGCTGGCTTTGATCTGTGCTGTTTCTCTTTAGTCTCTACTTGCTCCGCTGCCTCCTTGGGTGCATATTTCGGTGTGATGTGTGTACGTCTGCGTGTGTATTCAGCCCAGAGTAAATTGTAGAACACGTAGCAACTGTCTTTATTGAACACCAGCATTTTAGAAGGTAGGGATTTAACATATATATAGTTGAAAGCCTACAAGAAAAGTAATTTAAATATTTATATATATCTTTACAAATGTTCATCAGCGAGTCGGAGAGCTCGTGTTGGCTAAACTTGAGATCTGGGGAGTGTACAAAGATAGACATGCACAGGGAAGAGGAACGACGGCAACCGGAGAGTCGCCTTTTACAAAATGGCTGAGTTGGACCCTTCGCTCTGTCTCTCTCTCTCACTTGCTTTCACTCTCATGATGTGTGACACACCCACACATACACATGATCTCACACGCACGATCTCAGACACACACACACACACACACACACACACACACACACACCACCGTGAAGCCTACTCCAGGCAGTGGCTTGCATCAGTTCAGGATCGTTCAGAAACAGTCATTTTTATTTTAAGCTGTAAAGAAAATGAAAGCAGGTAAAGGGCGTTTCTGTGCATCTGACTGTGGTGACATTTCATTTTGATCCATTTCAAACATCTAGAAATGTCTATGTTGAACTAATAATTCAGCACAAACCGGTTGATTTAACCTTGTGGGGAAAAATAAAAATTCCCAAACTCCAAAATGTTTTTGTGGTATTATGCTGACATGTCTGTCATGGAAAACTGTTTTCTTCCTTCCACAATAAATTAAATTAACCATCAGGAAAGAAAAGACATTTGAATTTTCCAGAATATCCTAAATTGAATCACACGATGCAGCTCAGTTCTGTCTGAACTCCTTGTGTGTGTTGAGTGTGGAGCAGTTGGTAATCCTGTCTTGTGTTTGCTCACTGTTTCCAATTTTCATTTTTAAAAAGCAGATTAAATAAAAACTTCCAGGAAGACAAAACAGTTTTGATTGTTTTTTGCAGAAAACTGAAAACCAAATGAGCAGGTTGTGTGTGTGTGTTATTTTGTTAGCAGTTAGCACCCCTGCCCTGGAAAACTCTGTTTCCTTCCTGTTTTCAGACTTTCTGATCAAATTTTAGCTGAAAATACAATAATAAAAGAAAAATAAGAGGCGGTCTTGCTTGTGCTGTTTTAGCAGATTATTCAAATACAAATTAAAAAGTGATAACAGAATTTTCTCTAACCTTTGATTTGTGTACCAATTTTTGAAAACACCTAATATATATGTGTGTGTGTGTGTGTGTGTGTGTGTGTGTGTGTGTGTGTGTGTGTGTGTGTGTTATTGTGCCTGCAGTTAACGCCTCTGTCCTGTAAATCTGAATAAATAAAATGAATAAATATAATAAATAAACAAACAAAAGTCATGGATGAGTCACAACAGTCTCCATGATGGGGCTTCTCCTCCTCATGACACACACACACAAACACACTCTCACACACACACGCAGACCCAAACTCCTAAATGCAGCGCTCCAAGGCACGGGGACCAGGTGGGAGGGGGCTACTCAGTCTTTTCCGTTTTGCCGTCTTTGCTCTGCGGCTCCACATTTTTCCGGAGCTGTGTCTTTTCCGAGCTGTTGTTGATCTGTTGGTCGTTGGGTCCGCTCGTTTTCCCGCTCGAGTTTTTGTCCAGGTAGTTGAGCATCTCGCTCAGGACCGTCTGGAAGGTGCTGAGAGCCGCGCAGACCGCCGGCGTTCCGAACCCGTGAGTGATCAGACTGCGAGGGGGGAGAAGACGACGATCAGTCAAAAAAAAAAAAAAAAGAGGGAAAAACGCTCTTGAGATCATGAGATGACATGTTTTCTTGCTCGTGGTTCATTGGTTTTAGAGTCAGATTCTCATTTCCTGCTCTGCTCCTTTAAGCTGCCAACTTGAAGCTAACTTTCTATAGTCGGTGGATGGTGATGCCACAGATGTGACATTTGGTGCTAATGAGGCCCTGCTCCCACGTCGCCTGTCACTCGTGCCAAAAATCAAACTGCACAGCTGCATATTTCCAAAATGTGAAGAGGTCAGATGCAAAACAAGAAAATCTCTCGTTGCTCAGTAGTTTTAAGGGTAAAACTCTAACATTATTTTAGCTTATCTTTATAAACTTTTACATTTGTGGGTTACCTGAAGTGTGTGAGGTGTCTCTGGATGTCCAGGTCCAGGATGGGAGTCGGTCTGGAGGAGCCCAGAGGAGAACGGTCTTGGCTCAACAAGTCCTGGAACTCCTTACAGATTTGCCTGAGAGACAGCAGGAGGAGGGGCACAGCGGGTTTACCATCTGTCTCCACCACGGCCACCACAATACCAGAGTGTTTTCCTCCCTTTCTTGTACCCATCCTCATCATTCCAGATCAATCTACATGTATGTCAAGTAGCTTCCGCTCAGCTGAAGAGGCGCCGCACACGGGAGCGGGACGATTTCACACGACATTCAAAAGAAACGCTCTGGTGACACGACGTCAAAAAGACTCAGATTTATAGTCAAGGCCAGTTGTTAGAATTTGTCCTCCTGTCTTCTCGGATTTCAGTCAGTGTGGAATATACTGCTACGCTGATAGCACTGGAAATAAAGACTGTGCGCCGATCAAAAAGAGTGGGAGCTGTTTCCCTTCAGCTCACTCAGTGTTTCAGACTTTAGAAATAAATGCAGCTCTGACTGAACACAGACCCTGTAGCTGAAAATTTACCAACACGACCCTTTAAATTTCACATGCAAGGAAGCTGTGTTCAACAAAATAGGTGTGTTTATGAGAGTAGCAGTGCTTTGAATGCTCACTTTGTAGCCAGGACCATTTTCTTGCGTGCGCTGGTTTCTTTCGGCTCGCTGTGCTGCCTCGCCAAATGTTCCCCCACCGCCTTGCTGGGGAACTCTGTCTCGCAGGTGTAGCCGAAGTCCCTCGCCAGGTGGAGCGCCTCACCTGAGCAGCAGCGCAGACAGCAGACCGATGAGACGAGCACTGGGAGGTTTAAGCGTGCAGAAAAGCCGGAGGAACCCGGGAAACGGGGTGAGGCCCTTACCCTCCACCAGGGAGGTGAGCAGCGTGACGTTGGCAGCTTTCCTCCGTCCTGCCGGCAGGTTGAGGCCCAGACGGTCTAGTTTCTCGCGAAGACATCGGCCTCCGTTCTTAGATTTCGCTCTGGGGACACGCGGCAGACGGAGAAAATAAACTTTGAAAACTTTGCGCTGCGTTTCCCCGCATCATCAAACAGTCTCATTTCACAAGACACCAAAAGACTGAATCCTATCTGGAGCACATATCACCACCATTAGCTGCTGCAGCATTGATCAGTCGGTGAACCAAAACACAAATACAACCATCTCTTTCTACACAAAGACATGATTAATTAAGTCCTCTATGAAAGTGTGGTAGAATATAGATTGGCTTTGATGTGTCAGAACCATAAATTAAAGCAGCAAATCAAAGAGGGAAGAAATTAAAACATGTCAACTCATCATACTGTATATTAGATGTGCTCCCTTCATGCATGGGTACGGTTATAAATCCCGCTGACTCGGCTTCTCACATCTCTCTCTGTAGCCGAATAAGACAGGAACAACGATCCCCGTCGTGTCTTCATCTTTTAACGTGAAAATTTTAAGGCATATGTGACTCCTTATTGTGCCATGAAACTTTAACTCTGTTTTTGGGACTTGTCTAGTTTTACTGAAGACGACTTTCTGCTCATTTTGTTGTGTTTATACTCGGCGATTCAGCTTCATTTTAAGATATCAGGAAGTGACATAAAACCATTTCAAAAAAAGCTGTTTCCAGATCATCATCTGTTGCGCGTTATTCGTTTAAATGTTATCCTACAACCCAATCAGGATCACTGTCATCATTTGCACTTTGTTTCAAATTTTCACTTTGTTGATGCCTCATCTTGTAGCACCAGCCATATTCTCTGCGCTCGCCCCCCCCCCCCCATTCTCTTCCCTTTCTCTCCACCTCATCAATAATACAGCGCTGGCAACTCTTGCTTTCCTCTGGTTCCTCTGATCCTGGCATGCTTTGGCCTGGTCTCGCCTCCCTCTGGCTCCCTGGGCATGGCGGCGCGTGCAGCCCCAGCCCCTCGTTCGCCTACAATGGTCTTTGCGGGCGCTACTATATATCCTCTGTTTTATCTGAGGTCTACAAAGACTCAGACGGCGCTCTCCAATGCTCAGAAGCCAGATTTACACTTTACAGGAAAAAAAAAAAAAGAAAAAATTGTTTTCACTTTCAGAAATCTCCCTCACCTCCTCACTTCAACATCATTACATTTGTCAGGATGTGGACTAAATAAGATTTCTACGATTTCTGTTTCTGCTTCAGCAGAGGCGTTCTTATGGGTGTTTCTTTTAAATGACAACAACTAGCTGTTAAATAATTGTGTGACTTTCAGTAAACGCTCCATGTGTTCTTTTCTGTTTTTTTGTCATTTCATTGAAACATTTAAATTCTCATATAACCCTTTTCAACCCCGTTTAGCCCTTTAGAATGCGGTCTTTGAACGTTTACATCTCAATCTGTTATTGGGGGATATTCAAGACTTAGTTTTCTCTTTTGTTTTTAAAATTTTTGAAGTCATTCTTGATGAAAAATGCTTAATTTTCATTACATGAAATCAGCTAGAAAGTGTAAAAAATTGTATTGTTTTTACAGTTTAAGAATTGAAAAAGGAAACTATTCTCCAAATAAGATATTTTTCTCAATGAATTTCTGTAAAAGGGAATAAATTGATATGTTTTATACACCATTAAGTGTTTCCATCCAACAGCATGATATTTCATTTGTAGAAAAGTGAGCTAGTCTAGCTCAACTGACTGAACCACCTTCCTACATGTAAATTAGAAAAGTCATACTGTAGTTTTATGTGTTCAGCACTTCAAGACAAAAATGGTGTCTCGGTTTTCTCAAACTGCTTCCCAGTATTTTACAGGTTTCACTGTAAACACATCTCACAGAGATAATCAGCTGCCCCAATAACTAGTGAAAGATTCGCCCTTTATAGTTCACAAACTGACATATTTCAGAATTTGAATTATGTTTTGAGACTTAATCACCTTTCTATTCCATTCACTTATCATAAAATGTTCCAAAACAGGATAAAGAGTATCAGTATTATACATATTTTACTGATTTCTCATCATGAGACATTGCCCACACACTATTGGACTTGATCAAATGTTTCAATTTTTGCAACATAAGGGCTTAAATTTCGCTGATTAGATGCCTTGGACATATGTTTGATGTAAAACCCGGCAGAAGTGATCAAATATGGCCGCTTGCAAAACATATAGGTAGAGGCCAGTGCTCATAGGACATTTCTGAATTTTGAAACCATTTGTTGGGCCTGAGCATCCTTTAAAGATATGGTTACCGCTTTTCATTTTGATTTTATCATTACAGATTTGTCAAAGATGTACTGTGAGCAACTACTTTTTCCCCCTTTTATAAGGTAACTCTGAAGATTCAGTATGACTTTGTGTTGTACTGAGAAGCTGAAGTTACAAATGGGTGACATACTGGACATTTGGTTAATATATAGGTGTAAAGCTATGTCCCTCTGTTTTTTTTTTTGTATTTTCTTTTAATATTCCAAACATTATAAGTGTTAATGGAGTCATAGTTATGAGTATACAGACCAAAACCTGTCTGTAGCAACAACATATCGATATGAGCGTCAAACCTGTAAACAGCTGTGTTGAATCGGTTCTTCCCATTAAAAAGATGAAATGATTGGATATGGAAGCAGATGGTGGCAAAAGGGTGAGATGAAATTAAAAATCCTGGTTTCCTTCATGGTTTCCCGTGCTACTGACCTGCGCAGTATGCCGCCCAGTAGTGAGGCGTTGAGGCACTCTGGTGGGGACAGTCTTCTCTTCACCTCAGCGATGGTGACTTTGTACTTCGAGGTGGAGCTGAGCAGCGAGAGTCGGCCTGGTACCGAGCAGAACAGATCTGTAGGATTCACCACGCACGTTCCCCCTGCACACACACACGAATGACACATTTGTTACAACAAAGTTCAGCAGGGAAAAATAACATCATCAATATGAATATTATTAGAACACCAATATTGGCTGTCATGGTTTTCTTCCAAAAACATGAAATTAAGATGAATGGATGGCTCCAAATTAACCACAGGTGTGAGTGTAAGTGTGTGTGATGGTCTGGCTGATGACCTGTTGAAGGTGTACCCAGTCGCTTTGGAGAACCTGCACTCTGCAAAACCATTGAGTAAATGGATGATGGAAGCTTGTTTCATTGCATTTTGTATTTACACATACAAGCACAAGGTCATTACATAAACACTTCAACTTAAACACGTGTTATAATCACATAAATTCTGCTTTTTGCAATCTTGCACTGGTTCTGGAAAATGGTTACTCTCAAAAGCTTTTTAGAGGATTTTATTTTCCAATGGATGCAGCATATAATATAAATCTGCTGTATTTTTATTTTTTTAATCAAAAGACCATCAAAAGCCTTTTTGTGCCTTGAGAGAAGACACTTTCAGGTCTATACTGAATGTATAAAATCAATTTAGACCTTGAAAAGCCTTGACTCAGAGAAATATAAACATTTTGAACTGAAAAAAAAAAAAGCCATTCATGAAAGTATGAATTTATCCTCAACAGTAGCACTGTATCTATCAGCGATCCTGAGGCTGAGATTGAGTGTGCTCATAGGAGAGCTTGGAAAATCGACTTAAAAAAAAAAAAAAACCCCAAAACAAAAACAAATGTGTATTCTGTTGGAAAAGTTCCATTGAATAGTGTTTCAGTGAGCGAGACCTCACCAGGGATGACTGTGCAGGTATTGACACTATCTCGCACTTTTGCCCAAAGAGTTTAGCATTGGCTCTACAGACACAATCCCTGTCTTTCTTTTTTGAGAGAATTGCACATACCATTGCATTATGCACAGTGAAAAAAAATCGACTATACAGATAATGAGATTTGCTAAAAAGATCATAATGTTGGTAATAATAGTGATGTAATGATTTGTTTTGTATCAAACACTTGTAGAGACAATGTACACGATTGATCTTATAAAATGAATATATTTCGTCACAAGTTTAGCGAAATTAAAACTAATTCTTTTCAAGACCCTGATGATAATGAACGTTCACATGATCATAAAGCATATGATCACGCTTCTTCAATCACTACTAGCATGATCATCCCTTCACAAGACTCTTTTTCATCAGTTGAACAGTGCATGTATATATATATATATATTTATATATATATATATATATATATATATATATATATATATATATATATATATATATATATATATATATATATATATATATATATATATGTATATCACCTTCAACCAACCTTCACATTGACTTCATTTTGTGTATACTTGATACTCCTGCATGTGTGAATAAGTGATTGTGGTTGTGATGGTGAGGGGCTCTCTGACATTATTAATTGCATCTGAATCAGTGTTACTGGATCCTCCAGGAATATATTGACTGCTCTGAGTAGGCCTATTATTATTAAACTTTCACTTGAACTAACGTCCCAAGCAGCTGAAACGCAAGGTTTCTGTCTGATGTACTGTAGGCTATATTCTATTATTCATCTGCCTCATTATCAAATCTAACAGCAGGGTGTGTCGCTTTGTTATTAGGCCGTGCTGGATATGATGGGATGGAGAAGAAGGGATGCCATTTAGGCCGAGTAGAACTATGCTGCAGGCGGAGATTGCCTGGCAAACGCCTGTCTTTTTTGGGGGCAATTGTGGACAATTTGGCCACCAACTAAGCCTTCTATATCACCAGCTGTAACCTATATTTCTGCTCTCGGAATATATTATTCACAATCAAGCAGAAACGCGCTCGATTCGCATCGTTTTTGTCGGCTGCAGGAAGGGGGAAGTCATCCTGCTTCAGCACCATGGACAGCGCCTCCACCTTTCATTCTAGCACCTGGACAGCGACTCGTGCCCACAGCACAACTGCAACATCACAATGGTGTGAAAACAAAAGGCTGTTGTACTCCAGCGGGCACCACTTTGTACAAGAACTCTGAGGGACTCAGGCTGTCAAAAAATGGAAGATTGCAAGGGAATCGATTGATACTATCGGTTGGGCTTAAGCCCCCCCCCCCCCCCCCCCCCCCCCCGCCACACACCCCTCCCCCGCCCACCCCAACCCTTGTGTGCGTGCGTGCACACGCGCGCATGTGTGTGCGTGTGGAGTCCGACTCGCCTCTATGTCTGTATGTGACACAAACCGGGCAAACCTGTCTGTCAGCCTCACGCGCTCTGACAGGGGCGCGCGTCTCTGAAAGCCGCGGGTTCACATCATATTAATTCCCCTAAAAATGTTTTGATTCAAAGTAGTTTGTATTTTATGTTGCCAAGGGCAATCGAAAAGAGCTATTGCCGGTAGTGCAGTCAGTAGAGCGCGCGGGCCCAGAGGCGATAACGGTATTTAAGCAACGGAGAGTAGCCTCGGGCTGCGGCGCGAGCGGCGGGCGGGATCACACGCGGAATCAAGCGCCTTTTACGAGTTTGCCACGAAAATTAAAGAAAAAGAGACAAGGGCCAAATGCCATTCTCCTCATATTTTAACAACAGTGTTTATACCCCCCACCCCCCTAAAAAAAAAAAAAAAAAAAAAAAAAAAAAAACCCGCTTACGTCTTGACAGAAAAAGTGCGAAGTGCGTGCACGGCGGGGAAGTGTTGGCGGGGGCGCGCGTCTGACAGATCAGCTTGATCTGCGAGGCTGCTGCTATAGAGCTGAACTGGAAAAGGGATAGCAGTGTGATTAAAAACACAGACGACTCCTCCTAAGTAGGATCCGCATTTCTTGAGTGATTTTCTTTTGAAAAAGGTTATGTGAATATTCATGCCGCCAAAGCCGCAGTCAGAAAGAACAACATTAATATGATCTCGGCTGAATCCGGGGCCCCGCTCGGCATTAGCATATCAAAGCGTCCGCCCGAGGCGAGAGAAGCTATCGATACGGGAGCGGGAGGTAAAGCAAAGATTATTGGTTGTGATGGTTGCAGCGGCTGAGCTCAGGGCCAAATACGGCGCACCATTAACCGAAAGTGATAGCGAAGGGATTCCCGCGTCAATCCGAGAGAAAAGCCCCAACACCTCGGCAGAGCTGATGAAAAATTAAACCCGAGACACAGCCTTCCTCTCTGTATGGAAAATTATACACACAGTCCCCACTAAAGAGGAAAAAAAAAAGGAAGAAAAAGAAGAAGAAGAAAAAAAAACCACAACCAGGCTTTGATGGCGCAAAAAAAAAGGCAGATCCACAGCGTGTTTAAACCCACTCGTGAGGAAATTGGCTGGCCTGCTGCGTGTTGACACAGGCCGAGCTCACATCCACACCTTCACCCTGAAGAGCCAGTCTGAGCCGTCTCTCCAACCACCTGCTCTCACACACCGCCAGCCTATACATTAAACATACAGGCGCATATACGGAAAAAAAATGAACAAAAACAAAACAGTATTATACATAAAACAGCCTCACTTCTGGGAGTAAATTGGACGAAATCCTGCATACTTGCAATATAAACACTAAATCGCCTCTATCTATCTATCTATCTATCTATCTATCTATCTATCTATCTATATTATTTAATTGATTGATTTATCTCAGTGTCACAGAAAGCCTCTTTCAGTCATGTTCATTGTCATTCGAGCTAATCTTTAAATATTTAGTAATATCCGTCTGTTTTAATCGTTCAGTTCTATTAGATTGTTTCCCCTCTTCAAGTTATTTTTCAATTTCTTTTGACATTAGAGCCATAAGATTACCAGCAACAATGTTTTTGAGGATATGATGAATTTATTTAGTTAAATTAAACATTGACAATACTCAAAAGCAGGTTATTTATTTCATGGAAATGAAAGCAAACCGTCACTATACGAAAAAAAAAATAGATTTAATAAACATAAGAAATAAAATCTTCCATCAAATAGGCAGGTAAGATGAAAAATCCTGGCATTGTCGACACTGTTATATTTGGGCTAAATGGGATGAGCTTCGTGTGAGTGGTTGAAAGGGAGCTGAGTGACAGTCCGCTGCAGACTGTTGGAGGGGAGCCCTGTCTCCGCGCGTGTTCACTGTGTTAGTGTTTAAATAGGCGAGGAAGCGGCCCCGCTCCTGCTGTAACATGTTGACAGCAGACAAGAGAGGAGCGTTCCGCCTGTTTGTCTGTCTCCTCCGCTGTCTTGTCGCGTGCAGGAGCCGCCAGTGTTCGCGGCCTCCGGTAGACACAACAAGAGAGAGGAGACGGGGGCCTTACCTCTGCGGATGACGCCCCCTTGGCCGTTCAGCACGAGCCCACACTGCGCCTCCACGGAGCCCTGCGGAGCGGAGACACACACACTCATTAGGACGAGCAGAGAGGTGGAATCACCTCACCCAGGGTTTTCTCTCCTCACAGCTGCTCCAGCACAATTTACCAGCTGCAATTCTTCAGATACAGTACAAACTAATTGTTTTCTTTTTTTCTTTTCTTGTGTTTGTATGTGTATGTGTGTGGGTGTGTGTGGGTGGAGCCATTTTTCTAGAGCATCCTAGGTGTGAAATCCCCTTTTTAATTAGCCTTCCACCCACACTAACTCGGTTTTTTTTTTTTTTTTTTATAAAAGGAAGATCTTATACAAGACACAATTGTGTTATAAAAATACATTTCATGAGAATGACTACTGCTACACACTGGAGGTCAAGGTAAATATCAATCAATGCCTCAGTATTTAAATACAGGCATGTCTTATTATATGCAAAGTATAAAGCTTTCCAGTTGACAGAAGTCTGTTCTCTCAAGAAAATGTGCATCAGTCTGTAAAATACACCCCAAACATGAATCAGATGGTGGTCCATTCATGGGGTGCCCCAAAACCCACAGAGTGAAAACCAGCCCATTCACATTCTTTAACCATTTTTTGGGTTAAGTAGACATATTGTATCTTGCGCATTTCTTTACGTTTTCTTCTAAACTGGCGACAGAAATTTAGAGATGCTCTAATACATCCTTCTGCTGAGATAGGCGATGTTCTTTCATATAAAAACATAAACGCCACAATGTCTGACCATTTCTTATTTTATGCATTTGCACTAACATATGAACAGAAAAAATTAAAATGAACAAATGACAGTAGATTTAAAAGTCAGTTGAGACGTTTTGTGTTTTTCCTTCTTTGTAGATGACACATTATACTGTTTAATTCAAGTCTACAACATTTATAATATATAGCCAGTGGTAAAAAGGGAGAAAACGCCCATTTCAAGAATTGTGTCATTGGTTTTACGCCACTTTTGCATAGATGTATTGAACGATTGTTATGGAAGAGGACATTCTAATAACTTTAAAATTTGACACAATCCTTCCACAGAGCCTTAGGGCTTAATTTACTCATAATTCATCAAGAGTCCATTTAAGTGTTAAAGCATCTTTCCAGAAATTTTGAGGTGTAAGTCAGTGAAAAAGGGGGCACCTCAGAGTCCAAACACTTCCCCTTTTTCCAGTGGTGGAAGCCTTTTTGTTAGAAAGTGTACCTCACTTAGCAGGCTCTGAGAAAAATTGAGGGCACAGTGAAATAACGCATGCAGCTCACGCAGAAACGAGCTTAATTTGAAAGGCTCCGGGCTATAAACCGAGGACAGCACCACTCACGCAGACTCAGAAATGAGCACAAAGTGTCCAGAATTCGTTGCAGCCACCAACCTGTTGGGGTGATCGCTCTATACGAGCACGCAGCGTGCAACACACAGGCCCCAGCGTGGATGGAAACCTGTTAAAGCCGCCATTTTGGTCCGGATCAGACTCGCGTGCTATCAACAATGTCATCAAGAAAGGAGAACACGCGCTTTTTATTCAGAAAAACACTTAATCCCTCGTGCGAGCCTCGAGGCCGGGCCCACGCAGGAGCCCCCTGATTAAAATAATGTGTAAAAAAAAAAAAAAAAGGGAGCTTGTTGTAGTTCTTTCTTAACCAGCTCCTGCTCTGTTTCTTTTCTTCTATTCCGCAGCTAAAGTGATTATAAAATCAATATACAAAACGCAGAGGTCTTGCATGAATTAGCTTAGTGACGGGAGAAAGGTGTGGCAGCTGCTTTTGTTCGCCATGAAAATCTCTTTAACGCGCTCAAAGATGCGCCCGGGCTGCACGGGACCAGAGGCGCATCTGTTCCGTTCATACATCCGCCCCGTGCGCGCCCAGGTTCACCCCGCACGCTCCTTTCTTCCCCTCAATGAAAGGGCCAAAACCCGCACTCTTTATGCGCCACGCAGCTTAAAGGAAGACTAATATTTACCCTAAACCACAAGGCAACAGCCCACGTTTATCAAAATGTGAAACGAAATAAAATATTTCAATATGGACTCACGTTTGTTTTTTTTTTGTTTTTTTTTATGAAACACCGTAACAGCGTTTACCCAACAAAAAATGGAAAATTCTATTTACTACAATTGCAAATCAAAATAAATTAAAATTGAATTAGCAGAAATCTTAATATAAATTCAAAACGACATAATAATAATAATAATAATAATAATAATAATAATAATAATAATAATAATAATAATATACCGGTATACATATTTTTTTCAGAAGTGACGGCTATTAGAATTAAAAAAACTTATTTTATTTTAATATTATCACACACTGTCAAAACTTTCAAAGTAGTATTTTAAAATTCAAGCAATTCTAATCTGCTTAACTATTTATATTTACGTGTATACGGAGTTTATATCACTGCAATTATTATCAGTATTATTCCATATGAAATGTAATTTGTACAGCGGCGTCAAAAAAATGTCGATAGAAATTCGATTTTATGGGAGAAAGTGAGAGCAGAGTTGTAACACTTAACGTGGCTGAAATGATGTGTCGCTGTGTTAAATTGTGTTTAACTCGAGCCGCGTTAACCAGCTCAGATGTCGCTGCATAAGTAACAAAGTTGATTGACGTTAAGTCGGTAATTGGATAAACTACGGTGCTTTATGGTGCTCGAGCCGGGCATTGTGCCCTGAACCCCCGATCCGTTAATCCGCCCTTTACCGGAGAATAGAGCAACCAGCGGCTTTTCTTTGCTTCAACAGACAGCCGGACACACACACTCAAACACACACACACTCGCAGGGGGCTCAAGAACCGTGCGAATCTGTTTTCATCTCCACCATTTCTTTACATCCAAAAGAATTATGTAAAATATGGGTCACGTGTGTTTCAGGAAAAATAAAGGGCGGACTTGACAATGGGATTGTATAGACTGCCAGTCAATTAACCTTTAGAAAGAGGCCTGCCTTTCAGAGGCGCGGTGCCGGGTGGACTTGACATTTACTCGGCCTGCTGTACTGTCACGTTTGCTTTGGCAACAAAATCATCTGGAGGTGATATTGAGTGTAATTCAGCCCCCCGAAGTGTGACGGGGGTCTTTGGGTGGACATAACCTATACAGGCCGCTGCAGATTATAGAGCGCAGACAGATGAAGCAGACAGGCAGACAGACAGACATCTGGCGCTGTCTCCCTTCAATATTTTGGGATTGCTGTGTGGCTGCTACAATGGGGAGGGAAAGTTTTTTTTTTTTTTTTTTTTTCCTCCTTCTTTTCAATAGTAGGGCAGTGGGGCAGGGAGACTGGGGCACTGGGTCCGGTGACAGCTATGAGGGTCTGCTCCCCTTTATTCTCCTGCTGTATCATATCATAGGAGGAGGGAAGGGGGGGCGGAGGGGGGGGGGGGGGGGCTGCAGGAGCAGGGACGGTACCTGCAGGTCGTCCGCCGCGGGCGGAGGGAGGCCCAGGCCGGCGGCGGGCAGCAGCCTCTGGTCCGGGTGGTGCATGCCGACGCCGTAGGCCTGCGAGCCGTGTGACGTCATCAGCGACAGGTCATGGCGCCGGTAAGCGTCGAGGCAGCCCAGCTCGCGCCGCTGCTGCTCGTCCAGGCACGAGGACTTGAGGGCCGAGCGCGCGTTGTGCAGGTTGATGAAGTCCGCCGGCTCGCCGTGGTGGATCTGCTGGTAGTACTGGCCCGAGTGCAGCGAGTTGAGGCCGTAGGCCTCCGGGGCCACGGCCGGGTGCGAGTGCTGGAACTCGTAGTGGAAGGACTGGTGGTGCAGGGGCGTGTACTGGTGGTTGGCCGAGAAGTAGGGCGAGGCGAACTCCGTCCCCGCCGGCGCCGGGTAGGTGAGCGGGGAGGAGGAGGAGTAGGCGACCGAGGAGTTGGCCACGGACTCCAGACAGCCGAGCTGCATGAGCCGGTAGCTGTTTGATCCGTCGTGACGTATCTGCGAGATAATAAAGAGACGGGGGGAAATATATGAGCCGTGTCGTTTAGCATCAGCCGGCGTCTCCTCTCTGCGCTTCCCAAACACACTCGGAAAAACACAACTCACACTCTCAAAGCGCTTTTTTTTTTTCTCTTCTTCTTCTTCTTCTTCCCACTTTTAACCACCTGAAGGAGATGTCATTTCCACACGCCCGGGAGGGGAACCAACGTGCGGCAACAGGAGCCATCGGTATTTTTCCCCTCCCTTTGGCATGCCTGTCACTCTCCTCACAGCGTTTTAAAAGGCGCGCTGTTATATATTATTATTATTACCGAGCTGCTGGCAAATTTACTGTCCCGGCTCAGCCGCGCGCGCTGAATGGGAGGAAAGCAGAGAGAGACTCAGCGGAGGTGTTCCGCCCTAAAATGTTGTAATCACCAGCCTCATTTACCCACACACACTAAATATATATAAAAAAAAAGAAGAAGAAGAAGAAGAAGCTCCGTTTCTACCGGCGGCTTCAGCGAGACGCACGACTCGCTCATCATTTCTGCTTTTTATTTCTTATCAGGCATTAAGCTACAGCCTACTCCTGTTTGAGACTTCTCCCAGAGAGCAGGAGGCATCTCCACACGCCTCCCGAAACTCCGTTTAAATCCAGCATTTTGCTCTACCCACCTGCTATAATTTGATAAATTTAAAAAAAAAAAATGAGCCTACCTCTGCGTCGTGGACAAGTCCGGGGAAGGTCGCTGACATTGTGCTTTCTCCAAAGTAACCCGTGTTTTTTTTTTTCCCCCCTCTCCTCTCTGGCCCGATCGAATAAAAATAAAAATGTGTTAAAATCCTCAAAAAGCGAGAGAAATGGAAAAGTCCCCCTCGCGCGCTCTCGGTAACGGTGGAAAGCTGGCGGAACGCGAGCGTCTCCCCTCTGCACGGACGGGGCTGGCTCACGGATTTTGTACTTGCAGGGTATTTCTCGGCTGATGTCGTAGGTCCCTTGGTAATATAGAAGTTTTGAAAATTAAGCATCAGCACTGAGGAATGGGAGGACAATAGACGGAGCGGAGCATCCCAGGAGACAAGGAATAAATATTGTATCTTCGCCTTAATAAGGAACCAAGTGCTTCTTTCAACATTTTCTACGCTTTTTGTGGACATTTTCCTTTTTGACTCGTTTGTATTTTCACAAGGTCTTCTGCTCGCTTTCGTCGTCTTATTATTTTTTTTTATTCACGTCGGCTAAGTTCTTTTGACTAAAATGTTCGGATTTTCAACGGAAATGTAAGTTTGTTTTGTAATATTTTATAGCTATTTCGGACAATTACCGACCGAATAAAAAATGGATTTCCCTTTGTTTTGCAGCAGACCTGTAACGATTTTAGCCAGCTTTAACACGGGGATTTCATTCTGAACGGGCTGTTTTCGATGTCTTTTGCATGTAAAGATGCATTTTCAACATTATTCAGATTCTATAATGTAAAAATACACGTTTCCTAATACAACAGTGGGGCATTTCAGGCTTTTATTCGATGTAATAACAAATGATTCGATTAGAAATAATCTTTTTGAGACTATGTGATTAAAATAATGCAATTTTTCAATACATATCACTATTGCTTCATGAATTTACTGTTATGTGTTATGCATTTAAACCACCTTCCAGCTCTTGCTTATATACACACATGGACGTACATAGTTTTACGTTTTGGCTATTTTTGCTCGTGCATGGAAAACAGCTTTTGAAGACTATTATTTCATTTTTATTGGGGGAGGGGGTTACTACTCCTTTGTGAATAACGACCCGACAGTGTGTCTGGGTGAAGCAAGTCAGGGTGTGGATGAAGGTTAGTTTTTAATTTTTTTTTTTTGTTGACGTTCAGGCGATTATTATTATTATTATTATTATTATTATTATTATTATTATTATTATTATTATTATTATTATTATTATCATTTATTGCTGATTATGTTGTTAATATTATTGTTATTAAATTTGGTTTTGTTTTTCGGTCAGTCGGTCAGCCTCGTGACCCTCTCTCTCTCTTTCTCTCTCTCTCTCTTTCCCTCTCTCTCTCTCTCTGTCTCTGTCTCTCTCTCTCTCCCTCTCTGCCTTTCTCCTCGTGCTGTAACTCACCTGAGCACGCGCCCTCTGGGTGGTCCTGCCCAACTGAATGGAGCCGTACAGAGATTGTAGAGAGCTGTTTTGTTTACATTTATTTTAAAATATCTTTATTAGAGAAGACTTAGGACGTTGTCAGAAAAAAAAATGCACCTTTACGGAACTAAAGTGGCATTATAATCGTAACAGGTGTACATGCGGAGCCACAAGGCGAGCTGGTTTCAGAATCCGGTCTATAATGAGATTAAATATACAGAAACAGTGAAACTAAGGCTGACTTGCCCCTAGGCCACCCGGGAAGCAACAGAAATACAAAAAAGCAGAAGCCAAAGCTTGTGGTCACAGCCTGAAGAGGAGCAGAGGGGGAATAAAGGAGAGAGGAGGAGAGGAAACTGAAGGAGGAGAGGAGAGTTATTCTACTGTCTGTCAGATTTCCTGCCATTCAAAACAAACCAGAGAGAGAGAGAGAGAGAGAGAGAGAGAGAGAGAGAGAGAGAGAATGGGGGAGGGAGGGAGGGAGGGAGAGAGAGAGAGCAATAGCTGTAACCCACAGCAGAGATAAGCCCCAATCAGTCTTGTTTTGGATGTTTTTTTTTCTCCTACTCAGCTGTAACTGTAACCAAAGCGACTCCTTGATATTATTAAAGTGCAGACTGCGGCCGTGGCGACGCCGGGACGCCGAGATTGACTCTTCAATTTAATTAAGCTACTATTTTCCCTCCCATCTGTTACTGCATGTGTCTCTTTTCTCAGTCTAATCACTTACAATAATAATAATAATAATAATAATAATAATAATAATAATAATAATAATAATAATAATAATAAAAATGTAGTTTTAGCTCTATAACAATAATATATTTGGACAAGGTGGATATATTCTCATTATTAACAGTAGATGTTATTGATTTTTCTTGGTCCAACTGAAATGCTGCTTCCTCTTCCTCATTCGTCACTACTCTGAAAAAAAAAAAACACACCCAAACAAGTTTGAATATTCTACCAGATCTTCCCCCTTTTTTTTTCTCTTCTTGATCAAGACTATTTAGCCTATAGTCCTGCAGTCATATCTGAAAAAAAGTCCTCTTAAGAATCACAAACGGCCCAGGCGGTGCAGAGGCCGCCTTAAATAGCCTCCTTTAAAAAGTTCTCAAGGCCTTTTATATTTTAATTAACCGATACCGATTGTTTTGCCTCGAGGCTCGACGTGAAACCTCTGCACGACGAGACCGGTGAAGGCCGGTTGTCGCACGCCAGGTACAAAAAAAATTAAAAAAAAAAATAATAAAAAGGAGAAGAGAGTGAGGGAGGAGGAGGAGGAGGAGGAGGAGGGGGAGGAGGAGGAGGAGGGATGAATGGGAAGGCCACCGGGCACAGAGAGATGGGGAGGAGAGAGGGAGCTTTGGTGTCAATTAAGGTACTCTAAGTGATTCTAAATACAGTTGGAATTTTCTCATTTTAAACAATAATCAGCCAATAACAAATGGGGGGTGGAGGGGGGTAGTAGACTGTTTTAAAAGTGGGAGGAGGGGTGGGGGGGGATCTTGGACAGTCTCTGGTCAATAAATAATGAAATAATCCAGCTTCCTCACCCATTGTGGTTGTGTTTTGCATGCGTTCGAGGTGAATCATGGAGGTCCAGTTTATGTTAATGGGTTTAAAGTTAATTAAACGTCTCAGACTGATGCGGTCCCCACAGTGTGCACACTCCACTGACCAGTCTCAACACATCACGCAGCCCATACATCAGTGCGAGTTTAGTGAGGGTTTTAACGCCCAGTGCTGCTGCCACTGGCAGATACATATATATACTACGTGCAGCAGCCAAACTCCAGGCACCAGTTGCACGGTAGACGGTCCTAATAGGGCTTATAACGCCGACGAGTGGCCCCGCTTTACCGGGGGCTGGGAGCGTCGCACCAGATGCGCACTGATCTCCGGACAGGAGCCAGTCCATCTGCCGCCTGACGAGGCAGGGAAAGGCCCGGAACCCCGCGCAGTGCAGCCCAGAGGCGAGAATTTAGAGCAGCCCAAAGGTTCGCGGATGAACCGAGAGCAGGGGGCCTTGTTGTCATATTTCTGGAGTAAATTGGGATGGGGAGCAGGTTTGGCATTTAAAGATTTGTGAAAGCTTTTTTTTTTTTTTTTTTTAATGGCCCTTGTGTGTTTTTTTCTAAACTACCAGTTTATACAAAAAAAGAGAGTAAATGTCCTCTAAACCTACAATTACAGTGTGACCTTCATGGAAGTTTACTTTAATGACATTTAATCAGCCACTTGTGAAAGATTTTTCTCTGTAGTAAATAATGAGGATTTTTTTTTTTAGATTTCTGCAGTTTTGATGCCACAAACTATTTTATTGTAGCTCACTGTGCAGTCTTTGTCTCAAAGCACAAAGTTCACAGTTAAAAAAAAAAAAAGGAAAAAGGAAAAAAAAAAAAAAAAGTGGAAAGTCATTTTCCCAAGCCCGGCCGCGTGTGATGCCACCTCTTTTTGTTTTCTCCTCTTCTCAGATCAGACCTGATTGGCTTAAACGGTTTAATACTGGACGACTTCTTATTCATAATAGATCACTATATAGCCTGCAGTCATTAGTCTATCGCTGCCGGTGTAAGCACTAATCCCCTTATAGGCTTTAAGACTACTTTAAGTATATTGTGTCAGATTCTAACACTTACAACAAGTGATGGTGCGTTTAGTGGGAGTGGGGATCCATGCAGAGCTAAAAACAGCCTATGGGCTCTGCAAGGCTGATGCTGCTGGAATACACTGCAAAACACTTTTAATATATGACTGAACTTAATTTGCAGAAAATCTACCGACCAGTGAGGGCAGATTCAGGAAACATCTCAAAAAAAAAAAAATCACAATGCAGTCTGACTCCAGCCTTTTGTGCACGCTTGCTGGCCTCGTTTGGGAGTCTGTTTGGGGTTTTAATCAGCTCCGGACGTGCAGCAACCTCATATGGCCATGAGCGTCCGTTAACTTGGCCCTGCAGCCTGGGCTGTGTGTGTGTAGTAGCAGTGTGTGTAGTGTGTGTGTGTGTGTGTGTGTGTGAGCCCCGCACCTTTCCACCCAGAGTAACGACTGAAGGCAAACCATAACAAACGGCCCAGAAGATGTTTGTCTTCCATCAGCAGCAAAAGCAATTAAGAAACGGGAGTGTGTGACCTAGATAAAGGATGCGCCTCGGAAGGAAGCACAGGTTAATATGCTAATATGGATCTGCTAATTGTGGGGATTTACTTGTCGGTTTGCGGAGGGGAGGGGCCCGGGCGTCACTGCCTTGTTTAAGCCTTCAAGATTTGCAGCAAATTAATTTCTCCCCATGCAGTGCGTGAGGTGAGGCAGGAAACAGGTGGTCGCTGTTTAAATGGCCAGTCAGGGAGAAACGGGGCAGTGGATGGGCCTGGATTGGTCGCACTTGCCCTACTTTGCCCCACCACCCCACCCCACCCCACCCTCACCATCTCCATTTCCCATGCATTCCTTTTACCTTGTGAGGATTTAAACAAATATCATGTAAAATACATCCACATCCTGTCAAGTGCATATATCATATTAATTATTATCGCCCCGGGGTGACACCCCCCCCCCCCCCCCGAACTCACCCCACCCACACACACACAGAGCCGCAGGACATGCTGGTTACTTCAAGGACCCCGCGTCTCTCCAGGAATAGAAAATATTGCGGAAAAAGTCCCTAAATGCAGGACTTTCATGAGTGATGTGGTTACCTGTCACACGGCGCGTCCACCGGGTATCACTGTCGGTTTGTCTTCCCAATTAGACTGTTTGATTGTTGTTCTTTGTGGCTGTAATTACTCCTGAAGTCAATTGAGAAGTTCAATCCAGGTCAGACACGTGTCAGCTGCTGCGAGGAAATAAAGAAAAGGCCAATCTGCTGCCAACGGACAGTCGCTCACCGGCATATTGGATATATTTCTATCTAATCCGTAGGCCTGATAATTATAAACAACGATCTTCTCTGCGCTTTTTAATCATCTCTTATCAAAACAATCTTTTTTTTTTTCATTTTAAATTACATGTGTGATCAACCAGACTTTTTTTTCTTGCATTTAATTGGAACAATAGGATAATCACATGTATAGTAACTTCTGGGTGATCACTGGTCGTCTGTTCGAGCGTCCTCGGCTCTTTTCTTTCGGGCCAGTCTGAATGATTAACAGTATTTTTAATAAACGATTACAGCCATCATCCGCGTACAACCGAAGCTATAAAATTGATCTCCAGAACTTAACTCTAGCAGCTGTTGGATCAGAGTCAGCCTGCTGTGTGTGTGTGTGTGTGTGTGTGTGTGTGTGTGTGTGTGTGTGTGTGTGTGTGTGTGTGTGTGTGTGTGTGTGTGTGTGTGTGTGTGTGTGTGCGTGTCGATCGATGTTCATTAACTTCTCTTTTCAGGAGTTTCTGAAGTGCTCCTGAAGATCACACGGAAGCTAAAAGTCTTTTGACTATTTCCCATCCAGCTTTTTTTTCTGTGTGTGTGTGTGTGTGTGTGTGTGTGTGTGACGCACAGATGGGAGGGAAGAGGAAAATGTACTTTCAGATTTTCATCATCTCTTCTTCCTCCTCTCTCTCTCTCTCTCTCTCTCTCTCTCTCTCTCTCGCTGTCTTTCTTTTAACATCCAATCCTGTAGTTGCACGAGACGCAACAGGCAGTGGTTGAACCCCCCCCCCCAACACTTTTATGACTTTAAATTAATATAGTTATCAATCAGCTCAGTTTGTTTTGTTTGACTGTTTGTTTATGGTGCAATTCAGTTGTGTCTGTGGGATTTTCAATGTGTTAAATATTTCCAGTGTTCGGAAAAAAAATACATAAAAATGATAATATGCATGAGCAGTTATGAGTTTAGAAATGGCTCCAGGCCCCAATATAAGCTTTCTTCAGCGTGGCAAGTTTAATGCTGAGAGTCAAGTGGGTCTTTGACCTTTTAACTTTATTCTCACTGCAGCCAGTTTCGGCTGATGCCAAACTGCTGCTGCAACGATCTGACTGGGAAATTGGCATTTATATATATATTCGATGCAAATCAGCATGTCATGGAAATCACTGAAAACTGAATATGGATCGGAATTTGTTAAAAGTAAAGTGAAAAAAAAAAAACATCCCTCCAAATACAAGGACCCCTACATGGTTCAGTTGTATTAAGAAGGGTAATTGGGATCCAGCCTTGACATTGGCCCCTGCCAAGAAGAGTGTGTTTTGTTATTGGAGCAAGGCACAGAATCCAATACCATGTCAATATAAAGTAATATGCCATTTTTTTTGTGGTTGTTTCCTGAGTTGAGCTGTTGATGCATTATCTTCCACACTCCTGAGTTTTTTTAAAGTAATCATACTCCAAATATTGTGGCTGTGGGTTTATTTAGCCAGTGATCTCTTAAAGCAATGGGCTGTCTGCTCATTATTTTTTAGAGTTTTTATGAAAAAAATGAATCACAAAATTGTTACAGTTGATAATTTTTTATGTCTAAAGCTAAATAAATTAGTCTGGGATGCAGATGTGAGGATCTTTATTCTCTGTGCATTAAAAAATAACAATTATCGTCTTGTTTAAGCTGTTTAAGTGTCCGAAAACTTACTACCAACTGCTTGTATGCCTGCATATTAGTCATTTACAACAAGCTGTGTGTGTCACCTTTTCTGTAATCTATAATAGAACTTGCACACTTGCATTTTTGGTGTTGTGCATAAAAAAAAAAAAAAACTTCACCCACTGTAGTGCTGTTCTTGTCCCAGCCAGCAGAGTGCGCCGCTTTGGCAGTGCAGCCTGAGGGGAGATTAACCTGCAGGTCTCAGTCAGAAGAGGACACACACACACACACACACACACACACACACACACACACACACACACACACACACACACACACACACACACACACCCTCTTTCAAAGCCAGCGAGTGTACACATGCAAGAGGGGGGGAGATGCAGGTTCAATGACTTTGATCATGTAATTCCTGCGTAATCTCTGTAATCTTTTAAAGCAGAGTTCTTTGAATGTATGCTGTATGTGTGTGTGTACGTCTGTGTGTGTGTTTTCGTGAAAGCGTGAGGGACAATACACGTGATGTACATCGGACTCGCTGCAAAGACTCCAGCTAAAAGGGGAAATCTTCAGGAAGCAAATGATGTGAGCGCTGGCCTTCCTGGTTTTTGACTTCTCTGTTGATCAGTGGGTAAACATGGGTCCAAGTTTCAAAGGAGGATCTGCGGAAAAAAAAATGGAGAGACAAGAAAGTCAGCGCAGCCAAAAACTGCTTCAAGTTTAGCTTTATTTTGTGAAAGTATATGACAACACTCAACTTGAAAACAGCGCCAACCATGTCAGTCTCCACCAAATGCCTTGTGATCCTTTGTTTTAAGTCATGGACAGTAATGTTTTCACAGGACATGTTACTGTAGTGGTCTAAAACTGAACTGAATGCCATTTGTCTGTACAATGAAAAGCTAAATAAAGTATTATTCACAAAAATTTCAGCTTTGATGTTTGTGTGTTCTCTCTTGTGTAAGCAGTGGACAGTCTGATGCTCTGAGTACTTCCAGCCTTGATTCAGTCGCTGCCTCTAGCAAACTGACTGAAATCACGTCACAGATCAAGAAATGGGAAACTAATTTCTTCAAGAAACTTACGGTCGTCTTGCTTGTAATGTCTCAGTTCTAAACCTTTTGGTAACTCTTGGATGAGTTTGTCCTTCATCCAGCACAAAGGCGATGGTGACACTAATGGTGATACTACGGCAGTTTCTATTGTTTCACAAAAATATACAGTTAAATCTGGTGCGAGGAAGAAAACTCTAAAGTCTATGTTTGGTAAACTTGAAAGACTAGAAGGGATTCTTTTGAACAATAACCCTCCAGACATTATTTTTATGAAAGAATCAATTTTTTCCGACTGTTTCAGAGCAGTTAAACACCCTTGTAGACTGCAATAGTAGTTTTCACGGCTCATGTAAAATATATGAAAGCTTAGAGACATTTTAGTGTAGATATGGGCTAGATCTACTAAAGCAACTCCATAAACGCATTCACAGAAACTTCTCAAGCTATTCATACCAAAGAAACTGTTACGAATATTGAATAGGCTTGAAAACATACAAGTTGAATTAAACTGTTCAAGTTTGCAAATTAACAATGACCTCCTAAACCTAAAGTAGCACATATTCATAGGAGATAAGTGTTCAGTGGGGCTGCACAGGAATGTGCTCCCAGTATTTTTGTGAGGAGTTTGCACGTTCTTTCTGTGTGCACATACAGTACATTTTACAAAACTGTCACTAAAGATTAGACATAGCTTATCAAACACTTGAGTCTGACGGTGCTTTACAATGTGTTTGACTGTTTCCTGGAGCCAGGAGCAAAGTTTTTACTGTTTTTACTGTTAATATTCTAGAAAAAAAACCCCTCTGTAAAGCTGTGCATTGACTGTTCTGTTATTGAGGTTACCTTGTTTCTCATGGACGCTCCTGGATCAGCTGCCACTTATTATGTTTCCTTCTTCGCACTGGGCTTAACTTTAATGCACAAACTAACTATTCATGTGAGAAGACATTTCCATATTATTGAATGTTTTTTTACAGCCGTGACTTAAATTATTGCAAATAATCATCTCGACTACGGGTAATATATGAAAACCCTAGTGAGAGCAAAATTATTTTGCACTCTTTGGAGCGTGTAAGTTATTTTTAACAGAGCCCGGTGTGTAATGAGGGCTCCAGATATCACAACCCCATGGCCGTAACTCCACCGGCTGGTGCCAAAGCACGGAATAAGATCGGTTATGTCCTCAAGCAGTGCGCCAGTTTAAGAAATCTTTAGACATTTCAGTGTAGAAGTTATACTAAAGATGTCCGGACATCTTCTGGACTGTTTTCTAGTGCAGAACTTTTACTTTAAAACCACAACACAGCAGATCCATCGGGCAATAAAATATAGCTGAAATAAAAATGATTAACTTTGTTTAAATGCAAAATTTAGTTCGGAGCCACACTGCATTTTGTTGAATCTAAGGTTTTCAGAGTAATCTGTAGGCAGAGCATCATCGGTGTGGCAGTACCTGAGTGACTTCTGCAGGATGTCCATCAGTAATGTCTGCACTAACAATGGTCAACTGAAGACTGAATATATATGTTTATCTTAAAAAAAAATAAAAAAAGGAAGTTTGCACGGTCTTTCACTCATCCAGGCCACCATCAATCATATTGATCTCCACCCCTATTGCCGTGCGGTTCAGCTGCCTCCCTGCCTGTGTTGTCTTTCGGGCCTGTAAGACTTTTGTTTATCCTCAAACGTAACAGAGTCTGATCAGAAGCGGGGAAGGCGCACATGAAACGGTACCCAGACTACGCGGCGAGGACTGGAAGAGACGCCGCGAAAAACTTGAAAGCGGAGTTGGTCAATTATAACAGACTCCTCCAGCTTTGAGCCTTTGGTTGGCCATAAGCTCCGGCGCTGTTTTCTTAAGTCATCTCGCTGCCAGAGAAATCCTGTTTACCGTGTAACAACAAGCGGGGATGTCAACCACGGCGAATACGCGTGCACCTGAGATCACACAGATTTGCTGCTTTATGGCAAGACAAACACCCACATTACACACTCGCACACCACAATACACAAGAAGAAGCGCGCCACAAAAACACCCTCGGAATTTTTTTTCCGTGTGTGTGTGTGTTACTTGACTGCTCCGGTATAATTACCAGGGAAGTCTCCTGATGTGAAACCTTTGCTGTTCTCACAATGAACCCATTTACCGCTGCAAACCATCAAACGCCTGCCACACACACAAGGTGGTGGTTAACGTATACCAGCATACACACACACACACACACACACACACACACCAAGAGAAATGTATATACACACACACTCATGCACACACCAACCATTTCAAACGAATGCAGGGAAATAAACAGAGACGAGAGCACACAACCCCTTCAGCCCTCTGGGAATTTTACTATTCCGCACTTCTCTGCTTCTCTCATCCCTTCTCTCTCCCTCTTTTTCTCTCTCACTCACACACTCACCCTCTCACTCTCTCCCTCTTTTCCTCTCTCTCTCTCCGTCTCTTCCTCTGCTCCTTTGTCTCCCTGATTATGCAGTCGATCCCAGGGTGCTCCACTCACTGAGATCATCCACCTGTCAATCTGAAGCACACACACTTTTTTTTTTTTTTTTACACACACACACACACACACACACACACCATTCCACCAGTGATATTGATACAGAGGAAATATTAATGACTTCACTCACCTGCAATACACTGTTGTATCTTACACTTCCAACACTGGGCCATGCAATTCATCAAGACACAGTTCTGGAGAAACTTCCACTCAAAAAAAAAAAAAAAAAAGAAAAGAAAAAAAAGCACAAGATGTGGTGAAGTAACATTGAATGAACACACACACGCATACACACATATGCTCACCATGCACAGGCTTGTCAAAAAGTGTCACATCAAGTAGTAAAAAAAAAATGCAAGATGGCGTGTAATTTTAGCACATCTTAAACGTGTGTCATTGTTTATTTTTTAGTGCTTTGGCACATGTATGTCTTTTTATTAGAGTTTTGAGCTGCTGCAATCACAGCCTGTGTGTCGTTATGTGTTTATGTTGAGGAGAATATATTACAGTGAGGCCCTCATGTACAAAGAAATATACAGGCAGCCAAGATGGATCGAGCACAAGGTATAAATATATCATGCATCTATCTCCTTAGTCACTGCATTTCAATGCATGTTGGATTATCCTATGCATATTTCAATGATTTGTTTGTTGTAGCATGTCTAGATTTACAAGTTGAGTAAATGTTGCATTCTGGCCCAGATATGAACTCTTGTGACACACACACACACACACACACACACACACACACACACGAAGTATAAGTCAGTTAGTGTTTTGACTGAAGACGCCTAAAGAGCAGGTTCTTGTCCTTTATACAGTAATTCATGTTTTTTTTTTGCGCATCTCTTCACTGAAGCTTCAAGATTTTCAGATGTATTCATTCTTGAACAATGACTGGTAATAATGCCAAACATTTGGTTCTTCTCTGAGTCCCTCAGCCTGACATTGAGTAGAGAAGATGAAACTCTTGTCGAGTAAGAGTGATTTTATCAGAAATGTAGCCAAATGATTGCTTTCAAATCCTTCTTCCGGGCTCATGAATTGATGTACATTTGAACAGTTTTAGAGAGAAAGTTGCCTTTTTGTGTTGCTCCATTTACTTTTATTTAACCCGTTTCTGACTGATCCGTCCTAAACCAAGGCCTCCAGTTTAATTCCAGGACAGTCCGTCACGGTGCAGAAGGGGTATTTTTAAAACATCCAGTACAAACATCTTTTTTCCTTTTTGTTGGCACCTAAAATCTTCCTAAAACAACAGTAATTGTCAACAAATAAGCTCTGTTAGGCTCATATAATATTGATTGTTTGTTTGATTTATTACTTCTTTCTTATGTGATTAATTGGCATTAAAAGCCACACCATCCGTAGATCCTCACTGTGATCTCCACACTTCACCATGTCTTTGTGTTGGCGCCGGCACTTCCACCACCGTGGTCTTATAAAAAAAATATAAAAAAAATAAAATAAAAAACCTCCGCTGACTTGGAGTGTAATGAAGCTATTGGCAGCATCATAACCCTGTATTGAAGAGTCTCTCTCCACCCCCACACTGAGCTGTTATCTTTTGGTAAGGTCAAGAAGAAAAACCTTCATTAGAGCCTGAGGACGATGCTGACTGCCTGAGAATGGGAAATCCAGTTTCTGTATACATGATAAAGCAGGCATGTCCTTCATCTTTTTCACTGTGAAGTCTGCTTTAGTTTCAGAGCATCCCTGCGCCCGACTGAAAGAGAGGAGGATAGGTAGGCACTGTATGTATTTGGTAGCTGGATGATAGAGGTGCACAATGGAGAGGTAAGTAGATGGAGAGGTAGTGTTGATAGATGCGTGCATTGGTTAGTACATATGTGTAGGTAGCATTATTATAGATATGTGAATAGATCAGTAAATAGACAGGTTAATGGAAATTTGGTCGAAGGTTGTTCAGAAGATTCGGTACATAGTGTGATGGGTAGATGATTTTTTCTTTCTTTGTTTCATCCTTCATTTCTGTCCTTCAGCCTGTTTGATAAGTAGGTAGGTAGATCGATGGGTCGTTCGAGAATTGATGAATGAATGAGTGGATGGAGGCATAAAGGTTGGCTGCGCTGCACGGTGCAGGGATGGACGGTGTCTCCATGTCTCCGCAGCTCATTTCATTTCTCAGCCTCACTCCATCACCCTCGATGAGATCCTGGGCCTTAGCCTCCTGTGCTCTGATAGCAGAGGTTACCATGGCAACGGAGTGGTCTTGTGGCCCTGGATGTACACACACGTGCACACCCACACACACACACACACACACACATTTGCTCTTTGCACATCTCTTCATGCATACATATTCAGAGCTACAGGTGCCCCCAAAAGTATCATCCTTCCTGATTTTGATTGACACACTCGAGGGGCGGTGGATCACAATTAGTGATGCGGCTAATTTCCCACAATGCCCTGCAGCCACTGGGCACCCACTGCGCCCGCAGCCAGCTCATCAATATTCATGAGCCATCTGATGAATATGTAAATGGGGAAAAAAGCGCTGGTGTCCAGGTGAACAACCGCAGCGCACCAATCTGAGGCCGCCGCACGCGCTCCGCGTTCAGGGGTGGGAGAGTGGCAGGAAGTGGCGTCTCAGGGCATCAAAGAGATCTCATCATAATTACAAAGATAATTAATGCATGAAACCATAAACTCTGAGATCTAAATTAAGACGAACCCTTACATCACTAATTACACAAATTACGAGTCTTAACTTGATGGATTTAAATCATCTGCCATAATCTACTTAACCCACAATTAGTATTCTTCCATGCAATTTGATCTGAGATTAATATTTAGCTAATCTCATCCTTTTCACATCATCCAAAACAGATTCAACCATGAACATAAAATGTTGCACAGTACATGAAAGCTGAACCTTACTTCTGACTTCAGGTCTTGGCGTTAGTTAAAAATTTAACATAGATACTCAGTTACAGCATTTATCAGAACACAACTCGTCATCCTAAAACTTTGCTTCATGAAGTGTTGACCTCCGTCCTGATTATTGTCACAGACTGTGCATCAGGTTTTTTTGAAGTCTTGTTTTTTATGAAACTGCATTTCAGCCTCAATATTTACCTTCACGGACTCCACAACAGCAGATTATCCTTCAGTCTGAAGATTCGTCCGTTATTCTCCTCAGTTAACGCCAGGTAGTGTGGCCTTTAAGGCATCAAATGTTTGTGGCACCTCAAATAAAGCACCCCCCTCCCCCCCCCTCACAAAACAGAGATGAATAAAACTGATAAATAAGAATTGCAAACTGCACTGTATTGAAATACATGTTTCACAAAGTATAGCTAAAAACCTAATCTAACCAAGATAATTTTCAACAGATTTATGATCAAATCCGATGTCACCTTTTTTTTGAAAAATCTTTTTTAATATTTTCAAGTGAAACACGTCCGTCTGGCAGTAAGCAGCACTTATCTCAATGACTACCACAAATATTCAATAATGTATCATGTGACTGTAATCATTATATCAAATAGCCCATCTGTGTGGCTGCTGGTAGAAGAAGATCTTGCAATTTCAGTTTTGTGGGTTCGATCCCTCATATAACACTGTCCGTTTGTCCAAGTATCTCTGAGACAGCCAGACTCTGAACTTTGCTCCCATGGAGGTTGAGCATCTCGCACGACAGTCGTCTTTATCGCTGTGTGAATATAACTCTCGGTGTAAAGTACGCTGAGACTCCCAAAGCAGTGAAGATACTCTGATGGAGTGAACCCTATTTTTAATTTGGAACTAGATTCTCAAATATGGTCATTAACCCGATAAAAGGTAAATAGAATTCACTGCTTTATCACTTATTCCGTTCATATAAGAACAGTTTCTTCTGTTTGCCTGCATGACTCCCTGAAATTTAGCCAAACTCAGATAAGAATGTTTTTGTTGTCCTTTTAGTAATAAGTTAAATAGTGAAACTTGAATTTAATTTTGGCGATTGTCTCCTGGTCTGTTGTTTCTTTTGTTTGGCAATACACAATAAAACTGGCAGAGGTTTTAGGTCCTTAAGGCTTGTTTGTAGAGTCGCAAGATCAAACCTACTCTAATGAACTATGGTGACAAGATGACATCTGTGGGCGGGATATTTACACAAACTCAGTTTCAGCTTCCTGCTGGTTTGTTCTCCAGCACCACTAATTGTTGGAGCCGAAGTTTCCATTTATCAAGTGGATAAAACTACTTTGCTGACCCTGCAACCATCCCGTCTTGTTATGACACTGTTATATGAAAGTGTTTTTAAGGTTCAAACACACTGTATAATCACACGTACACATCTGCAGCTGTACTCGGTGCTGCTACGCCGCAGATCTGGGAGGAAAAAAAACCAAAGCGTGCAGATCACAGTCACGATATAATCAACTCTGAGTTCTGAGGGGGGGGAAAAAAAGCATCTCACTCCTTCCTTCCTTTACCTTCTTCTTATCTCCAAACTGTCTTTCACTACAACTGCCACCATCCCTTCCCTGGATGTGAGGCGCTCGGCTGACGCTGCGACACAAACAACCCCAGTCCTGGGATGGAGCGCTCAGGACAGACGACAGAAACTTAAAGATGGGGCTCACGTTGAGGTGCAGCTCCGGTGCAGGGTTCAGCTAAACCAGAAGGTTTATAGCTAGGCGTGCGTGTGTGTGTGTGCACGCGTGCGCGCGCCTGTGTGTGTGTGTGTGTGTGTGTAGGTGTTATTGAGGAGCTTGGTTTTCCCCTGAGAGATCCTCCATTAATTGTGAAGTGAAGGAGCCTGAGGGCGACACCAGGGACCTCCATTAAACACAGACAGGCAACTGACAACCTCTCTCTTTCTCCCTCTCTCTCCCCACTTTCTTTTTCTCTCACCCCTCATCCCCTCCCTCATTTATCCTCTAAAATTCAAATTCACATTCAAATTTAAACAAGGTTCATTGCCATGAAAGGAGCAACCCTAATGTCGGCAAAGCAATAACAACACACAAAAGAAAATAGTTTTGTTGATTCTGGGAGGCTGCAAACAAGGAAGGCATCACCTAAATGTAGCGTGCATGCATAAAATATCTAATTTCTGCAAATTCCAAGCAGCCATTACCCAAGTTAAACAGCTTTTGTTGTGCAGGGATCTTTTGCTGCTTTTGTCTGATTCTATCACTTTCTAATTTCTTCTGCACACTTCAGACATTCATCGCTGTAGACGCCCCAATTATACTTTAAAGACGCCTCACCATTCTTTAACGGGCTGGGTTTTTTTCCCTTATTTTATTTCTCACTTTTGGCTCGTTCCACACTTTAGCTGATAAGTCTGCAGTCAGTGGAGATAAACTTTGTCTCCTCAGAAGCGAGTTGAAACTTGCTAATGGGGTTGGTTCTGTCCTTGGAGCCTGCCCCATACTATGGGTGCTTTTTGTAGCTGAGCTGCAAGTCCCTTATGAACTTATTTCCAGAGCAGGGTAATTATTGCAGGTACAGTGCCTCAGGACGAGTACCTGATTCCCAACAGGATCTGTCTGGACTCCCGCATAAGCCCGCTCTGAGATCTCCTCCAAACTGCCAGTCAGCGGTGAGATCTCCTTCGCCATAGTAATCGCTGTTTCTTCATCCCCAGCTGAATTTCGGCTGGTACAGGTGTAATCACTCCGGATAAAAGCCTGCCTGGAACACGGTCACCTGTTAGATTTCATTGTTTTCATTTTTTATCCTCTTATAGGTCTTTCATAATAATAATGTGTGTGTGTGTGTGTGTGAGATGTGTGTGTGTGCGTGTGTGTGCACACGCCGGGGCATGTGTGAGCAGTGAGGGTCCCCCTCCACTAGAGGGAGCAGCAGTAGTGTTGAACAGGCTTCTCTCCCTGTCAGGTCCTGACTCACCCCCCCGCCCCCTGCATGACTCTGGCCGTCACACACAAACACAAACACAGCCGTACTGTTACAGTACATGTGAATCCCGCTGTAGGCAAATACCAGTGAACCTAATGGAGTCCACCTTATAACTCTGATTATCAATGAATTTGCCAAGCGAAGCACTGATGTGCATTTTAAGGCATATGCACAAACACACATATGCACTCACACACACACACACACACATATATACACATACGCCACAGCAGATGTTAAGGATTAGTGTGTGTGTATGGGTGTGTGTGTGCGTAGCCTCAGGCACTGTTCAACAATGCATTATTCCTGAGTGCACCAGTTAAGAGGGGCACTCCGTCTCCATGGCAACCGCCCCGGCTCTCGTGTAAACATGGGGGTAGTTGAACGTCGGCCCCAATAAAGTGGGAGATTTGCCCCCTAGATTAGAAACAACAAAAAGATGATGATAACAGGGTGGAGTGTAAAAGCTTCTAAAATAGTGAGTCCTTGATGTGAGGGCAGTTTGGGTAAGATGGAGGTCAGGAGGATGCCTTAAAAAAAAAGATAGAGAGAGAGAGAGAGAGAGACATAGGTATATCGATCATATGACAAGAACATTTTTCCCCCTCATTTTCTTCTTAACCTGAACTCCGTGAACACACTCCATTAAATAAGTTTAAGGTGAATTATGTTGAACTGAAGGTCAGAGCGGATGATCCTGAGAAACAAACACGTTCCTTTCTTTTCAGTGTAAATAACGGGGGTCTAATGACTGGTGCAGAAACTCACAGAGCCGCCCGCTCTCTGTCCGATATCTGAGGAAATCTGGCTTTGTTGTGCAGGATATAGACAGCTGCCAACTTTTGGCAGCCCGTGGTGAGACTGGTGGACTTCTGGAGCAGATTAGAATAATCACAGAGGTCCCACTGGGCCTCAATATGGGTCAACCAGGAAGAAGGATTCTCAGCTATAGGAGAGCAGTAGGTTGTTGGTTTTGTAATGGACAAAATTGGAAGCAATATTGTGGGGCAAATAAGGCCGACGGTGTTTTTCCTTTCTTATTCTCCTTTTTTCATCACATATGCATGTCTTGGAACGCACTACTCAATAGCAAGCATCATAAATATGACTGGTTTTAACCCAGCAGGTGAAGGTAAAAGCTCACAAAGTTCAGATTTTTAAATATCAGTGACTGACTTCTCACATTTATTATAATAATATGTATACACCTGTTTGATCAATCCAAGGATGTTTGAATGAAACAAGTCAGAAAAGTCACGGATTCTGCTAATCAGCTAATTTACTTTTAACAACATCAACTCTGGCTTTTTTTGTATTATTACCTTTTTCTACCATTAAATTCTCCAAAAAATGTAACCATGCATGGCTGTGAAAGACTTTTTACAACGACGTCGCTGTTTTCTCAAAATTAAAAAAAAAAGTGAGTTTTTTCATCATCCAATAGTTTAATGATGAATCAGCAGAACTACTGTGTTTTTTTCATCAATTTATGTTCATAATTAAAACTGAATCCATCCATTCATCTCTCTATCCATCCATCGACACCTGGGGGCAATTTAGGGTCACCAGTCAACCTCACATGCATTTTTTGGACTGTGGGAGGAAACCAGAGAGGAGAAAATAAATCCAAGCACACACAGGAAGAAGAAACGATCTCCTTTTTTTATTTCAGTATAAAACAGTATATTATATTTAACTTATTGCAGTGTATAGCATAAATCTATATTGTTGTTATGTTTCAGCTAATATTTACTGCAACACCGCATCATAATGTTGTTTCTTTCATTATTATTATATATATACAGTATATATATCCTGCTATGGGGTGTCGTATCACATCAACAAGCATTTTTTTCCCCCCTCTATCTCCCGATATTCTATTTATACTACTGTATCTGTTTGTGTTATACAGCCCTGATTGTATCACATTATACTGTATCACATCAGACTGAATTGTGCTGCACTGTATTCTGTTTTGTCACATTAGATTGTTCTACATTTCACTTATAATCTCACATCATTCTCTCATTTTGCATTGGGCTGACAGTGACCCGTGTCTAATATAACTATTTACTCTGTCAGTTACAACAGGACAGTCAAAAAGTGTGGAGAATAGTAAGGAATGAGTGGTTCATCCTCCGTGTTTAAAAGAAGTTAACACGCTGGTTAAGTTTTGTGTATTTTTTTCACTATGACAGGAGATCATTTGTTTTATTTTGAGAAAAGAAGCTCATAATGACTTTTTTTTTTTTTTTTTTTTTTTTTTTTCAATAGCTTGCTTGGTGGTTTCTCGTGAAACAAACAGTGGTGTGTAGAGCCGATCCAGCCGAACCCAGCATGTCATGTCCAGCACCTCAGCCAGGCAGAGCCATTACTGTCTGGAAGCCACACAAGCAGAAAAGCAGGGGCGACGGGGTTATAATGCTCATGAGCGTGTTCATAAGTGTGTGTGTAGGTCCTAAACTCTCTCTCCAATGGAATGGCTTCTTGTGCGCGCGTGTGCGTGTGTGTGTGTGTGTGTGTGTGTGTGTGTATTTGTGAGTGTGTATGTGTGTATCTGACAGCTCAGATGAGGACTGGCTGCAGGCAGCTGCTTTGCTCGAGGCCACATTCAGTTCCGTCGCGCTGCATTAGTCCCCAACCAACCTGTCACCCCTAGCAAGAGAGTGATAGCACGCAGCACACACACACACACACGCACACGCACACACCTAAGCGCTTTTACGCACATTCATCAGCAGCTTCCCATGAGTTCAGAGTACTCAGCAGCACGCAGCACATTGACTCATGCAAAGCAAACACAATGCAAAGATCACGGCGGCTTCACTTTGCACTGATCGAACACGGGAGCGGCGGCTTCCCATCCGAGCTGATCCGGAGCCGCTGATCTGACGGAGGAAAAAGTGTTAATCAGAGCGACTATAGCCAAAGTGCAGCGTGTGTGTGTGTGTGTGTGTGTGAGTGTGTGTGATTTATGTGTGTGTGCAGTCCGTCAGTGCTGATATGCTAGTGAGGGGGACTAACCGGAGTTGAGTGGAGTCTTTTGTAGCGCAGGCGAGGCCCTCAGGCACAGCCCCAGACCTAGACCCCCCCATCACCACCACCACCACCACTACCATCATCACCACCCACCCACATACCCACAACTCACACACACACACACACACCGACGAGCGCACACACCACATGCATATGCCCTCGGCCGTCGTGCTGTAGATCTGATGTGACAACTACAGTGGGGCAGACTTTCCCACCATCACCCTGCGTTTCGAGGGGATGCGACCGTGTGTATGTGTGTGTGTGTGTGCATGTGTGTAGCAACTTTGGGGTGGGGTTAGTTGAGGGTTGTCATAATGAGGCTTGGTTTGGTTTGGTGGGACAGATGTTGGGATTCGGAGGGCATCGGTTGAGACATGGATGTGATGGTTCATTAGTATGAGAATTCTCTCTCTCTCTCTCTCTCTCTCTCTCTCTCTCTCTCTCTCTCTCTCTCTCTGTCTCTCTCTCTCTCACCCTGTCTGCTTCATTGTGTTTTTCTGTCTCTATCTCTTTTCTCTCCCTCTCTCTGGTATGATTTCCTGTGCCCGGAGCCACTGACAGAGGCAATTCTTCCCCACTCTGCTGCAATGGTGCATCTCTGATTAACTTTTAATGACTTCACTATTACAACCAGACTCACACACACACACACACACACACACATAAAACCACACACTCTGAGACCGCCGCTGACTGCAGATGCGGTCTAGCAATGAGACGAATCAACCAAGAAGTTTGCACTCTGGCTCAACTGAACTAATCACTGGCTGCAGTAATCAGATTAACTGTTGAACTGCAGTAAAACCTGCTTTTGTCACTGGACTGAGTTTAAAGTTGTTGTTCTGCTCGTGGAGTAAACCTCAGCAAGCTGCTGCCGTACACATGGATGTTTAATCTAATCCAGATTGTTAACTCCTCACTTCATGAATAGTTTGTGGAGGATGCATTTATGTTGCATACACTTCAGCGGGGTCGTTGACTTCGCGTCTGGAAAGAAAGGACGCGCCTCATCAATTTTGCATATCAGAGTCGATCCAGAAGCCACACAGATCAACCTGCGTAAACAAGCATGTCAGAGCCTCCGTGGTTATGGAGGAGTTTGATGAGGCTTCAGTTTAACCTTAACCAGTAACCGCATGTGGGACGGAGACAGAGGGTTAGGGCATGCAGACAGAAACACAAACTGCTGAAGGTGAACCTGGAAGATGAGGGATTACCGTCACTTTGCATCTGAAGGCAACTTACAGTCGCATTGCTGTGGGATAAAAAAACAGCAGCCTTTAAAGGTAGCATCTCTGTTTTGCAAATCATCTGACAGAGACTTCATAAAAAAAATACTATAGATAATAAGTTTTTTTATTGATTTTGTAATTAATTATATTCCTTTCTTGCAAATGTCAAATATCCACATTTTCACTGAGGTGGACTGCATGATTTGAAATCCAATTTTTCTGGCTTCCTTCAGCTACAAACAGCTTCCTCCACAATCCAGAGATGCGTTTGTTTCAAAAACCTTGCTCCACCAAGTTTCCATGTTCTTCCTGTTCCTTCTAAAACTTTCTCCCACATTCCAAAGATTGTTTCAGAAAAAAAAAAAAAAAATCCAATTTAATTTTATGAGTGAAAAGTGATTAAAAATGTTGTCAGTAATGTCAGTAGAGCTACAGAATCCAGCGTGAAGAATTCATCAGCGACTTGATGTGGAAGGTTATTTTCTTGGCCTGTTTTAGAGCCTTTGGGCTCTGATATCTCATAGTGAGCAGAAGACTAACATTCCCCATCTGTGTGGATTTTTACTGTTCTTCTGTTACCTGTTTCTGTTTCAAATACGTACTTTTTGGGTTAGTAACTAATTTGGCAGTATACATGAATGAATTAAATAAAATTTGTCTACATCTTGAGTTGGTTCATTCATTCATTCATTCCATTTTACCCAGCATAGGATTGCAGGTCAGTAGACTGTGGAACAACAGATAATTCATGCACAGGGAAAACATGTAAACTGTCTCCAAACACTGCTTCAAACTGGAGGAGTTTGAGGCCTTTTACTGCCAACTGACTACTGTTTTGCACCTTTTCTTTTGTCTTTCTCTCTCTCTCTATCTTTCTTTCCAGTTTTCACAAATTAAGATTCTAATCATTTGTATGGAAGTAATTTGGATCAGTGTTTTCTACTTATACCAGCTCTACATCTATATATTTTTTTAAAGATATTATCAATTTAAAGTATACAGTGAAATAACCTGTTAAAAAGCCGTCTACAATATTATGAATCGCTTGCTTTGAAATGTGTAATGTCAGAATTTTTTACCCCGTCGTCTGGAAATGCACCTACAATATTATGAAAATGAGACTTTGGGGGACTCTAAGTGATCACATTCAGAACAGATGCTCTTCAGAGATTATATGGCCTAAAATTTAAACAATATTCTTTAACTGTGGACCTTAAAACAAAATCACAAAGTAGTAATTTTGTAGAGTAAAGCTGAAAAGTTTTATTTTTGATTCGCTTCTAAGTCTCATCCAGAGGTCCACTCCAGTGAAATGTCTTTTTTGCATAGGTGTTTTATATAGCTTTTGTGTGTGTTATTGCAGTTATATTGTAAATGTAGCTTACGGATAGAGTTATTCTCTTGTAAGCGTATGGAGGGGGCGGCTTATAAAACCCTCACCTGGGGCGCCACATTAGGCGGGGCCGGCTCTGTGCTCTGGACTCTGCATTCGTTCACATGCAGAAAATTTACATCAGTGTGAGGCGTTTTCATTCGCTGTGTTTTCTCCTTCAGGCAGAACATAGAAATAACATCATCGTAAAGCCGGTTAAAAGACAGAAAACAATAGGAATACAACAAAAGCAGCATTATTGCACGGACCGCTATTGAAACAAAGCGTCCTTATGAAGTTTGGCACTCCTGTCTCCTTCCTCTGTCTGCGCCTGCTGAATAGGCAGCGCCGTGTTGTCAGCGTATTGATGAGTTCAGCCATTTTGTTTTTTCTGCGGGCAAAACTCCCTCTTTCATGTTTCTGATCAGAAAGAAGGAAAACAGTTATGAATTAAACATGCAGGCCTAATACCTCTGCCGAATCCATACCTTACAGTGTGTGCGTGCGTGTGTGTTTACAGTGATAGTTTCCAACAATACTTTTTGAATTCTGTTTTTTTTCTTGAAGACTCTCCTCTCCGCAGCTCTGTCTACTTTAATTTCTTCGGCTTTATTTTCTCCGACTCATCAATCGTCCAGACTAACAGGTTGTAGGAATACATGAGGCTCGTTTATGTAACAGGTTGTTTTTCTCTCCGCTGTGGGAAACCGCCTCGCGAAAACACAACAACACCGGGTTTATTTGCATTTGCGGTCATGAATGGAAATTTGACAAGTACAGCTGAAAGCATGGAGTTTTTGTAGAAGTTTGAACTTGAGGTGTTTTGTGTGGATGGGATGCGACGAACTTCCAGCCACAGGTCTTTCCTGTGAGCTGCCACACTTTAGAGATCATTAATAAATCAATGTCTTCCAGGCCTGTTTTTATTGGGAAGAAAGGAAAAAAACATTATTCTTGACTATTGTTCTGTTGCATCCATCTATTTCTCTACAGCATCAGTTCAAGGCTGTGGTCAGAAAATGTTGGTTTTCTCAGATTTCACAAAAGAAAAATTCCCTTTTACACAAGATGATCAACATCTTGAAAATTATGGACAAAATACAACATTTCTTTTCTTTAATTATATTACAAACATATTTTTTTTTGCTTTCTCAACATTCTGACAAACTCAGGTTCTTTTGGCCTTCGTTTTTTTTCAGAGGGATATCTGCTTCTTTTTTCCAGTTAACTCAAATATTTTTAAACTCGCGTTCACATCTCATCCGATCGAGCACCAACTTTTTTCTTCTTCATGCACCGTCATCATTTTTAAAGGACACTGTATTGAATATCTCTCTCCGGTGCGAGGTGTCATATTGCACACACTGCTTTCCTTTGACTCGTCGGATAAGTCAATCTTTTCCTTCTTCTGTTTTCTACCTTCACCTCCCCACTCACAAGGATGCCGTTCGCACGCACACACACATACTTTGTGGCCAAGGCCACACATGCGTGTCTAAGTGTGTTTGTGGACTTGCAGAAGATTTGCGGGTAAGAGAAAACTTGATTATGGGGTGAAACACGTCACATTGCAGTCTGACAGCTACTTCAGAAGCTCTTTAACTCATATTTTCATTGCCAATAGAGAGCATACTGTATGTCAGAACCTGCTTGAAAATTTCACTTTTGAATAGAATGAAATGAAATTGTTTTCTAATTTTGAAGAAGTCGCCTCAGTATTCCAGACTCCATGCATAACTTCATCTCTGTGCATGTGCTTTGTCCATGCCTCGGCGCCGTGCCCATGTGTTTCCCGGTGTGTGTGTGTGTGGTTGAGTGCTATGCTGTGTTGCATCTCCCTGTGGTGGAGATGGGAGGCGACATGGCGGGCTGCTCTCTGTCAGAGGAAGGCGAGTGTTAATATTTAACCGAGGAGGGCTCTATTTAGAGCCCGCCGCCTCTCCTTCTCCCTGGTGGACGGCACATCGCCGATGCCGACCGGTGCCGTTATGGAGGAAAGCTGTAGGAGGCAGCCGCACGTCACTAAGTCTCCCTGACAGAATCAGTTTGCAGATGAGCTTTAAAACGCGTTGCACTGTTTTCCATGCCTGCATGTTTGTGTGTGTGTGTGTGTGTGTGTGTGTGTGTGTGTGTGTGTGTGTGTGTGTGTGTGTGTACGTCCCGTCGATCTCTAATTTAAGAGTTTCTCCTCAGAGAGACTTGCATGGCATCCCAGCATGCTTTGCACCTGAACTCACAGGCCCATTTCCAGGCATCCAGGTTCAAAAATACAAAACAGTTTGGTGGATACTCTCGCTGGAGCCAGTTTGTTCATTGCTCGTCTTATATTTCCACGTGTTGAGGTGAGCTGACGGACATGAAGACACGTTGAGGATGAATCATTCTGGGTTTTTGTGTCCAGAGGAATGTTTCCAAATAGAGGAATGCCGGCAAGTTTAAGGGTGTGTTGGAGGTGGCCCCCCCCGTTGACCTTTAACCTCACACTGAGTCTCTTTGTCAAGAGTACAAAGAAAGCTCCTTTTCAGCTGAGTGGACGATGACCCCCGGGAAGCCCCCTGATCCGTTTGCTCGGAGCACCGGTGTGTAAATGGGAAGCGAGGACAGCTTGTGTCCAGCAATGTGTAAAGTATTTCAACAGTAGGACGTTTTCCAAAGGGTATTTAACTTGAAATTGTGCATGCAGCACAGCTCTGAGTGTTTGTTTTGTTTTCCCTGCAGGTGAGACTTTCATTCACCCACAGTGAGCTGCAGTCGGCTTCTGCGGAGAGAAACCTTCCGTTCGATGAGGGCTGGATGGACTGATATTCGTTAGTGAACCAAAATAATCAGCATTCAGCAGACGTCCGGCTAGATCATGACTGGGAATTCCTAAAACCCTCAAACAAATGATTTACAGAAAATCGTTTTATTAATTTAAAGTATTTTTCTCCTGATATTTGCTTGATTAAGCTTCTAACTGAAGGACATTGCAATAAAATTTGCTTATGAAGCCTCATATGAAACACAGCAAATACAAATCACGAGAAAAATATAATCTGTACAGGTACTAGTGTACAGAATAAATTGTATGACGTGCAGAAAGTATTTGAAACCCTATTGCAGATAAATGGTCCATCAAATGACTGACAACCTTGATTACGCTCTACATGCATAATTTTGTTGCAGCGAATTGTGAAACCTTCCATACACCCCTGAATTTCTGCCTTGCACGACAACTTGTACATCAGATGTGCTCATATTTATTTAAGCCGTGTCTTTTGGTCCAGAGGTTACTGAAGCAATATCGTGCAGAGATCTGAAAAACAAATTAAGAATAAACTCCAAGTTCTGTAATATTCAAGGCTATAGCGCCGGCAAATTTAATTAGCAGATACACTAAAGCATTGCCAGCGTGTGTATGTGTGTTCGTGGGAGTGTGTGTGCGCGCGATCTAATGGGATCAATAGTGGTTTTGGGAGGCCCAGCTGGCAGCTGCTGAGAGCAGGAAACAGGTGCAGACATGGCTGCTTGATGTACAAGGTGACTGAAATGAGATGAAACCACTTGACCCCCAGAAGAACCAATTAATTACACAAAATCTCCCGCAACAGCGAAAACTAACAGCTCAACTGTGGCGAAACGGCGAGGAATGTCTGGACCCGGCGCAACCCTTGAAAACCGCCCGCCTGCAGAGTGTTTCCATACATCCGTCTGAATAAAGAACGAGGCGATGAGGTTCGCTGAGGAGAGCCAGCAGAGTTGAAATGTTTGCTGCCTGGCAATTAGGTGCATTTTCCAATGACGCATGAAATGTTGCACAAACACGCCAAGTGAGAGAGCGATGGAGGAGAAGAGATGCAGGGAGAGAGAGAGAGAGAGAGAGAGATTGACAGATACTGGGAGGATTTTCAACAGGCCTCTTCCTGAGAGTATTGTGGAGCAGCAGCTGAGATGTTAGGCATGCTAATGCTACCGCTAATTATGCAACTGTGTGAAACCGGCCAGCAGCACAGCAACACACACGCACACACACACACACACACACACTCACACACAGCAGCACCTCAGAGACAGCGCGCTGGCCGAAGCAAATACAACAGACAGCTTCCATTTCTACATCAGCGCCATCTAAAATTCACTTTTGTATATAAATTCATATCTTCAGTTCTTCTCTGGTGCAGTGCGAAAACAAATTCATACATCTGCCAATAAGATTTTATTAATTTGACTGTGTTTATCTCCCTGCTACAGGCCCTGTAATCCTGCATAAAGCATGCTGAATTGCAAGATCACATAAATAGATTTGGACTTTCAGTCAGCATCAGTTGTGTCGGTGATTTATGAAGAATAAATCACCATGAGGGACGTCAGGTGTGAACAGGAACTTAAATGAGTCTAAGCCATTTAAAAAGATGATCAACTTCACATTCTGTCCATGTTGGGCTGGTTGTTATCACAGGGCGATCTACCGGAGCTCAGGAAAACGTGGAGTGGGGCGGGGAGGAAGTGTGACAGCAAATAAATCTGTCTTTGAAAAGTATGAAAAGGTGGTGGAAACTCGCTCTGCCATTAATAAAGATGCTGCTTTTATTGTGAGGAAAATAATTTCCACAAAAGTCGACTTGCGACTGATCATCTCCTAAACTGTTTTTCTTTATTTTTCTCCACTACGTTTCATAACTTCCTCCACTAACAAACTCTGACAAGCTCTTCAGCTGGTCTTCTTCATTCTGTAAACAGAGTCTAAAGCACACAAAACAAATCATTAGACCAATTCTCTTTGCTTGTGATTTTACTTATTGAGTTAATTTTATTAAATTAGTGATAGTATTACAGTCATCCATCCACTAGTCGGACCATTCATCCATCCTTCTTGCAGTCCATCTGTAAGTCGGAGCTGTGTCTGGGTTCACTGGGCGGACTGAACGGTGGCAGAGTTTTGCTGACACTTCATTTTTTTGCAGTACTATATTTAATGAGATGAGGGTGGTTTGTAACTTTGTAACTGTGTTACTTTCATAGCTACAATATTCAACTAATATTGATGCTGACTTAAAAATAAGCTCATGTGGATGTACCCATGTTGAGGTGAGATGGTTCTTCCAGACTTTAACCTGACTGGATGAAAGGAAGCATTCACCTTGAAGAGAAATGTAGCACAGAGAAACAACAAACAAACTTAATCACATAAACCTAAATTTAACCAAAGATAAATCATTACTAGTCTTCTTCTTACCTTTTGGTTACCTTTTGATTATGCTCTTCAAAATGATTCTTTGTTACTGTGGCATTTTATTTGAGTAAACATTTGGACAACTTCTCTTTTTGCATTGAACAGATCATTTAAAACACTTAAAATGTAAGGAAACAAATCAATATTCACACTCCTCATCAGTAGGTGGCGATAATGTCCTCAGAGGTGATTTTCTACAAGGCAGAAGTAGAAAGTTTATTTACCTTTGCTGGTTAGAGATGGAGACGTGCAGAACTGTGATACCTGAATTTAATGATTTTAACTGAATGTTGGGATGTGAAAACACGAAGCCGAAGTGAAACAGATCCAGCAGTTGAAACTGTAAAGTGGCTGCAGCAGAATGAGGTAAGTCTCTCTATCTTTACTGTAAAAAAGACGCTTCAGCTCTGGTTTATTTCTAGGAAAAAAAAAAAAACCTGCACTGCGAGCTTTACTTGAAGGTTGTCCATTTTGACACTTTATTAGGAATTAAAATCTTTATATCAGTGCTACTAAGTGAGTTCTTCTAAACTATCTTCACATCACAATGTTTTGGGTTTGCTTTTCATATTTATCCACTGATAAAGCTTTCATATAAAACTTAATAGTTTATGCTACTTTTGCATTTCAAATTTTGTTTTATCCAATTCGAGTTTGTTGACAGAAAGGTTAGGAAACTTTTTTTTATAGTGCAGCCAATTTTTTGTTTTTATTGAATTGTACTTTCCTAATTCAAATTAAAAAGAATCATAGAAGCATTCTGAATCGACTCATATTAATGCATATAAGTATTTTTGGGTGTTTTTGTTTTAATTAATCTGTTTTATTTTAAATTCAGTAGTTGTTGAATTGAAGGATTTGAGTTACAGTTAAATGCATCTGAAGTGGAACATTACATCTACCAGCTCAGGTTCGAACTGCACCACATTTTTATTCAATACTTTTGACCATTTGAGGAAAGTTTAAAAAAATTGTCCTTGAATTGGGCTGAACTGTCTTTATCAGCTGATGCCGGGAATACATTTCTGTTTGCTCACTGTGTTGAAGGAGGAATTAGAACTTTGGAGTCGATATCTGAGATAACGATAAATACAGGCATCCTGTTTTAGGCTTGAAAAGAGTTGGAAAAACTTGACTGTCAATCATCGGGGGCTTCTTTCAGGGAGGTTGAGGGGGGGCACCGGGCTGTTTGAGGTGCATAGGTATCAGGTGGCCCTCTCTTCTGAAGCACCAGGCTAAAATTTTGAATGCTGCCCTAATTGAGCGCCCCTCCCCTGGCCAGCGTGGTCCTGGTGTCCCCCCTCTCGGGGCCCGGGGGGCCGGTGTGGCCGTCTGGGGGGGCCTGACCCCAAAACCCTGCCTGAGGCAGTGACTGCCACCAGCCTGAACCCTCCCTAACCCCCAACCATCCCGCTCCCCTCGCCGGCTCCTCTGTCTCTGATGCTTTCCTTCTCTCTGTCCAATTGGCTCTGAGCTACAGACTTCTTTTGTCTGTCCTCATTAGAATACTGATACTGCACACACACACACACACACACACACACACACACACACACACACACACACACACACACACACACACAGACCACCACATTCATTTTTAACTAATTGCAGTATTGTTAGTCAGCTCGTTGCCAGACAGATGGTAAACAAAGGAATCTCAACATTAAAACTGGAGTGAAATTTTCTCATTTCTATGATAAAAAAAAAACACAAAAACTCCCAGAAGAACCAACGTGTCTGGAGATTGCATAGTCTTGAGTTTTTACAATCGATTTGTAACTGTAATTTAGTGTAATGCTAGTTTCCATAATGTCCATACATTTATGGAAAGCTGTTCTGCAGTCATGCAATGACTGATATGATGTTTTGATATCCTGCATGTTTTGTTCCTGTTGTACCAAATGACTGCATTTTACATGTAGATACATTTAATGGAATATGTAGATTTTTGAACTTGCAATTTTAATAAACATATTGTATCACTATGTGCAAATGTGACGGATTGTTTTTAAAAGTAAAAGGAATCGCTGGTGCCTGCTGCAGTTCTCTAAAGTATCACTGGGGGTGTGAATTTCCTCACGAGTTAAACACTGGTGCAGGAAATTGTGCATTTAGTCATTTGAGTTTATTTTGTTTCATTTATGGGAGCAAAAACATTAAGACTTGTGAGAGAAAATTCTACTTTTATGTGTTTTCTTTTCATCTCTCTGTTGTTCCTTTTTTTTTAGGTGTACTATTTGTATTATTTTTCTATCCTAAAACATTTAAAATTACATCAAAAATAATGGACTAAATGTGAAGAAGCCATCATGTGTTGTCGAGCCACTCTTTCAGCTATCGTATTACCTTGTTAAGTGAAACATATATTGAAATTTCACTTAGTCACACACCCTTAATGCCAAATTAAAACGTATGCAGATAGATTGAAGATTATATTGGAAACAGCAGTGACTCCGTGCTGCTACCCACTGCACAAAAGTAGCATTACAGTAATCTGTCATTTCAGTTCATTTCAAGCTGCCGTTACTCCTAAATCCAAAACAAGCCAAAAACAAGCTTTTGAGGTTAATTGGTGACTACGATTTGAGTTTTTGTGTGTGATTCTCCTGCTCGCTGTGTTCGCTCTGCTGTGAACTTTGACCTCTCCGGGTTGCACCCTGACTTCGCTCATCATCAGCTGTGATTTGCCCCACAAGTCCAAGGTGTACATTATGATCCGGTACATCGGTTCTGCTTCTGTATTGTTTTCTGAGGTGTTTTAAATATGTATCATGGTCTGGTCGAACAGAGAGACAAACTTCTCCCTTCAGCTGTGCGAAGTGAAATTTCTTTAATGATACTACGTGTTGATAAACATCAAAATGATTTCCTGCTGATCTACTCAATTTAAAACATTTTTTAAACTCTTTTTATAGGTGAAAAAAAGCTTATATGCGATACACAAATATTTGTGTAGGAAAAATAAATCCTATAGTAGTATGCCAATAATCTGAATGGAATTTATCTAAAAATGAGAGAAATTGCTCGTATAGGTGTTGTGCAGGTGCGGGCCGTGGCAGGCGGATATCTTCCTCTGGAGGACGTTGGTTATCCAGAGCGTTCCGTGTCTCTCAGACACAAATCGGTGAACCCGCACAGAACGCTGCACAATCAAGCCGGTGGCTTCCTGCATCCACCCGCAGCCGTCCATCATCCTGAGTGGCGGCTCAGAGGAGGGCTCTGACGGGCAGATGAGAGCAAGAAGCCGATCTCTGCCTCAGAGGCAACAGCGGCAGTCCTGTGTTCTCCTGCCCACCTCCCACCACCTCCTCCTGCTCTCCTGCCCGCCTCCCGCCGCCTTCCGCCGGCCCTCCTCTCCCCCTCCGCCTGCAGCCAGTAAAACGTGGACATTGTCTCGCCGAGGAAGAGCGGTTGTTTACAGGAAGCGGAGCGCCCGTCTCCTGTCTGGGTGTCGGCCTATTGTTAGAAGAACAAGGGAAGACAAGAAAGTGGAACACGCGGAAAGTTGTCACTCTGAGCGGCGGCTGCGTTTAGGAGCTTCGCGCCGAGAAACTTCACTAAACATTCCTGCTGCTGCAGTTCCTCCACCTCCACTCCAACTTAGTTTTACACATCTGCCTTTAAATTCTGGTTTTTCCTCTTGCGTCACGCTCTCCAGGGCTGGCCTCCATCACCAGGACCACCTTCATCCTCCCTTTATGGATCCACGCCTTGCTCTTCAGGCACTCCAGGACCACCTTTGGCCTTCTTTCATGGACCTGTAGCGCTCTCCACAGTGCGCTGCGCGTTGCTCCCCAGGCTCACCTTGTTCTCCGGACCCACCTGGTTCTCCAGGCTCCCTGTGGCCGCCCGGCTTTGGCTGCCTCTGCAGGCCCACGCCGGTCTCCAGGCTCCTCATGCCCACAGCTAGAGGCCCTTTGATGTTGCCCTCCTGGCTGACAACACAGGAGCTGGTGGACCAAGCGCGTGCGTGTGGCGCGTGCACGCAAATAAACACCAGGTAGAAAACAAACGTGCACAACGGCTTTGAGTCAGAGAAGCCTCATTGCTGTGTGTGTGTGTGTGTGTGTGTGTGTGTGAGACACACACACTCTCTTTTCTTGTTCACACTCTGAAATACTGGAGAGAAAAAAAAGGCCGACATGAAAAGGACTGAGTGATGAGCGGCTGACAGCAGCTTTGCTGCCTCGGCCTGGTCTGGACACAGTGGGCGGGGCCTCGCCGCTTGATTGACACGTGTCAGCTCCAATAAGACTCCAGCCCCGCTGCTGTCAAACCACAATGGACTCGAACCCTCTGATGAAATTACACCGACCGAAACATCAGAAAGTGAAGTTCTTTCAATCACGTCATTAATGAGACATTTACAGAAGAATGTGACAAACAATAACATTTTTAAAAGTTGAAAAAAACATCATAGTGAAAGTCTGAATATATATATTAAATTGCTGAATCATATGTGAAAGTTTTCAATGGAAAATACTTTTAAAAAAGAAAAGCTAATATGAATAATTATATGACAAACTTTATGACAATCTTCTATTCTATTCTATTCTATTCTATTCTATTCTATTCTATTCTATACTTTGTTCAATATTTAGATAACTTAATTTCTTCTGATGGGACTGAAGCACTTTGTTACTGCATGCTGATCCTTTCTTTAGCACATATTATTATTAATGTTATCATCATTATGATATTTATTACATTCAGTTCTTTTTGTATTTATTTAATCAACCATAAAAGACACTGAAAAACAAAAATAAAAATGCAAATAATTTGTTTACTCTCCAAATGATATCTAAAATGAATATAAACTGAACAAATTGCTTCAAGTTTTTTAAGAATTATTTTTATTGTATCGCAACTACAGCCTATCCTTATGAATGGTATGTAGATAAGAAGCAATTCAGAAAAAGAAAAGTCCAGCAGTGTATTGAAGTGAGTGGTAACTTTTCCAGCGATGTTTGTGATTACTGAAAACATTACATCTGATTTGTCGAATAGTGCCGTTGAACAAAAGTTGGATGCTGTTTTAGGAAAGAATTATTGGCTGGAAGTTTGACTCGGTGCGTCTCTATTGTTTCGGTTCAGTGTGCGTGGCGTCAAGCGCACCGACGGCTGCAATAAATGACTTGAGTTTACAAGTTAACTCCACACAAAGTGTCAAAAACATTCATTATTTATTGGACAAAAATTATAACTGGAGACTGGATTCAGCTGTCAGCCCAAATGCTCCATCGAATGATAATATGTCCTTTTTTAATCTTAAGACATGGATTCAGGAAATGATTTGACTTTCTCTGTGATGTAAGTCCGTCGGTGGCGTCTCTGAATGTGACCCGTTCGGAGGTCAAAAGGTGCTTTTATTGCTGCCGATATAATATTGTCCAGGTGGATTGAGCGGAAACCCTCCGAGAACCTTCCGAAACTTTTGTACAAGTGGTGGGATTTCTCAAAGCTCATCTTCAGCACTTCAATCGGATCATTAGCATTGCAAATGAAGACTGATGAGCTGACCGTCACCGGCGGGGCGGCCGTGGAGGCTTTGGGGTTGCTGGCCTCATTTCGGCCCTCTGGGGCGAGCTCTGCTCCGCTGACAGTCGGCGATGACGCCTGATGTGCTGCTTTCTATATAAATTATAGCCAAAGTCAGAACAATTATGTGTCAGTGTTCCATCAGTGTCTTGCGAGACACTCTTCAGCTCTTTAAAGGAACATTTTGCTCCAGTTATTGCTTTTCAAGGGGATTATGCTTTTTATAGAACTATAGGAATCCACTTACTTCTCCCTCAAGGGGTACTACTTAAATGTCATTTTTGTCAAGCAGATTGTGACAAACTTTAAACTTCTTATTAAATATCGCATGTCACAGCCCATCAACTTTGATGCTGTGAGCAACATTAGATGCTCTATAATGATCAAATGTGGTTTTGATTCGAAATGAGACAACAATAAGGCGGCGTCTGAGGAGGATTCGCATGCTTTAGCTTGCGGTTGTAGCTGGATGTACGGCCTATGGCTGGCAGGCTGCTGCTAGCGCTCCGCCAGGCAGATGAGAGCCGGGTTAATGTTGGGATTTGTTCCCTAAAGCTCTGACACAGAGGAAATACTGATCAGCTCTGCCGTCAGCCTCGAGACCCGCTAATCGCTAATCAGCACTTACACAGCCTCTGTCTGACTCTCTCTCTCTCTCTCTCTCTCTCTCTCTCTCTCTCTCACACACACACACACACACATACACACACACGCGCGCAGCATTGAAGAGTGACACATTTCACATCCTGACATGTCTACCCACACGTGGCTGCAGATGACTTCCCACCTTTTAATGTTTTCACTTTAATTATGCAAAAATAAACTCTTCCATCCAGAAGTAAATGACTTACTTCAGTAAAACTACATCTGAGCGTGCCGCTGTTTATCAGTGAAACTCTCCTCTCTGGTGAACTTCAACTGTTTTGAACTGTTTATTCACAATTAGGAGCACCCTAAAACCCAAAGTCGGTCGTTTCAAAGGCCCTCGGATTGACACGGCATCAAACGCACTGCAAATGTAAAACATTTTAAAAGCAGTATAATTTAGAAAACAAAGCCCGTTCCATAAAGATTCATCTTATTTTTGGGCCTGTCTCTTTTTTTTTTCTTTGTGAGCTGTTTAACATTTTTAAAAATCAATAGTTTTGCATCCTTATGAGCCTTAGACAGCGTTGAATAATACATTTAATCTAATGAAAGTTCTGAAGCTTGATTGTGTCAAACCTTCTGAGATACTTTCACCTCTAAGATGCAGATTTATTGCTTTCCTAAAAGCAGCAAATCACAGCAAACACTTTAACCTGAAGTAAATAGTAATAGAAACTAAACTAATTAAATAAGCCAAAAGCTAAATTTCACACGGCAAGAAAAAAGGGAAATCATTATTATCTGTTTTTTTTTTTTTTTTTTTTTTTACCCAGGTTAGATGATGGGACGATGCATGATGCATGCAGGTATGACACGACTCTTCAATACTCCTGCACATTTGATTTGCTGAACAGACTTATTGATACAACTCGATATTCATTATTGATAATAAATAAATAAATTTCATGTAGAGCGTTTTCTTGACAAGCTGTGGAATATTTAAGAAGCAAGACTGAAAACTTTAAAAGTTTCACTTTCTTATTCATGATACATGCGTATTATTTATAACAACCTTTTTTTTTTGAGAAAATGGACCCTAAAATCATCTGTTGTTCTAACATTTACATGAATTTTCAAAGGGAAATTTGTTTTCCCCCCCTCTTTATTTATAATAATTGTTATGCCTAATACAATTCATAAACATACTTATTAATGCATCAAATTCATTCTAATTTTTTAAAATAATTCTACTTCAAATTCACTGAATGTAAATGCATGTTTTTATATTTAACATTTTTCACTGTAATTTTGTCTAATAATGGTGATTTTAAATGTCTTTTTTTTTTTAAAGTCGGACTGACCAGCAATTCAGGAAGGGAAAAGCTGAATAAACATTTATAGTTGTAAAGTTTTCAAGTTTCATGTGGAATGAAAGTTACTTTTCTGGTAAAAACTTGCAAGATTGTCACAGAATTGTCTCTTAAACAAAAAGGTAATGTGAGTAAAGCTGATACATGTATACATAGTGAAGTGTGATATCGAGCTGAGCTATTTCCACTGACTTCCAGCCAACAGAAATGTTCATCAGTGCATACCAAACAATCCAAACCGCGGAGGCTGGACCGCATCCGGGCTGGGGATGGGCCTGTCAGCTCGGCCCTTCTCTGTGATTAATTCAACATCTCCATCACATCCAATATCCACCGCTGATTTCACTTTCCAGCTCTCCTCTACAAATCACGATGATCAAAATCCCACCTCGGCCATCTTAGCCTGCTCCACCACGCACAGGTACTTCCCGGCTGTCCCGCCCCCGCCCCCCCCTCTCCCCACCCCCCCCCACCCTGCCTTCCACACCTCTCAGATTGGACCAGTCATACAGAGGGGTAATGTGGGTATTGTTCTGGGCTGGGCCGGCCTCTCCACAGGAACATCGGATTCTGTTTGAAGTCGTGATCCGGCACAGCCGACTCACCTGCAAGATCAATACGCTGGGTTCAAAGCTGCCGGCTTCACAGAGAACACACTCTTATTAATTTATAGAAACTTCTAGAAACTTTGTCTGAAGGGAAAAACCTCCAACTCTGTGTGGTGGATAGACAGGGGGAATTATTAATATACCTGGAGAGAGAAAGAGAAACAAGGAGAAAGAGAGAGAGAGAGAGAGAGAGCGAGACCAACCAACCATCTTCTAACACCTTATATGAATATTTAAATGAATTAGTGTTTGATGTGGATTGATCATACAAAAAGTGTGTGTGTGTGTGAGTGTGTTTTGTGTGTCGTCAGAGAGCGATGGAAAAGGAAGATGGTTAAAAGACTCATTAGATCAAGTACTTGTGTGTGTTTGCACACGCGGGCTTGTGTGTGTGTGTGCGTGTGTGTGCGTGCAGTGTGTTTAACTCATTAAGGCAGTCTATTTGAGTTTTCCTTTGTTGTCAGATTTGATGATTTGGGTGAAATTTCCAGCCGCGGATTCAAAGCGTTTCTGTTCGACGCTCCGAGCCCGCGGCGTCGGGAACGAAACGCTCGCCATTTATATTTAATGATATCAATTTATCAACAGGAACAATCTCAGGATGTTGGCTCAGATTTGATTCCATGTTCCCCTGTTTTTACCTGAGGGACACATGCGCGCGTTTTCTCATCGCCATGCCATTACCATACTCCTCTCTCTCTTTCCCACGTCTGTGTGCTGATAATAACCAACAAGTTCCTGACGGTGCATTTCAATTTGTGCCTGGCGAACTTTAAACCGCAGAAACACAGAAGGTGCCTGGCTGAAAAATGTTTTCAGTAATTTTTCAGCAACATTTCACATTGATGTGAACACAGTAGTCACAGGCACACCGCTACGTGATGCAAGGCTTAAGATGAAAATGGAAGAGCTGTCATGCAAAGCAGTACAAGACAGCTTAAAATAGGAATTAATTACTAAATTAAAGACTAAATGAAGCTTAAATAAAGCGGAGAGCAGAGATCATCTACAAATGAATGCCTACAGACACGCCTAAAGATATCAGATTCACCACTTTATAGCGCATTTTGCAGACTATCTCAAGTGGCTGGGGCAGAAAACATGAAAGCTTTGTTTTATCTGTGACCGTGCGGCGCGTCAGGGACTGACAGGAAGTGTATGTTTTCTGATCTGATTTTAGTCGTCTTCCAAATTTCTGTTGTTCTGAAAGAAGACGAATTATTAGAAATATGTTTGGGAAATTGTTTGTAGAAGTTTGGAGCTTGTCAGGGAAACTAAAATTAGAGGTGGCGAGATAGATGACGTGCGCATTGCTTATTGCAAACGGAGAGAAGGTTTTGCAGATAAATACATTTTAAGGGCGTCATTAGACTTTGTTTTATTAGATTCACACAGTTTTTCAGTGATCCATGTAAAACCAACTTCTCTAACTCTTAAAGATGATGTAATAGTTTGATTCCTCTCCGCATTCGATTAATCAGTGTGTACCTTCTCCTCTTCTTTCTCCTGATACTTCTTTTATGTGTCGGCCTCTGCCAGTCCAGGACTTGAGAAAGTTGTGTGAGTGTGTGTTTCTGTGCATGTGCACTGCAAACAGAGGCTCCTCCATCCTCCAAGTCATCTGAACTCGCTGGAGTTTAAAGTAACAAGGTTCAAGAGTGCACTGTTCAGCTGGAGAGGCTGAAAGTGTGTGAGGGTAGACGCTTAAGAGGTAGATATTACATGACTCTGTGTTTGTGTGTGTGAGTGTGTGTGTGTGTGTGTGGACTGAAAGTCCAGTGAGCAGGCCGCTGTAGTGAACTCTGGGGAAGGCAGAAAGAATCCTAAGTCAGTCTGTAGAGAGTGAGGACTTTCCCTTTCAACTAGAGCTCCCCTGGACATCACACACACACACACACACACACACACACACACACACACGCGCGAGCACACACACACTCACAGCTGCATAAGCATGTTCGTAAATTCATGCACAAGCAAGCAAAAACACACCTGGATGTCTTGAAATCGTGGATGACTTGTATGTGCACGGAAGCATGGGCACATATGAGATCTTACACACGTACACACACACTCGCACTCACACGCACACACATGCTCCTCCATGCACACACTCTTCCTCTTTTTGTGTCTCTCAGTAGTTCCTCGGTGTTTCATCTGACAGCTTATTCCCAGTGAGGCTCCACTCTGTATTCACCCCAGATCCCCTCAGCACAGACACCCTGTGAACACACATTCCCAGGGTGAGAGAGGGGGAAGGTGACCTCGGTCCACACACACACACACACACGCACGCACACACACACACACGCACAGATACGATCACGCGCTGAACAATAAACGCACCAAACTCTAATTACAACGCTCCCATACCCCACATCCCTGCCACGCAGAGAAAAGTTGAATTTACAGTAATATTTTTGCAATTTCCATACTCTCAGAATGTCTGTCGTGTCTTCAGCGATGACGAGCTGTCTCCGGTGAGTTCGGGAGATTCGCCGGTGCCACGCTCCGTTTTTTTTTTTTTCTTCTTTACTGTACGAAGAGAAACCTGAAAGGCTGAGTGTGCATGTCAGGAAAACAGATATGAGAAGAATATGAGCCGCGGTTCATTCTCAGCACGTGAATCCGTGGCTACGTTGGTATTCCCCTCCAGCTTCGTAACGTTTTTATTTGTATAACTTTGTCAGGCTTGAACACCCCCCCCCCCAAAAAAAAAAAAAAAACCTACAAAAAAGTGAAAGTTGGAAGATAAACATGTCGCGGAATTAAAGAATAACAGTGAACGTTGTCTGGACTGAATACTTCACCACTGAGCAGTTCTCTTTACAGTGTGTTCAGTCCACTGTGGCGATCGTTTCACTACCATCGTCACAGAAACAGCTGTTTTTCATGAAATAAGCTTGAAAAAAAAATCAGACACAGCATAAAGCAGACAAAGGTAACAGCTGCACTGTCAGAAAAAAACTGGAAAAAATCTGAACTCTCTCTCAAAACTTTTGGAAAAATTGAAACACGGCGAAGATTTAAGGTCTGTATTGATATACAGGATGACTTTACAGAAAGTATTGCTTCAGTTCGGTTCTTTCAAATGAAGCATTCACATACTGAAAAACGTAAAACCATTCCCGCAGAAATAAAATGTGTCACAGCTGAAAATCCAGAGTCCCAAAGCATCCTGAAGCATTTGTTTTCAGGAGAGGAATCTTCAGAGTTTAACTTCATTTTAGAGGCTGTTTTGTCATTAAAATAAGAAGAGTAGAAACTATCAGCTGACTTGAACTATAAAGCGAGAGTGTGCAGAGTTTTACACATGATGCACTCCAGCATTTCATCTTTTGGTTTTCAAATGATTATATTCTCATTTTTTGATTAGTTCAGGTTTTGGAATATTTTATGAAGTTATGCACAAGTTTGTGAGTGTTTGACTATATTCATTAATTTCATTTTCCAAGCACTACATTCACCTTCAGTCTGATTTAGTTGTGTAACATGTCTGTGTGTGTGTACTTTCACAAATAAACTTTCCATTTTGTCGAACTTATTGTTTGTGGGAGTGTCAGACTACCTGCTCCGGGTTGTTTTTGGTAGAGAAGGTTAGTTATTGTCAATGAAGTGAGAGCACTGCACTGTGAGATGCATGCAACAAAAAACAAATTGTGTTGAATTTAGCTTCCTGAGTGCCTCATAAGCGATTCTGCGGTGCTCCATGATGATTACAGTCACAAGCCGGCTGCTAAAGGCTGAAGTCGTGATGCTAACATCACTGGTATGAAGTGGAGAAAGAAGACGCTGCAGCAGCTGTAAAGCCCAACGTTTCTCAACAGAAATAGACGATTCTTGCTGTAAATCTTCAATCTCAGCATATTGGATAGTGGATTTATAAGTACTCAATAAATGGGTGCACTGACAAGAAAAAAAAGTCTTAATATGAATGCTTAACTCATTCATTGTACTTATTCTGTTTTTTTTCATCCAGCATGTCTGTATGTTAGCAGCCAGATGTGAAGTTTGCAGTGTTGTTGTTCATTATTAAAGCACACACATTTTCCGGTCAGCACAACATCAGAACTCACGCAGAATCATTTCCTCGTGCATCAGAGGCTCCGCAGCAGGACTATAAATCCCTCGTTCGCCACAACTGTTCCACTTCACGTCGTGACAAGATTCAGCAGCATTGTGCATTCGGTTGTCTTGCAAGTACACAACTGAATTAATTTCCCTCGCTCAACCAAAACCAGCGGTTCTTAACTTTCTCTCCTCCTCCTCCTCTCCCTCCGTCTCACTCTCTCCTTGGGTTTCCCCTGCAGCACTTTGGGAAGAAACCCAGCGTCAGGCAAACCGCCTGCCTCCCTGGAGAGTGGGTGACATTCACAGCCTGTGTGTGTGGAAGTGAGTGCGTGTACAGTGTGTGTGTGTGTGTGTGTGTGTGTGTGTGTGTGTGTGTGTGTGTGTGTGTGTGTGTGTGTGTGTGTGTGTGTGTGTGTGTGTGTGTGCATGCAAAGACACGTGTGTAACTGTGTGTCTGTATGAATGTGTGCGAGCATATTTGAGCGATGTAGTGCGAATGAGAGCGAGGGAGCGATCGCTGCGGCTAGCCCAAAACCATCAGCCTGGCGGCACTACAGTAATAACCACAGGACTCAGTCACTACCACAGGCTGCGTGTGTGTATGTGTGTGTGTGTGTGTGTGAGTGTGCCTGCGTACAGCATATATATATATATCTCCGTGTGTATGTGTGTTCTTGGTGAGTATATTGATCTGTTTGCGCTCATGTGCGTCCTTACATCCTCCGCCTTATATAGTTCACAGAAAAAAGAACACATGCTCTCTGGTGCCTGTGCTGTGTGTTTGTGTTTGTGCTTGCAGCGTGTGTATACAACATTTATGTGGGTATTTAGGGGTGAGTGTGTGCGGCGTCTCATTAAGGGCTGCAGGCCAGTCACTGCTCCGTTCTTCAACCTTGTGTCTGTCAATCCAGGCTCCACAGCAGGTGGTCAAAAGGTCCAAAGACACCAGACAAGGTCAGATGGATGGATATATAGACGGACGGAATGATGAATAGGTCTGAAATCTGAGGCGCTGCCTACATCTGCATGCATAGTAATTTTCTAATGAATCTATGGAGCAAGGGACAATTATATTCTTTCCTCCAAAAAATATAAAATGGGAAAATGAGCCTGCCCTCTCTTGCCTGTCTTTCTCCCTCTCTTCCTCTATATCTCTCTTTATCATGATCTCTCTCTCTCTCTCTTTTCCTCTCTCTCTCTCTCGCTCTCTCTCTCTCTCTCCCTCTCCAGTTGCTGCAGGGTTGATTGGAGGTTTTGTCACGCCTGCTTTGACAGGCCGGGCAGAGCTCAGGTCCCAACGGTTTGGCAATTATCCTCTAACCCAGCAGCCTACTACTGCACAAATGCACACACACACACACACACACACACACACACACACACACACACACACACACACACACACACACACATACATGGCCTGCATGTCAATACGTCAGAGATGGGGAGACAGGCTGTCTGTGTTTTCCATCTCGTTCTCTTTCGCCCTCTTCACATCTCTCTCCCTCCCTCTCATTAGCCGGGTGCATTTTAGAGGGGAGGAAGGTGTGAAACTCCAGAGACTCTTAACATTCCACTCTAATATACAGTCCATCTTAAGCCATCCAGGGTCTGCACTCACACATGCACACTGCCACATGTACACACACACACATTGTAATCCTGGGAGATCAGAAGGGCTCCTCTTCCTCCAGCTAAGTAGCGTCGGACCCGTCTGCAGACTCTCAGACACTCTCTCCAGCTTAGCCAATAGTACGCCGGCTTGTCAAGCACAGGAAGCAGCTTAGGCTCCGGAATTAACTTAAACATGCACTTTAGAAATGCAGAGGAATCTTGCAGCGTCCATCCAGGTGTTATTACTGAGTGCAACACAATGTTTTACTTCCTCGGACATGGTGGAGATCCTGCGCTCCAGGCTTTGTCTGGATGTGCAGGCAACGCGCTGAAACTGAGAAACCTGTGCAATCCACCTTGACCCACTCCATTTTATTCCAGCGGGATGTTGCATTCGGTGTCAATGCTACATCAGCACTTGCATCAGTATTTTAAATGTAGCGTTTTGTGTTCTGTCACTGTAAACTGGAGTAATATTTATCTGAATTATTAAAGCGATAACATGCAATCCGTGTGTGAATGGCCTGTGTTGCCAGGTTAGGCGATCTGCTGTCTCGGTAACCAAGCAGCAACAACAGCAATAAATGAAACAAAGGACTGTTGTGAAGGTAGCTTCAGGTCACATGCCAGAGCCTGCCAGGTCACTGGCTTTTCCACGAGCTGAGCTATCGGCGCGGGTTTATCTCAGCCAGCTCTTCAGACAGCCCATCAAAATGAGTGACAAGCGCGGTGGCAGTGACTGAGGGGATGGATTTACAGCAGGACAGCGGCAGAGCGTTATTAGCCGGCTGCTCCAGCAGAACAACAAAGGCGCTGAACTGAAGGGGCCTAAGACGGAAATATAACGAAGGGCGAGGTGCCGTCGAAGTACAGTGCAGCCCTTTTTTATGCTATTTTCAAATTTCCTCCCATTCTTCTTGATATTTCAAGTACAACTCTTAACATTTCCCTGGAGTTCAGAGGTGCAGCCTTGCTCTGTTCTTTTAAGCAGAACAGCAACTCATTTTAGAGACAGCAATTAAAAAATAACTTACCGGTATCTAAAATGCACAGATCATTGAACCTGCTGAACTCTCATACAAACTTTCACTCATGTTTATCGTGAAAACTAATCACAGTTAGCATGTAGTTTACGCAGTTTTGTTTTCTTCTTCTTCTGAGCAATTAATATAAACATTGCAACAATCATGAGCTACAGCAGGATAACTTGTCATGGAAAAACTATCTAAAACACACTTTTCAAAAGGTGCACCAGGACTCACTCATTTAATTTTATTATTATCAGTTTTCATGACAGTGTAGCATTTGACCTGTTATTTCCAAAAGTGAAGGTAAGATTCAGATGTTAGGATTTAAAAATGATTGTGAACCAATAAACTGTTTGATATTAAATATTTTTTTGTGGTGAATCTCGGTCGCAGTTCCAGTCCATGTGATCTTCTGAGGATTCATTCCGGCAGGAGCAGATTTCCTTGATAGGACGTTCCCCACCTTTTAACTTCTTTAATCAAGTTATTCATGTTCCTTTTCCTTTTCCTGGTTTACAGCGTGGCGCCATCAGTGTTTCTTGCTCAGCGCCCTGGGCGGCATAATCGTCAAATCCATCAACACACTCACCTCACATCAGATCAGCGCGGCGCTCTTTGAAGGAGATGGACGTTGTAGCTTTATCAAACAGACAAAGCAGTGATCTTCCCTTCCGGCGTAAAACAACTACATACACCTTACAGCAACAAACGTCTGTGTGTGTGTGTGTGTGTGTGTGTGTGTGTGTGTGTGTGTGTGTGTGTGTGTGTGTGTGTGTAACCTGAACGAGTAGATGGGTGTAATTTTATAGGCTTGTGTGTGTGTGTGTGTGTGTGTGTGTGTGTGTGTGTGTGTGTAGGCGGACCTTGCCTCAAGCTAAAGTCATTGAACAGTTAAGGAGTTCCTGCTACACTCCAGGCTAAAGCTGAAATGCAACCGTCTGACCACGCGTGAAATTACCAACCTTTCATGAGTGCAAAGAGCGCACACACACACACACACACACTCAGTCACTCACTCGCACAGACAGACAGACAGACACACACACAGCGTTGTGCCTGGACATTTACAAACATACTGTACCTAACAGTATCTGCGCACCTGTGATGAAAGCCGGTGCAGAAAGCTTGTCATGGCTGTTCGCGGCAACACGGCACGGCGACACGGAAGCGCTTCAGATGTGCTAATGGCCTTGTCACTGAGCGAGAGAGGGAATATCTGGGTAAAGTGACAGTGGCCACACCTTTAGGCAACATGTACAAATCGTTTCTCTATCAGCTGATTAAACTGAGAAATAGAAAAAAAAAAAATAAAGGGACAAAAAACCTCAAGAGCGAACAAGAATGTTTCTCTTGAAATAGATTTGACTGACTTTATGGATTAAGAAAATAATAGATAATAGATCTTGACTAGAGCCTGTTTATAGTCAGAACAGGTGATGATAGTTGCTTCGCTTCGAGGCCGCAGCAGGCTGAGATCCACATGTTTGACTTGGCAAAATTTCAAACCTCGAATCATTTTTCACACAACCTCAGCTGGATTTGAGGGCAGTGGGATTCGAACACTTCCCATCGTGACCCTCTAGTCACGAGCTCACTGCTCTAATCTCCAGGCAGTGGCCTAGAGCTATCTCTTCACTGCCCCGGGTATCACTTTTACATGCGCTCACCTGTTATGGTATAGCTTATTTCCGCTTCACAGCAAGCTTCCCTGCTGCATGAATCTGAGACCCTTTTCAGAGGCGGCGTGTCAAAATAATTTAAAAGTAGATTTTGTTCACTCAGCACATAAGTTCATCTGTCCAGCTGATCCCGGACTCATTCTGATAAAATGTATTCTCATCACTTCCAATCAATTACAACAAAATTATCAACTTGTTTAGAAATCTATTGTTTTATTCTGTTCTACTCTGTTCGCCTGCCACCATTATTGAGAGTGGAGTTTATTTTCAGTAGCAATCCCTTTTGTCTGCGCTCACCTGTTACTGCGGGTGAACTTTTCACACTGCCCTGCAGTTTTCATGTAGCATGAATCTTTAAAACTTTAATTGAGGCGTCGTGTGAACATAATTCATAAGACGAGTTTGCTCTCCCTGTGCCCCCTGAAGATTACCCCAGATCACATAACAGTGTATGTTATCAACGTCAAAGCCTGCCTGGTACGCTTTCCCTACACATGCCCCTTCTATAAAATGTAATTTTATTTGAAAAGGAAAGAAAAAAACAATCCGATAACAATAGTCTGGAAACTAATGAACATTGGACAGTCAGCAAAAAGTTGAATTACTTTGAGTTGAAATGTGTATTGACACTAATAAAAGCCACTTCATCGTCCCATTTGTGTCGGTCTCCAGTCGGTTAGGCCGGGCTCCTCTGGACTATAGGTTTTCCATTAGCTGCGTAGCGAGCTGATTGTGAGCGTTCGATACTGCTCAGCCCGTCGATCGACTCGAAAAACCGTTCAGCTTACTTTGACTGAAAACTCGATACAGAATCCACTCAAGGTTTCTGTACACAACCTGTTTATCTGCCAATCAATCTATCAATTTGTTTTAGACTGTACACACTCACTCACACACACACACAGATACATATACACACACACACACACACACACACACACACACACACAGCCCTGGGTGCTGGTTTAGCAGAGTAATACAGTCTCAAGTTCTCCACTCGGCAGTGTGTCACAGCGCATTATCCCAATTTCAGATCACAGTGAGCGTCATTTAGACACACACATACAGTATATAGTGCTTACACACACACACACACACACACACACACACACACACACACACACACACACACACACACACACACACACACACACTGAGCCATCACAGCAGTCGTCAGTTAGATTTGGTTCTTTTGAAGCGGAGCAGAAGTGCGGTAATGTCACAGCCTTGGGCGACAGACTGCTAGCACCCTGACACCCATATTACTCCCTCCTACTCCACCGAGCTCCCCCCACCCTCCCTCCCCCCCCTTTGCCAACCCGCTCGCCCTCCCGCCCACTACCAACACCACCTTCCTCTTCCTCGCGGTGAACACGCCGGAACACACACACTAATGCAGACTGTCACAGCGGATCTGGCTCTCAGCTCCTACTCAGCCTCTGTGTTTTTAATATCTCCATCTCAAATAAAGTGCGCCGTTTCCAGAGCGGCGCTGTCCTCTCCCGCCCTCAGATAGGAGGGAGAGAGAGAGAGGAGAAGCTCTGATACACTTTTATGAAGATTTCATTAAACAGATAAAACAGTTTTGAGACGTCTGCTCTTGGCCTGTTGGATCGGTTTTCCGCTTCCACTGAAAATAAATATGTGTTAACAAACATTTCTGCGATGACTTTTTTCAGAACGGATGAGGCTGAGTTTAAACTACATGCACAAGAAAGTGTTAAAAGATAAAGCCAATAAACTGGGTTCATCTCTTTCACCGGAGTTTCACAAAACCGTGGTTTCATTTTCTCCGTGGAATGTTCCGTGTTTTCAGTGCATCGCACTGTGAGAGGTGTGTGCTGACAGGATTTCAAGAAAGCTCAGTCGAACTCCGGCATCAGCCAAGTATGTAGCACTAAGCTGCTTTCCGCTTGTCCTTTTCACCGCTCTCTCCACAAATGAAGCGATCTGGGAAATGTGAGTTTAGTGCTGTGAGAGCGATCCAAGCAACAGGAACTGTTGTGTCTCCGAACTCGCTCCCCCCCAAAAAAAAAAAAAAAAAAAAAAAAAAGAATCTGTGGAAGTGGACGTATCGACTGAGAGACTTATTCAGTTCAAACAACCGTGCTGCTTCCAGTGGATTTTCCACAGGTCTCTGCTCTGTCTGGCCATTGGTCACACTCGGGCTCAAGGACGAGCGAAAGAAAGAAAGAAAGAAAGTGTGTGTGTGTGTGTGTGCTCGTGTCCGGGAGTGTTACGGGTGAGGAGGTCTGTGTGTGTTTATGCTGTCAGGTGAAGGGGCAGGTGCATGTCTGTCACATCGGGGTGCTCTGTGTGTGTGTGTGTGAGGGAGATGGTATGTTGCATGGTTACTAGTTGGTTTGCGAGTGCAGCTATGTGTGTGTGTGTGTGTGTGTGTGTGTGTGTGAGAGTGTGTGTGAGTGTGTGATAGACCATGGCCTGAGGTCATATCTGCGTCAGGCGGCTGCTAGAGCTCAGTGCCAGAGCATGATCCCCTACGCCTTTAATTAGACACATTAACATACACACACACTCACTCACACACACACACACACACACACACACACACACACACATATACACACAGTTCTTCTCCGTCCTCCCTCTCCCTATCTGTCTCTTCCTCTCCTTCTCTGCCTCCCACAATAGGCCTGTTGCATGACCCGAGGCTATGCCGACCACACCACATTAAAACCTGGACTAATCAACCTCATACTCTCATGGACACTTACACTTACACACACGCACACACACACACACACACACACACACTCACACACACACGCGCGCGCGCGCACAGCACAGCACAGCCCACCCGTTTGCGAGTTGCACTTAAGCTCACACTCAGACACACTCTCAGCTTGTTAATTCTCTAAACAGAACATGAACTCGGAGTTACAGTCTGATTAAATGTGGTGACTTTGGAGGAGAGCAAATTAAACCTCGAATTCCACCAAATAAACAAGGAGATGGACTCCGTTTGGGAATAAAGAAGGATGTGCGGATGATCCGATGCGTCCCCTGAAGTTTTTTAGCTGTAGAGCAACACACTTTTAGTGAAATCAAACCAATCAGCCACTGAATAACTGTTTAATCGTGGCAATCAAATTTCACCGTGGTTAACAAGTGATGTAACTAGTTAACATGTAGAGAAGACAGGAAAGCTGCAGCAGCACTGAGTGTTTAGATCAGGGGGGCCAAACTCCTGGCCTGGGGGCCACTCCCGGCCCTCGCCCCCTCCTTCTACCATGCTACTTGATTTAAAAAAACGTGATTCCATTTTTGGAGTACAGACAATTAAAAATGATTGTTTCTTCTGAAATTTTATAATTTCATTAAAAATCTGACAATATGTCAAAAGAGGCAGCAGCAACAGGAAAAACCAGAAGATATTTACAAAAACAATTTTCAGTAGCAGTAAAAGCAAATGCACAATTTTTATTGATTATATTTTAACATGTTTTTTTACAAAGGGAAGTAAACTGTTTATGATCAGGAAGTTGAAATGCTTCCATGTTTGCAATTTCTATTATTATTTGAAATAGTAAAACGCAGTTTGAATAAACATGCATATTTTTTTTGCTTTTGTTTGTTCTGCACAAATTCTCAAGTTACTCTACAATAAGGCGATGGGTTTGGAAAGAGCCTGTTGTTGTATTTATTCAGAATAGCAGTGATGATCTGTACAAAAAAACAAAATTAAAGTTCAGTTTTTGTTACAAAAAGCAGTTTGTGTTTAAAACTGAACATTACTTCAGCCAGGCGATGATTCAGAAGCCACCATTACCCCCAGTTTATGAGAATTACTCCGACTTAATGCTGAGTTCTTCATCTTTTCTTAAAGGGTCTTATGGACAGCCTATGAACGTCCACATTGAGCATTGCATGTTTCCTTGAATTCTTCCTAGAAGCAGACGAATAAAGAAACAATCAGGAACTTACGGAAATCTTTTTTTTTTTTTTCAAATCAGTGGACTTGCCTCAGTTGGTTGAAAATCAGTAGCTTTCCACTCGATAGTTGCTTGAGGTGTGGACGTAACAGTAGCCTCAGGGTGGATAGCCCGGGATCCTTGAGGCTGCCATAAGGTAGTATTGTGAGTAATAGAGGCATGTACTGGCCACTAACCTGCAGCTAAATACACTGGGAGGCACACATACGCTGCGCAGAGTTATGGCGCCTTTGCTTCATAAACGCAGACGTTCTGATGTCTGATCAACAGAACCTGAACGATTGAACACTTTCCTATATGCTCTCAGTGCCAGGCCTTTAGCCTAAACACACAAACTTTACATGGAGTTTACGCAGCGTATCTGGTGATCTGAAAACCGCTGTTCAAGTGTATAAAAGGACTGCATTGCCTGAATATCTCAGCATTCCAAATTATCCCATTTATTCAGCAGCAGTGAATAAATGGCGATGAATGTCAGACTCCACAGATGGATCAAGATATATGATTTTCTTGATCATACAGTAAATTTGTACTGAGCTGCTACTTGACCATTTAGGATATATTTGGTCTGTTTGCGTTGCATTAGCTTTGCAAGTCTCTGAAAACAGCACTTCATGATAACTTCCGGAAATATAGCTTTTTTGAAGCAATGCAAAAGTGACAAAGAAAACAACAATCACACGGGATCAGCACCACTTGATTTTTGTATAAACAGACACTTGTTGCTCAAAATGCAAGAATCCATTAACTGAGATAGGACGGCAAGGAAGGAGCGTACATGCAGTAAACAGCTACGAATGAAGCCAGTGAGAGGAGGAGTTCAGGTTGTTAACTCGGCGTGGTCGCAAAATACCACATCAAGTATTTAGCTTAATGTTTCTGTCATCTACCGGGTCAATCGGATGGTTTACGGTAAGGATAGTCCAATTATTGGCCTGGCCGATAATATCGGCTGATATTGGGCATTTTTCTAATAATTGGCATCGGCCTTATCGGTTTCCGTAAGTGCCAATAATCGGCATCGGCATCGACCCTAAAAAAAGTCATATCGGTCGATCCTTAGTTTACGGTCGCACTCGAAGGAACCCGGGCCAGTCGGGTCTGCCGCCGGTTTAGTTCTGGTGGTCTCGATCGCTGACAGTCCTTTTGACTCTTACTGTCGCTCAGATCAGGATGAATCTCAGTTCAGTCAATCAGGAAATAGATTAAAAAAGATTAACAAAGCCAAAATGATTAAAATTGTTACTGTCTACTAGCTACATGTTGAACAAGACTTAGTGCCAAATTCACACAAGATAATTGAAAAATTCAAACAAAGCTCACAAAACCCAGGAGACCTAAAGCACTTGGTGAGTTCCTGGCAACAGAGCAGAGACACAGCAGTCCTGTGTGTGTGCAGATTTGGTGGCTCGTCCTTTTTTGCGTCTGTGTGTTTACGGCAAACATTTCTGTCTGCACATGGACCTTTTTTTTTTTTTAAAAGATGCAGACAAATTGAGCAGTTGATCATTCTCTTGTAAACAGACTGAAATACGCCACGATGCAAATACTGCTTTATTTCATACAATCACATATTTTACAACTCATACAGCTCAAAGTTCCCCTCTGAGTAAAAACAGCAGAAACAACGTATGAAACTGCAAAAATCTTACCCAACGTTGTTGAACAGTGTTTATCCTGAAGCTTCACTCTCAAAGTGTGTCCCAAAGTTGGAACATGAAAGCTTTTCAGATAGATTTGCTCCTGTGAGGAGGCGTCCTGCGCTTCTGTAATGCAACGCTGCAAAGTACAAGTGTCAGTGAGAAACAATCTGCTTTAAAAAAAAAAAAAAAAAAGGAATATCTCAGAAGATTTTAAAGGATTCTCCATACTTGTAGCTGAGTAAACACGTACAGTACACACATGCGCGACGAGGCAGTTGGAAATTGGACATGAAGGCTCAAAAAAGCTTGACGCTTCATGCTTGGAGCACCTCTCACCTGGAAAACTAATGATTATTGACTTCCCTCCAGCAAGCGTTGGAGACGTTCGCCTCAGGCCCTTGACCAGCTCCCATGACTACACACACACACACGCGCACACACACACACACACACACACACACACACACACACACACACACACACGACAAAACTACAGTTGACACCGGACACATGCAGCCTTAGAGGTACAAGTCATCAGTCATTTCACATCGCTCTAAGAGAAGCCACACACACACACACACACACACACACACACACACACACACACACACACACATATTTGGAGTCTAGAAACAGAGGTGGCGATCGAAGGAAGACGGGTCAAAGAGTAGGTGGGTTTGTTGGTGTGCTGAGGATGAGGATGGGGGTTGGTTGGGGGGGGGGGCGGCTGGTGTTGTCTGCCTCTTTTTTTAACTCTCGTAGCAGCCGCAGCATCGCCTGGAGGGCTTCAGCCCTGCCACTCCCTGCCAGAGGAGAGAGGCTGTCACTACGCGTCTGCGTCACTCCGTGTGTGTCCTACCGTCTGTGCACGACTGTGCACTGTACACTTGTGTGTGTGTGTGTGTGTGTGTGTGTGTGTGTGTGTGTGTGTGTGTGTGTGTGTGTGTGTGTGTGTGTCACTCCGGCTCTGTGTCAGCTGCTAAAAGCTGCCAGGCCACATTGTGTCCTCCCGCCCTCCCTCAGTGTTAACCTCTCCCACTCACCCAGCCCCGATTGGCCGCCTCACTGCTAAATGAGGAGGAGGAGATAGCAGCAATGTTGCATTTACCTTTTTTTTTGTTTTTTACATATATTGTTATGCCTCCCAAAGATTTTCAGCAAAATGATTAAAACCTTATCTGACAATGGGCTGCAGCACGGTGTGACCCTGGACTAAAAAGCAGTTTGATGGATGGATGGATGGATGGGTGGGTGGATGGATGGATGGGTGGTGTGAGAATGATGGAGATTCTTCCACAGAGTTCAGCCTAACATTGTACCATAGAAGCTTTCCCTTTCAGCGCCTTTTCATGACATATTACAGAAAATGAAATGGAAGATTTAAAGGAAGCGATTCAAAAACTGAAAGGACATTCTTAAACCCGAAAATTCTAAACTGTCAATTTTATCAGATAAACATGAATTTAGTTATTTCACAAATCGAATGCAATATGTGGCATCAATTTTTATATATGTATTTTTAAGAAAACGGAATTAAGCAATACAACAAATAAGAATGAAAAAAATCTTCAGTTTACTTAAATAAAACAACTCATGTGACGCCATTCATGTGACTTACGTGTGAGGAGGGAAAACGTCATTGTGTTTCTAATTCAGACTGTGTCTTGCTGGTCTAGGTGCTCAGGAAACAATACAGCCATAGCAATGTGTCTGTGTGCCATAAGCCCTATTTACAGACCATATTATTATTTTGCAGACATTGTGTGTGATTTTCAATCTGCCAGCCAGGAAGTTTATTTAGGAAGAGAGCTGAACTGGCATGGACTGAAAGGAGAATTACAGAATGATTACAGAAAATGACTTATTTATTAAATTGATCCTCTATTTCGTCAAAAGAAAATAATTGTGAAGTCATACAGTCCTGGATTATCCCTGACTCCAGCCTCTCGTCCATCACTGGAGCCACTCATGATCAATAAGTGAACGCTGGCAGGAGTGTGCTTTAAGTCGCCTGCTGGGACGAGCGCCTCGGTGTCTTCGTGCTACCAGAGGGCACTTTTAACTCTCTTTTATAAGTACAGTCGCCTCCCATGTTTTTGTATTTGGTGGAGTGCTGCTATGGCTGCCGCCTATGTTTTATCCCCACAGGTGAGCTGACAGCTCGGCTGCACCAGAAGGCTGATTAGACCTCGGCAAACACTGCAAACTGTGTTTGACTGACATCTAAGTCACTCCCCCTGCAGGTGCTGTTGCGCCTGTCACAGTCACAGGTATCGGTTCAAGATGTTTGGCGGCTTCATGTAATTCTCCACCCTTCAGGTTAAATTATCCCCGTCGGCCTCAGCGGAGGTTTAATGATAATAAGATGAGATGGCTCTTTATGTGCGCACGCTTTATTACTGCTGTCAATATTTGTCGTCATGCATTTAGTAAGGAGTGCGCAGAGCTGGATGTAAGGAAATGCAAATTAATACTGAAATGAAATTAAAATGCAAATACGGTTAATGGAATTAAGAAGTGAAAAACCACACCATATTTTTTAATTCGATTTTTATAATGACTGTAATAAATCTCTGCAGCATTGTGCCTAACCATTAATAAAATCGCTCAGCGAGAGTCATATGTGTTTATCTGAAGACATGAGAGAGCTGCTTCTCTGTTTGGACAGCCGGAATTAAAAATATCACCAGACTGACAGACACTGGCCTTTTTTTATCGTCAGCGAGAGTATCAGTTGACTGATGTGAGGTTGTGGCTGTGTGTCTGCTGCCGTCTGTCTGGCACGTCTGGCTGGATTCAGCACGTCAAAGCAGCGCGAGGAGGTTTCCCACAACTGACAGATGTGTTAAAGCCGAAACGGCCCTCGAAACCCAGCCTTGTCACCTCCGACACGTCGCTGTCAGCTTTCCCCTGACAAGCTCTGGAAGTGAAATGTCTCCAAAGAGAAGCTACTACTTTTTTTTTTTTTAATATATTCCAGGATTTTAAAATGTTTTTGTTGTGAACGTAATTAGCAATATTTTTTTATTTTTTTTTTAAAAACACAAATTATAAGAAGTCTCGTATTTTGTTTTCTGCAGAAAGAATGATATTGGATCTGTTGTCTTATCAAAGAAAAATAATGATCGGAGTGATTTAATGACACTGTTTCACCACCTCGTATGTTCAGAATACAATTTTAGATAGCTGCAGGTTTGGCTTGAAGAGAGAGAAGCTTTCACAACTTACTACAAACCCTCACAGCGTCGCCAGGCTGTAAATCATGGATACATTTTTATTACAGAACCATTCCCAGCACGATAAATAAACTAGCAGATGGGTAGTGATGGACTATTGTGGTCTAAACATGTATCTTTACGAACTGGCATGATTTATTTAATGATAGAAGTGATGAGATTATCGGTGACGTGACGAGACGTGGCGTACATTCCGCGCCGCGCTGAAGAAGAAAGACATGACGTTCGCCTCGCTCATCAACCGGGGTTCATGATACGTATCACCTGTGATGCATTTATTGTCGCGCGCAAACTGTTTCGGTGTCACATGTAGTAACAGAACATGTCTGTTCTTAAGTTGAGAGAACAACAGGGCTGTGATAATGAGGAACAACTGAGGTTTTGTGTTTTCGTCACTGCTGTTTGTAGTTCTGGGGGACATTTGTCAATCTACTCCATGCTAAGAGAGTATTTGTTTCAACAAAAATTCAGGCATTTTTATTTGCGCAGCTCTGTTTCTGGTTCATTTTTATATTCAACTGCTGTGGATGCATGTTAGTGCTGAGCGCGGAGTCGTGATTTCTCTCATTTTAGAGTTGCTAATGCTTCTTTTGAAGCTTCCTCTTGCCCATACTTTCTTTCTAAATTTTGTCACAATCAAAAGTATAACCTTTGACATGAATCGATCCTTTATCGGTCATATAAATGTGCTGATGGCTCACATGTCCTGCCTGTTGCAGCACTTCACGGTTTTTAGTGTTGATGAAAAAGTACGATCTGTTCCTCAATTCAGCCTGCAGTGCAGCCTCTATGTTTGGCACCTCTGTCTTAGAGAATATGACCCCACTGATAAGGTGTTGTGTACCTCTAAAATAGTGAATGTAAAGTATTGACCATTCCGATTCCAAATGTGTTTCTTCTGTTGCCATTTTTCGTGTTAAAAGATATATTCAATGCACGCTGACTGTAAGCCCTTAAAAGTAGAACGAACCCATTGGTGACATATGTAGAGTATGAGCATAAAGAAGACTTGTCTTTCTTAGTGTGAGAGCGGAGACTTTGAACTAACCTGCCCTTTAGCTCCTGTCTGTGAGCATTATAAGCTTTTCAACAAAGTTTTTGTCTTTTATCAGTAATTTCATCTTGGCCTCTGCTTGTTATCAGATTGAAATAAAAATCAGTGGTATCGCACATCTGAGCTCTGAAGACGCTCCGCTCTGTTTTCTGGGAGTGCTTCTATAAAATGTTTTATATATTTTGAAGCTGGCGGCGATTCGCTGAGGTCAGTGGAAGGTCGTGTTCTTGATCTGATTTAGAAAATGTCCACATTGCCTGGAAACACATCACACAACATGCACAGTATTCGGACTTTTGCGATCATGATAGCCTCGTTGTTGGACTCCGGTGTCACAGAACGGGCGTCCATCCCCACTGCCTCGCAGCAGCAGCCTCGGTTTGCACATGGAAACCCAGGAAGCGCTTTAGCTACATATCACTGCTCTTAATATCTATACTGCTGAAATGTTTACATAGCCATGTTGACATTTATCATTATTCTACATCAGTAATTCACCAGCTGACCAATGCGCTGCTGGACAGAGAGGGAAATAAAGAATAAAGGGATGTGTGGAAAGACGGGGCAGACTTTTAACTCTTTTAATTCTGCTGGAGAAAGCTGGTTAACCCGTAAGTGTTTCGCCCTGAGGACATCCATGAAAACTTAATCAGCCCCACCTGGGACGGGCACCTCCACAACAATGACGGCTCGTCTCAGTGAGTGTGTGTGTGTGTGTGTGTGTGTGTGTGTGTGTGTGTGTGTGTGTGTGTGTGTTTGTGAAATGTGCATGCATGCAGAGGCCGTGGTCAGTGAGGTATGCTGCTCTATGTCTTATTGATGAGCGGCTGCCAGCGGATGGGCGGAGTTTGTGGCCGTGCGGTAGCACCACAGAAGAAGAAAAAGAAGAAGAAGAAGAAGAGGAAGAGAGAAAATCAGGAGATGAAGGCATCCGGAGAACCATATGCACTCGTTCAGATCGGTTAGCATGCCCAAAGGCATGAGGGCTTTCATCTGAATATGCCAACTTTGTACTGCATGCAAAACTGCCGCAGTGTGCTGCAGGTCAGCGCGGTCTGCTCAGCGTGTGTGTCAGGTGTGTGTGTGTGTATGTGTGTGCATGTGTCCTTAAATTGTGTGCATCTGCCATGTGGAGATCAATACTTTCAGTGTCCAATGGTCTGCTGCTCATCAATACCATTGATCACAGAGCACCTTATCTTTTCTGTATGGTAATGTATTGGAGCTAATGAGGCCACACACAGAAATGCACAAACACACACACACACACTGCTCATCCCACCTGAGAGGTAATTTCTCTTTCTTGCTGAGAGGCACCAGAACAAAACATTAATTTATTATTCAGAAATATATTATTCATCTATTCAATTAGCTGCTATTCTCTTCATCCGACCTAAAGAATCAATGTGGGCATTGGATATGATATGCACAGTCCGTCGTCTGACACACACACACACACACACACAGAGCAAGAGAGAGGTCAATTCAGCTGTGATTGGAATTTATAATGGAACCTGGAGCCCAGAGAGTACCAGGCCAGCAGAAACAACACAGCCGCTCGAACACATACTGTATGAACAACAACAACACGGACAAACAAAGGGGGCAAGGGTCTGACCCGAACATCGCAATAAAGACAACATTTCGGGGGCATGTGAAGCTTTTGTTCTAACCCTAACCCTGCTTTCTTAATAATTCTCATTCTGCTCATTCAGTTCCTGCCGAAATCACAAAACTGTGAAGCTAAAACTGAAAGACTGAGGTGCAACTTTAATAAATTAATTTTTTCTACAGTGTGAAAAACTACATGAAATTGTCCTAACACACCATGTGCAGCTTAAAAACATACATTCGTCGGGTCACCTACAGCATATTGAGTGTGCTGAAACTACGTATTGTTCATAAAGATGATTTTCAAACAATAAAAATGTTGAATGAGCATTAAATGCACCTTTTTTCTCCATTCAAATTGTGCAGCAGTGCTGGGAGGACTGCGAAAAACTAGCATATAGGATGATTTTATTTGATGATGGATGATTTAGTTGTAAACATCTCAGATCAGCCAGCTGTGGCCCCGGATCCGTTTTTAATTCTCCCCGCAGACTTTGATACGTTATAAGTCAGGCTTCCTCTAATGACTTGCATGTTAAATATGGTAGGTAGTGCAAACACGATGCTTGTTATAACGCAATACTATAAGTTGACAACCAAATTGGGATCTAATATATTATCCTAAACCCATGACTAAATTTTGAAACAATAACTGTTGGAGACTGAAACAAACAGACGTTTTTCATCATAGTTTGATTTAGTTTTCTGTGACTAAAAGTGAGGAGGCATTTGTCCTGCAGAGGGCTTATAGCAACAAAGAAAAGTAAACGTGAGACAGAGACAATTTCCCTGTGAACCATTTCTATTCTGAAGAGAAACCCCTTTACAGCTGTCAGGATAAAACCGTCCCATGTTCAGAGGCGAGGCTTAAAGGCTGCAGTTTCTTATCAGGGGCGGAAATAAAAGAGTGAACAATATCATGTTGAAAGGGAGAAAACGAAAAGTTGGAGCGGCTCAAAAAGACAAACAGTAAGCAATATTAAATGATAGGAACTTCCTATAGGCTGTGATAAGAAGCCGCTGCTGCGAACCAGCGGGGACGAGGCCTACTTTCCTCTGTTTACCCAGCAGAGCCCGGGCTCAGCAGACGAAGACGTGTGTGGTCGAGAAATTACTGCCGAAAGAGGCAGACACCTCAGAAGAATTTAATTCACTGCGTGACATTTTCATGTGTCAAAAACAAACTTAACAACAGGACAGTTTTGCTATAAACTTGGCGCCTTCAAAAAAAAAAAAAAAAAAAACCCCAAAAAAACAAAGATGTTGCACTTTTCTCTCCCGTGGCTGTTTAACGGCAACTTTAGAGGAAAGAACTGTTCATCAAAGACTCGCTCACAGGAAAGCGGTGACACTGACCCGTGTGTCAGCGTGTAACAGATGTCAGGCTGCGTGTCACTTTTGGGATACCGTCTTGACAAAACAGGAGTGTTTCCAATAGGAATTAGCCAGAGGTTATATCCCCATCCGTTGCATTCATCAAAAGTAAAAGACTCCTCCATTTAATATTGTGCATCGCTCAGAGCCACCCATCATCAGACTACATCATGTTTAAGAGATAAAGAGAGAGAGACGGAGTGACAGACAGGGAGAGAGCGAGACGGTGGGAGTGTGTGTGTGTGTGTGTGTGTTTGTGTGTGTGTGTGTGTGACTAAAAGTGAGCTTCAGATAGAGACATTGGGCCATTTTTTTTTTTTTTTGTCCCTCCTCGGAGGGGATAATTATCGTTTGCATATTCATATATGCAAACACAACATGAATAATTTCCCTCTCCACCTTCCTCTCTCACTCTCCAAAGGTTAGCTCATTAATTACAGCCCAACAATTAGCAGGAAGTATTTTTATAATTAATTATTTGGTGTTTCTTTGGTGCCAGCGTTCCTGCATAACTTACAGCGGGGTCAGAGCCCGGGACAGCTGTTCAGGGTGTCTGCAGCGAATGGTGTGTGTCCATGCTAATGCAACGCATGCCTGTGCTGTGCTGCGCGCGTCGTGCGGGTGAAGTGCGCGTTCCGGCGCGTGCGAGGATATGGTGCAAAGCTCTTTCAGAATAAAAGCATACCAGGATGTGCAGCATCAAGGCGAAACCACACACTCTGACAGAAATACAAGCAAATCAAACGCAGACGTCAGGACAAAAAAAAAAAAAAACATGCACACACAGTCCAAACACACGCTCTCTTTCCCGTCTCTTCCCCTCACAAGCTCACACACACACACACACACATATACGCGCGTACACACGCACAGCGGTCTCAGTGTTGGTTGTTGCCTGTGGGCTTGTGGTCTTTGAACTGCCTCTCAGACTCCAGTCTGGCCAAATTCACTATGAGAGATCCAGCTCTCTGCCTGCCTAAACTACTGCAACTCAAACACACACAGCAACAAGGAGAACACACACACACACACACACACACACATACACCGAAGACAGACGAACTCACAGTCTGGAACATCTACGCACACTCAGATGCAAACACACTCCAGATCACTACACTTTAGCTTCAGCCCGCAGAAGTTCTTGGAAAGTTGTCTTGGTTTCTACCTGAATTCAAACACCCAACAATCTCACCCGAAACTTTCGAAAGAAAATTATGAAGGCGGTCATTTAGCAGCTAAATATTTACCCGAGGTTGTTTACACCGAAAAATATGTTTTCAGAGTTAAGGCATATTTTCACTGCTCAAAAACAAAAGTGTGTTTCCAGTTGGTGTTTATCTGATTTAAGCCAGCCAGCCTGCTCTCTGCCTCTTACTGTCGTGCTGAGTGTTGTGCATTCAAATGGGAAAATCTATGTTTGGTCTGTTTTGAAAGAAGAACTAGACCATCAGATGTGGTTTATTTTCCTTGTCCCAAAATTAAATTTGAATCGGTGTTAACAGGTCAAAGCTATAAAGTGACGAAAGTATGAACGGCTTACAAAATATGCGAACAGACATAAAAAAAACAGCTTTAACAAATGCCACAGCTCCACTCTGTGCGAGGCCGAATACATTTATAAGATTACAGTGTTTTTTGTTTTTGTTTTTTTTTTTTTTTTTTATTCCATTTATCACAGTTCGCTGCCGTCTCAGTAATGGATGAAGTCATCAAAACAGAGCCAAAGTTCAACTGTCGCAGTCAACAGCTAAGATGTGCTGCAAGCAGAGGGCTGTTCCACATACATTGTCAATTATTCAGTTTGGTTTGTTCTGTTTTTAATCTGCAACCTGTTCAGACCCGCTGCAGACTGCAGCAGAGTTTAACAGGAGAAGACGGTTTGAATGGGAACGTTCAGTCTTTTAAATTTCAACTGCACAAACAGACCGATCACACACTTTTGGAATTCTAATAATGATCATCTGTTACACTCAAACTCAATCTGAAAACACGTCTTTTGGAATGAGTGTGCTGGCACAGGGATCTGTTTTTTCAGCTTATTCCTGATCTGTAAATGTCTTCATTTCTCTGTGTTTTCCCAGTGACGGACCGGTCCGGGATGAATCGTCAGCTGGGTTCGACTCCAGCCCGCTGTGGCTGCAGAGTGGAAGACATGGTGAGTAGATGAGAACTCCGATGCTCAGGCGTCTGCAGGGACAATATGAGAGACGTGTGTGAATTTGAACAGCCATGGGCTATTTTCAACTCTGTGTTCGTTGTGTGAAATTACTTTTCCTCTGCGAATGAATCCATTGCATTGTCGATAAATGTTGAAAACAAACAAATCAAACGGCGGATTATCAGCGTGGCTGAGCGTATGGGATTAATAATGCACGCAAACGTGTTACGTGTGACACCAGGCGACTCAACAGGTGCCGAAGATGATGAAAGCTTCGCTTTTCTGCAAAACATTTAATGCAAACTGAGGGAAGCGACATGATTGTAACAGACTCCTTTGGTCAATATACTAAAGGCTGTAGTACTTTTCTGTCACCGCGTTGCACGGCGGATAATTTCCCATCTTTCCTATGAAGACCTGGCATCTTCCCGCTTTGATCCAGACTCTTTTCCCCCCGCGCTGTGAAATGAGAGGCGATGTGACGGCGCCGCCGTACGCCACCTCCTGTAGTTTACTGCCTGAGCTTTAAAGAAGTGCTCCGGCGCCGAGCAGCCTGTCCTGTTCGCTTTCTCCTGAAAACTAATTTACCCACACTGCCTCTCATGTCGGCGCCACTCTTTCACCGCCGCCGACTTCTACGCAGGCGGGGAAGGTGTGCACGTACGCACTCGCCAGCGCGCGCGCGCGCGTATGTGTGTGTTTGTGCGTTCGGGGGAGACGGGAGACGATGCGTGGGCGTTTGAAGAGTGAAAGGAAACATTCTCGCGCTCTCTCCTCCCATTAAACATATTTGTACATTTCATCGCCAATAAAAACAGCAAATCAATCTCATCCAGCACTCCTCAGAGGGCTCTTTGAAGTCTTCTTAGTAAATGACCTCCCACTTTCAGCATCAACCACAGCCCCCCACACCCTCCCAAAAAAAAAAGACTAGTGCAATATTTATCTCACTTCACAAAATTTTCAAGTTTTTCTCTCTCCTTTTTTTTTTTTTTTTTTTTTTTGGCGGGGGGGTAATCCTTGAAATTTTCATCAAAAGCATTCTAATCAGGCACTCCTCAGGTCAGCTAATGAGTTGGCAGGAGTGGAGCCCTCGCCGGGCGGTTCTCTTCAAAGGGCGAGCTCATTAGCGTTAGCCGCTCTGATTATGCTCTTCTCACACACTCCAGCTCACTGACACACACAGACACACACACACACACACACACCCATAGAGCTGTCATTAGCTCTGTTAGCATCATTAGCATCATTAGCAGCCAAGGTCAGTGTTTGAAGCCAGAGACAGACAAGCGACCTCCATGTTCCTTCAACCAGCGCTTCAAAATGTCTCCTGGCTACTAAAACTACTCCAAAGTTACGTCTCCGCAATTAGAAAAGAAAAGAAGAAGAAAATAGAATGAAGGGAAGACAGAGAAGTATCAGGGAAGTGGAGAAAGGAAAGAAAGTCTGAACAAAAAAAAAAATTGGATTGATGAGAGAGAGAGAGAGAGAAAAAAAAAAACAATTTGCCCTTTCTGCCCTTTAGCTTTCCAGGTTTTAAGAAGCCTGCCTTTCCCACCGTCGTTTTTGCCGAGAAAGAGAGCAAAAGAGTTCACTTGTGATTTTCCACAACTCCACTGAGGATTAATTAAAAAAGATGAAAAAAAGATGTCACCCCTTCGTGGATTATTCAGCCTCCCATTTACCTCGTGATAGCGTCACATCTCGGTCTACAGCGGTGACTCTTTGTGGGATTTTTTTTTTTTTCATGTTTGCTGACATTCATTGGACTGTCATGGTGAAAGCATGATTAACATGAATTATTTAACAATTTTTTGATCATGTGAAGTGTCTTCTTGGAGCTTTTATATATGACAATTTAATCAAGTTGCAGCAACAGTTTTTTTTTTTAAATTGACCAAAATAAAGAACAAATTAGACGTGAATAAATGAGCTCTGCTCTTTTATTCTACTAAATCAATTCATTAAGACAGCGACTGCATTATTGTTAGTTTCCACCGAGACTGTCTGTGTGTTTTTCTCTCAATTATCCACTAAAATATTTTATTTTCTGATGTACGTTATGACAGTAAGAAGAAGAGGGGTCTTCCACCCTATAGAAATACACAAATCTGAGAGAATTGTAATAAAAGGCCATATGTTAACCGTTATGCTACGGGACTGACTGGATTCATTTAAATGCTCTGGCTGCAGGATGTGCATTGAACAAGAGTTTCAGCCTATATTTTCCCAACACAGCTTGAACTTTGACTGTCTGACAGTGGTTCCGTATTACTGTATGTTTTTGACAGTACTTAGAAGCTCATGTTGCAAATGTACAATATAGTGCTGAATCTCATCTGTGGTTGTGCTGAAGAAGTCTACCAGCAGTAGAACGACATACTCCTGGTAAAAACATCTTTATATATCTGTCATCTATCTGTCATGTTTAGTGTTCCTAACCTGTGTCTTAAAAAGTGTGTTTTGCCTCCTGAATTTGAGGGTGAATTGATGAACTTGTGCAACATTTAGTGATCTTTAAGTGATTTAAAGATTGTGAGCTTCTTTAAAATCGTTGTAACTCATTATTCCACATTTCATTAGATGGTGTTGATTTTGAAGTCCTTCTGTGTTCCAGTAGTGACACAGGCCTGATCACAGTAATGAGTGTAATATAAATGATGTTGTTACTTCACTGTCACTAACATATAAAAGCGACTATTTTCTTTGAAAAGTTACTTTTAATTGACTGCCATTGGATCTCATTTGAATTTTTGTCCCATTGAGAGATCAGAGCGTCCTGTTTATGTGAACGCTGAAACAAAGTGTTCTGGTTTATATGCACCAATAATATCATCATATTCAGCCCGTGAATCAGTCTGATGATGCTTTACTCTGTGATGTTGGCAGTTTGTGACGGTCACACATGATCCCACGTTCAGCTTTACAACTCTTCCTGTTCGTTTTGCTACTTTTACTTCACTTTTTTGCAACACCAAATCAGCCACGTCCTTGTTCAGAGTCACTGGAGATTGTAATAAAAGTAGCATACTAACTGCAGTGAGCTGACCATTAGATTTACTGTAGGTATCAATTAAAGACACACAGACACACACACACACACACACACACACAAAACATGCATGTTGCGTGCTACAAAACGCCACAACCGGAGGACAGGTTTTGTATTTTCTGTAAGGTTGCCAAGTTAAAAATGGCATCATGTTGAGATCGCCCTGATTTTCCTTTACAATGTTCAACTTGTTCCAGTCTCCTTAAAGGTGCTGTAGGCCAGGGTTTCCCAACCCTGGTCCTCAGGGAACACTATCCTGCATGTTTTGGATGTTTCCCTCTTCCAACACACCTGATTCACATGACCAGCTCGTTATCAAGCTCTGCAGAAGCCTAGTAACAATGTGTTGGAAGAGGGAAACATCCAAAACATGCAGGATAGTGTTCCCCGAGGACCAGGGTTGGGAAACCCTGCTGTAGGCAGGATTCCGTATCTCCGCCATCTTGCTTATGGTTACCTAAGCAAGATGGCGATTTGACCCATCTAAGATGGCGATTTGAAACCCAGCACAGCCAATCCTGTCCTGTTTTCTCTGACATCACGCCCTCATGCAAGTTAAGCCCCTCCCACAAGAACGTGTGACGAACGCCCCTCGACCAATCACGGTTAGAGCCTCAGGGGCTCTTCTGATTGGTCAAAGATACCTGGAGCTGTCGAGATTCCTTTTCAGCTCAGAACAGAGACAGATGGAAACGCTGCGCCCTCGTGTTAGTGCAGTTATGCTACACTCCTAAAGGATTATCAATGGATACTCTAACATTTAATCCAAAGAAAACACAGAAAAATTAGCATTGACTAGCAAAATCCTGCCTACAGCACTTTTAAATCGGAAACTTTTTCAAACTGTACGAATTGCAATACAGCTAAAGGAAGATTTTTAAGATCTGCGGTCGTCTCATTTTACAGGACCGGTGATCAAGATCAGATTGGGTTGTGTTTGTGTTATTATTAACGGTGATCACTTGCTAGTATGTAATGATCAAAGGTTGTAACAAGCAGTAATGGTTACAAGTTTTAGACCAGTTACATGGTTCAAGAATTAAAAAAAAAACAAAAAACACCCACACACTTACTGGAATTGCTGAATCCCATCAGCAGCAGTGAATCACAATAATTAATGTTGCAACACTTGAATGCACAGAGGATATCAGAATGAGGTGGTGTCGCTGTCTAAATATCTTAAAACCCCGGCTTTAAACTTAAACGACAGCAGGGTTTGTCTTTCTCCCCATCAGCCTGCGTCTCTCTGCCTCTGCTCTTGTTCTCTGTGGTCAGTGTGTGACAGAGGCCCCGGGCTGACTAATGGCTGTGGGCGAAGTGTCTCAGAGAAGGATCTGCCCCTCTAATTCACTGGTGGCGGACACACTGGATTTAACCCGGGCCGACTGTGCCTGTGTGTTTGAGACGGTGTGTAAATGTGTCTGAAAGCCGCAGACGCACACTATCTGAGACGGAGTGAGAGGGGATTGGGTGCCGCCGTGTGTGCACGCATGCGTGTACATGTGTGTGTGTGTGTGTGTTCCCAGAGAAAGCCCATTGAAAAGCCTCTCTCCAGTCTATCAGATTAGCTCCATTAGTGGATTAGCCGGATTAGCCGGATTAGCGGGTTAATTGCAGTCTGCTGCTGCGTTGGTGCACAGAGGCTAATGACGGCTAACGCTAGTTAATCGCACACACAGCCGCGTTAGCCAGCTACTGCCACGTCTGGCAACATGGCACACACATCAGGGAAGCCAGCGTACACCAGCTTCCCATGAGGATTAAGAGCAAGACACATTTAGGCCGCACTTCTCTGCCAGAGAGTCCTCTAGCATGTTTTGGATGTTTTTTTTTTGTTTTGTTTTTTTTTGGCAAAGCTATCATGAACCGCTTTTGTTTTTTTTCTCTGTAATTAAATGTATATACAGCCTGTAGGTACATTATTTCGTAAAAGCTTAGTTGGATTTAAGTTGTTTTCTTTTATTTAATAAAAGAAAGGCTTTTAAGCAGCCATGACTGATGGTGATGTGTAAACTCAGATGGCAGTGGATGTTTTGCATCCAGGAACAAACTGGCCGTGCACTGAGAAGCTGTTCTCCCTGTGCACGTGTTGGTTTTCCCATGGTCCTCCAGGTTCCTCCCCACAGTCCAAAAACATGCAGTTGTGGTTGATTGGTGATTCAGAAATTGTCCGTAGGTTTGATGTGTGTGTGTGTGTGTGTGTGTGTGTGTGTGTGTGTGTGTGTGTGTGTGTGTGTGTGTGTGTGTGTGTCTCAGTGTTTGCTCTTTGATGGATGCTCTTCTGTACAATAGGATGGATGGAGCAGTGTATACGATGGATGGATGGAAGCTATACTAAGGCTAAGAGTTTGTGTATCAGCTTGTACTTTTATGTTATTTTAAAAAAGCAGCATTTACAGGTTTGGAATCATGAGTTGACCAAAAAACTTAGTGAAGTTTCAAAGTGGTGCTCAGCTTTATGCAACGGACATGAACCTGCAGATAAGGTTCCCCAGCTCTTCTGTTGTTACCATATTCTATGTTATGTTTGTGTTGATGTGAGTCTGCTCATCTTTCTGTGTAATCTGAATTTCTCTCATGGCTTGCACAGTTAGATTGACAGCAGCTGTTTGCATTTTGCAGAAATGTTGGTTTGAACCCATAGAAATATACTGGAGCGTTTACAGACGCTAATCAAAATCAAAGTGTGTGTTTTCAGAGTTTCTTGAAAGTTCAGGTCCGCACTCTTTTAATATTCCTCCTATAGCAACACGGGGCACTTTTAAATTGAAACACCGAGGAGTCTTGTAGAATAATCAGTGAGCTCTGAGTGAGGATGTGGCATATTTTCGGAGCATGTGCTACAACAACATGCAGTTAATAAAAAAATACACACACAGTTTGAATTCATTTGCTCTACATGGAGAGTGCTGTCCGCCTTCATCCCACTGTGAACGAGGCCCCCCTGCTTGTTTGTTTTTGTTACAGACAGCAAATCAGAAGATAAATATGAATGCATACACTCTTCAGTCGTGTTTGAAACAGCGTGTGTCTGCGGAAAAAAATAGGAAACTTTGGAAGAAAACATGAAATATCACAGCAATTATGCAGGTGAAGTCAAGATTGTTTTTTCATTATGCATTTACAAGTGGAATTTTGAATTTATTCTTAGGTGACACGCTGACCTGCTCCTTTTTGAATGCGAGAAGAATGTAAAATAACATTATATTTGACCGTATAAATTATTTATCAAGTAGCATTTGTGAGAGAGGAAGAGTTTGATTATTCAGAACTGGGTTAGTTCGATATGTATTGATCCATTCAATTTCTATACTGATGCTCCTGGGGTGAGGGCCACAAGGACCCAGTCGTAGTCAATATCGAACAAAAAGGCATGCCGCGGTCTGCAGAGACACACATCTACAAGAACAACAGCAATTTAAGTGAGCCGGTTACCTGAGTGTGTTCGGATCGTGGACAGAAGCCTTCATGAAGCCTCAGGTTCATTTTGAATGATGCACAATGAACTGTGAAGACTGTTTACAGAGTAACGGGAATTCTCTGGTGAGCCACAAAAGAGAAGATTACTGACCTGTGCAAGTTTTTCATTTGATTTTTGTTCATTGTTGGAGTAATTACCAAACATGAATAAATGAAACGCAAAATAACATTTGCAGTCACTCAAGATGCTTGGTTTACAGATGGAAATTTGTCATGTAAAATTCTGCTGGTATATGATGAAGTTGTGATTCGGTTGGGCAGAATGTTGTCTGTTGAATGAATATTTTACGTCTGCTTCACAATTTAGTACTTTTTTTAAATGACTTCATGTTTTTGTAACATATACAGTATTTTTGCACCGAATCGTACATGTGATCCCACGGCTTATTTATGTTTAAAATACCTTGTTTCATCAACTGTTGTGTAGCTTTGGTCATTTCAGTGTGTGTAAAAGGTGAGGATAACCTTTGTCTTGCTGCTTAGTTTCCAGTTCTTTTGACCCTGAAGTTGACCTGAATGTTTAGAGCTTTAATTGTACTTTTTTTTTTTTTAAACGTGAGAGTATAATTTGCAGAAAATACAGGTGACTGAAAGCAGATCGAATATCTTCATGCAATCGAAGAATATTAGTGATTGTCTAATCTCCAGTGTGTGTGTGTGTGTGTGTGTGTGTGTGTGTGTGTGTGTGTGTGTGTGTGTGGTAGGTTCAACACCTGCCCCAGGTAAACAAAACCAAAATCAACAGTGTTCCCCGCCGCAGCCGAAGCGAGAAAGAAGAGCTGAGCGGTCAAATCGCTGCTACGTGATGTGTTGCCAGTAGGATGTGGTGTTGGGAGCCGGGCGAGCGCGGTGTTATTGATGCGGTAGCCAATGAGGTCTGACACATGGCTTCAGGACAGGAAACGCCAGGGGTTATGGGTAAAATGGGTGTTAGCGCGAGTGTGCAGAAAACCAGAAGCGCGCCCACACCTATGCACGTCGCTGGCACGCAAAAAGAAATGAGGAGGAGCGGGAACGCCGGCAAGAGCACGGACGCCCGCGTGCACGTGCACGCACAAACACCCACACACACACACACACACACACACCTTCCGTATATTCTGCGGGCACCTCGGCCTCATTAAGGGGAAGTGAAGGGCTCCCTGCTCATCTTTTAAAGATAAAACAAAGTGCTGTGATGTCATACCTCATCAGGCTGCGCCAAGGAGACGAGGAGCACTTTAGCAGAAAGAGCAGAGTGTGTGATCGCCTGAACGCACAGACCTCCCTCTGACACACTCTCTCTCGCTTGCTTTCTTTCTCCTCGCACACACACACACACACACACGCACACGCACACACACACTCCTCCACTCACTATCGCGACGGCAGTGGATGGTGGATGAGGGATGCATGTTGGTTTGGGGCTAAACATGATATCTCCTTTCCCCAGGGCCAGCCAATCAGAACAGCCTGCCAGGGAAAAACAGCAAAAGCACTTAAGATCGGCCAGATGAAAACACACACATACACACACACACACACAGGGTCTCAAACTAGCAGGTGCACAAACCTACAGAACACACACTCGCCGTCCTCCTGTGTGCAGCAGGACGCCCTCAGAGCAACCGTCCACGTGTGCAAAGAGAAGCGTTCATGGCGACACACACACACACACACACACACACACACACCGGAAGACATGACACCACAAAAGAAACTCTTTGAAAATGTAGCACTGATCAATAGCTAAAATATCAGCACCCACGTCATCTGCGCAGAGACTCTACCGGCGGCGCGAGTCGAGCACGGAGCCTCGCCTCGCGATGTTCTTGGAGTTGCACCAGTGCCTGGAGGGGGTGGGACCTCGGGGTGGGAGCTGGGGGGGGAATGGGGCACAGGAAGTAAGCACCTGGGGGGCAGCAGTCAGGGGAAGTGCCTAGAGGTCCAAGGCAAGACACGTTCAGCGCTACCGGCTCTATTAAAGGGGGGAAGGATCGGGGCTAAGTGTTTCCACGGGAAGTGTAAGAAGTGTCGTTAGGGGGGTGAAACTGTGAAAAACAGCGCCGGTTTTTGAAGACAGTCGATACGAGTCATTGTAAAAAATTTCACTTTTTAAGGAGCCATTTCTTGTCCCCTTGATCTGGTTCTTACGTCGCTTTTTGAGGGGCCTTTGTTGTTGCAGGGTTAATTAAACGATGAAATAATGTGCCCGTATTGAGCATGTACTGGCAAACAGCTGAAATGATCTCTTTTCATGTAGTTTATACCCTCAACTCAACAACTGTGTTCTCGTTCTTATAGTTCACCCCATTTGAAACCTTGAATCATCGCCCAAACTTTGCTGGGCGGACTACAGAAGACAGGATTCAACTGAAGGCAACATAATGATTAATTAATCAGAACTAAATGGTTGATTGAACGTTGAATTACTTTTTGCTCGTATATGATGGAAATGTCATCCTGACTGTGTAGATTATTAGTTTCTATCCATGTTAGGAATATTAATTGTAAGGTCCACAAATGTATACAAAGATATCCTTGTAACTTTTCAAAGTCAAAAAGATGATTAGATTACATTTTTTTGTTGTCCAGCTCACACTAAAACCCAATTATTATTACCTGTTATTCTACACACATTGCTATGAGGCACAGTGAACTTATAAATCTGTATTTTTTATATTTATATCTTTTGATTTGCTTTCAAAATTACTTAAAATTAATCATTCATAGTTTCACTTCGGATAATATCTACCCAATTAAGATTTCATTGTTGGAGACTTTACCTGGTTCGTTACATGCTCTTCTCTGTGGTGAAATGTTTTTTCTTTGTCTGCAGCACAGTAATGTGAGAAAATACATTTCATTGTAGATGCTGCTTAGTGCCAATTTCAGGCGCCGGTTTGCTTTAGTGTTTGTTCAGAAATACACTTTAAAAGAGAACTGAAGTTTTTCCCCATTTCCATTTGTTTTGCTTCAACTAAAACAGAACAGTTTAAGTGTTAAGTTCAGATTAGCTACCTTCAATTTGATTTAACAAAACCCTGATCATGAGATTGAGCAATTTTATTTACTTTTCATAAAACATAATGCAAGTTACACACACACACACACACACACACACACACACACACACACACACACACACACACACACACACACACACACACACTCTCACACACACACACACACACACACACACACACACACACAGAGATTGTTGAGTTTACCTATTTAGATGTACGACAAATACAACTTGTGTAACAGATTTCAAAGGTAAATAAATATAATACGGCAACAGAACTTTTAGTAAATTAAATGATTAATTTTTTTCAAAGAAGAGATTATGTTCTTTTTTTAATTCATTAATCTGGAGTATATTATGGTACAGTAGAATGGTACCGGTGGTTTACTTGTTAATAAAAAGTAACACAGATTCTGGTGACACTCTACTTTCTTTTTACTTTGACTTTTATTAGAACTTTTGTCATTCGTTCCAGCACATCAGGGGAGTGTATGTCATTAACGTCAAGCGGAAATGAAGAGTCATTAAAATAATATAAAGTATCCTCCAACCAGGTCAAAAGAAACCGCGGCTTCGTCTGTGACTTTTCCCCGAACCCTCCCTTTCATGTGTGATCGATGAGACGCCTTCAAAAAGTCCGACACGCCACAGAGAAGACTTTGAGTGTTTCATGCGGCCCGGTTATGCAACCTGAAGGGCCGAGTCCAGCTGCTTGCTGGGAGAAATTATCAAACTGTAACCGCGTCAGTCTGGGAAACCGCAGATTTCTGAATCTATGAGTCTCCATCCGAGTCAAATCATCAAACCGCAGCTCAGGTGTTGCTCGCTGACAGAGGATTAGAGGAAAGAGACTCCCGGGTTTGTTTGAGAATTCGACTCCATCACTTTTCGATTTGCCTCTGGGTCTCACTTGGTTGTTGACCCCTTATAGATCTTGACAAGATTTTTCTTTCACTTTCTATTACATCATGTCAGCATGTGGAGTCGATAAATAAAGTAATGGCTGCGAACGTCCCGGATTTTGTCTCTTTACACTTTATGTGTTTGCATAAGATCTTTTTAAGGCGTTCAGCAATAATTAGGCATCGCATTAGAAATAAAATGAATAAAACAGCAGTGACCCAGGAGAGCGGAGGGACGGGGAGGAGGGTGAGTCGGGGTACGGGTATTTGGCAGTGGCAGGGTCATTATCGGGTGTGGAGCAGTGTGAAGAGGGGGCACCGGGGCAGTGGGGGTGACGGTTGGGGGGATTTGCGTGGGGTGAAGGCTGGGTGAGATGCAAAAGGGGGAGGAGGTGGGTGGGTGGGGGGGTTGCTGTGCAGCTTGGAGGCTGGTGTGTGGCGGGGGTGAGGGTTAGCTGGGAGGGGAGGGGGGTATCAGTGGGGAATGGTGTCAGCTGCAGAGGCAGCAGGGAAAGCCGACATCTTAATAAAACAGCCTCGGGCTAAATCCCATTAAAGGCCTCAGAGCCTGTTACCACTGCTGGCCAGGTATCGCGCACACATGTACCACACATAACACACACTCCACATATTCACATACACACTTCATATATTTGTGATTTGTGTCTGTGTGCGCACACACACACGAATATATTATATATGGATCCATGTGTCCGTCTCTCTGTCTGTTCCTGTCTGTCCATGTGTGGGGGTCTTCCTTTGTGTTTTTTTTTTTTTTTTTTTTTTGTGGTGTATGTGTGGATTCGCCATCTGACCACTGTGCAATTAAATACTCTGGATCACACAATAAAGCGCACACAAAACCACCGAGCAGCTCCTTCAGCTTGTTGTTAAAGCTACATTCACCATCCGTTTAACTTGTTGTGCAACTCTGCAGCCCTCGTTGCCTCTAATGATCTCCTGTGATTAGAAAGAGCAAAGTAGAGGTTGAACGGAAAGAAATGAATGCTTCAAGGGAAAAAGGAAGTATTATTCTAACTTTTGTTTACATATTCCAACAGAAAAATGGTATTGGCTTCTACTGGATTGCGATCAATCTTTTCTCTGTTGAGTTCATCAAAGAATCCAAACAATTTATCATTTAACTAAAGTATGATAGGTGAGATTATACCAGTGAGCTGAGATTAAGGTGCCTCCACACAGATTTCTCTACTTTACTGGCGCTGGAGGAGAATCCAATCCCAACCAGACTCGACCACTAAACTACATGAAAGTGCTTCTTAGGTGTTAACTGAATCCGGTCTTAATGGTTTCACAAAAATCACAGAATCACAAAAACAAAGATTTTCAACGTGCAGAATATGGATTCATGGTGTGAGAATGAGAACAGTAGGATCATGCTGCTGCGTGTTGTTTGGCTACAACAGCTGATCCCTGCTGTCTTTTCTTGTTGCATTGGTCACAATAAAAAGCATGAAATGAAACTCACCTTCGAAGTGATACTGCTGATAATGTAGCTTTTATGTGGGATTATATTCTTCTATTTTCACACTAATTATTTAGTTTAGAAAGGCCTGCATAGATCTTCATCAGGATTATGCTGAAGCTAAACCGGGCCCATGAAGTGTGATAAAAGTCACACAGTCATGGAAAAACCTGCAGAAGTTTTTGGATTTATATTTTGTGTTGAAAGTTTTGGAAAAGTCAGAGAAATGCAGATGTCATAACTGATTGCTCAGGCAGATATAATAATGATTAGTATTTTTATTCTGCTGAAAATGAATTATTTGCTGTTTTATTTTGTCAAAAATTAGCTCATAGAATTTTTTTTCTCATTGAGAATCACCTTATGTCTGAATCCAGGTGTGAAAATACATTGGAGTGAAGAGTGAAGCTGCATTTTGGTCATAGAAATTTGGTGAAACTTTTTCACAGGTGAAAAAGTTTATTTAAATACCAAATGCATCCAACTATAGGTGGAACTCAGCAGAAAAGATGTTTTAATGACTAATTTTAAATTGAAAATACCACCCATGAATGGAGACAGATTTCTTTTTTTTTCTTTTTTTTTAAGCTCACAGTGTTTTTGCCCCTGTTTCCTGTCTGGAGCAGGGCAACAGCGGGTGTTTGGCCGCCCTCCTGCACCCCACTCTGCAGCGGCCCCTGGTGGCTGCACCCGGACCTGTTAGGATTTATGGGACTGAGAGGCAACTTTGTCAAAGCTTTCACAAGAAAAGGATGCATCCTTCAAAGTGGATCCCCGCCCTCAGAGTGTCTTTATTTCAGGCCAGAATAATTAAAAAACTTGTTAAAGTGATTTCACTCTACTCGAACACCATGACTGCTAAGAGTTGAAAAGAAAGACCTGAAAGGTTGGAGGATGATTAACATTCAAGAATAAAGGAAAAACTCTGTAAAAGTGCTGCACATTAACACCAAAGAATGATCAAAAGCTCCAGACATGTATCTTAGATTTACTGTCTCAGCTTTGAGTCACAAAGGCCCTAATTACTGCAAAACGAGAGGAGCAAAACATTTTCTTTCTTCAACAGGTTACTTCTTAAATTTACTTTTCCAGATGTTGCTTTAATCATTTCCTCCCTCTCGTGAAGTTCAAGATGATTTTCTGTCTTTTGATTTTCTAATCTCCCCTGAAACATGTTGTGATAAGTCGAGGAGTTCAGGAGCCGTGCGTCCGTCCGCACGCCCTCACGCCTGTAACGGTGGAGAAATGGAAGACGGCATGTGCGAGGAGTGCGACGGGAAGCAGCAGAGACGTGTTCGCCGCTGCAGATGAGCTCTGGAGGAGATTTGTCAACGATGGCAATTCCTCCCCGGAGCACTACAGACGCTTGTATGATGAACAGTATCTAAACTGTCCTCTGAGTTTTTATCTACACACACACACACACACGCGCTCTCTCTCTCTCTCCCTCTCTCTCTCTTTCTGATTCGGGGCTGGGATCCGAGTACACTGGCCCAAATGAAACACATGCACACACTCAAACACACACGTGCACACGCCCAAAGTCGGGGGGAGATCAATATGAAAGAGGAATCTATATGTCCCAAAGTTGAAGTTGAGCCTCTGTCTGACAGAACACACAAGTTCCTGTTGTAGTAAACTATTGTTTTGACAGGATGTCACTTCAGTTCTGCAGAGTGTGTGTGAGAGCGCCGAGCGCCGCGCCTCCTCTTTATCTCAGGCCTAAGGCTACTGTCACTAAGCCGGGGGGAGAGTGGGAGACCGAGGCAGGCAGACAGAAGGAGAGAGAGAGAGAGAGAGAGAGAGGGAGGGAGAGGGAGGGAGAGAGGCAAGAAGGGAGAGAGAAAGGCAGGGAAATAGGGAGGAAAAGGGAGGGATAATTCACTTGTCAGCTGCCTGATGAAATGCCATTTTAACTGAAGCTGCTAATAGGAGCATTACGGGGGTTCAGCAAGCCTGAGACAATGTGCTGATCCTGGTGTGTGTGTGTGTGTGTGTAATGTCAATACCAGCATGCATTTCTCTTGCTTTTTATTTATTTCACATCTCTCGCTCCACCGTATCATATCTGACTTCACACTGACGAGGTCAAGGTTTCTTCAACAGAAGGAAACAAACATAACAAAAAAAAAAAAATCAGTGTAAAATTGACAGTCAGAAGACCTGCTGCATTAATCCCAGTCATTTATTATTCCTCTGGACTTTCACTATTTACAATTCATAGGAAATGATTCTCATACGCTTAATAAACTTTTTTGTATCCATTAACTTCAGACAAACTGTTTTAGGCTAAATGATGCCTGAGAGTCTGTGTAGTTAAAAAAAAGTTACAACTTGGAATAGTATGGCTTTAAGGAATGAGCCTAGGATAAATAATTAAATGTGTATATTCATATTGTCATTGCAGAAAGAAAGAACACTCATAAACACTGTAGGTAAAGTTAAATTAATGTTCAATAGAGAATTGTAGGAGCTGGAAAATTGTGCAGATAAACTATGAATGGTGGGGAAAAACAGTGCAGAAGATGCAGAGCTGGATAAAGCACAGCTCAGCTTTCTCATGGCTTAAAACAATAGCTCTCAATAAAAGAAAGAAGTATAGAAAAGTGCTTTATGTTATATTTATGTGTATATTTATTTTTCATAGATGTAAAAAAAAACATGATGGAGTAAGAAAATTATTTTTCCTCTCACAGTTAGTTCCAGAAAGTTTAACAAAGTTATTTTAATTAATTTGATTTTAAAATACCAGATTTGGTGCATCAGGGAATGAACTAGATGTAAGAGTGTCTGCAAATTCCATGTAAGATATAAAAATAGTAGCCGTAGTTTATGCGTGAAAAAAATGTTTCTCACTTTTATAATATTACAAACACAGTTTTTGCCTTTTTATAGCCACATTTTTCTTTTATACATTATTTGGAGTGTTTATTCTTTGGAAGATTATTTATGAATTCCAATGTTTAAAAAAAACAACACAAAAACGTCTGAACCCTTATTAGAAATGAGTGAATTTATAGTTTCTTGAAAGGTGTGTGTGTGTGTGTGTGTGTGTGTGTGTGTGTGTGTGTGTGTGTGTGTGTGTGTGTGTGTGTGTGTGTGTGTGTGTGTGTGTGTGTGTGTGTGTGTGTGTGTGTGTGTGTGTGTGTGTGTGTGTGTGTGTGTGTGTGTTCTTCCTGCTGAATATGTACACATTTATACACACTGTCAAGACGATGTCATCGTAGAACATTGCAATAAGACATTTATGAATGCATTGACAGGTCTTGGTGATCTGTTCCTTCCTGTTACTGCTGCTAATCTTCACTTTTAATTCTGCGTTAAATTACATCCAGATTCAGTGGCAGTTTATCAGGAGCATCATCACAGACACCAGCTATACTGTCCACAGGCATTACTGTTTTCAAAGGGACATCTAAGGCGCACACACTCGAGTACACACACATACACACTAGCACTCACACTTTACACACTCACTCACACACACAGAGAGAAAGGGTTAAGAGAGCCCTGAGGCCAAGCGATTTACGCAAGAATGGGCTGAATAGTTTCTGTCTCTTTCTGCATGAGTGTGTGCAAATGTGTGTGTGTGTGTGTGTGTGTGTGTGTGTGTGTGTGTGTGTGTGTGTGGACACTCTGGTATAGTATTTAGGTCTAAAATGCCAAAACAGTCATCTATTTGCATCCACAGCTCATAATTATGATTGATGATCAGTATTATGATGATATCTTGGCTCTCAAAGTGTACTCCTCAATATTATTCATGTATTATTTTTTTACACTTCTGAAGGAAATAGAGCTGCCATCTTGTCACAAAAATATCAATTTATGTTTTCTTTCAAAATATTTCAGAAAAAAATGCATTTTTTTTTTTTTTTTTTTTTTTTTAGTATTCAGTGTGAATTTGAATTCTGTGTATTACTTTTTGCAGGTACTAATCTTAATAAAGGGCATCGCCAGCAAAAAATACACAAATTCAATATTAAAATCCATTCCATATATGATTCTTGTAAATTGTAAGACCTATTTTAAAATATTTCAGGTTTGTCCCTCCGGGTAGTGGACAGAAATGACTTCCTGTAAATGAAGGCCTGTCTGGATCCAGAGTGATGCAGCAGCAACATCTGGCCGCTTCAACGCCAAACCAGCCAGATGTGAGTCAGAGGCAGGCAGTCAGAGGCGTCCAGCCCGCGCGCTTTGGCTCGGGGTGTGTGAAGAGCCTGAATGCCATCTAGTGGCTGCAGCGGGACGCCGTGGCGGGGGCGCGCATTGAGCAGCGGGATCAGAGGTCACGGAGCCACTTCCATGTCAACAGCACCCCCTGCAGGGCGACGAGGGCATCAGATCTGACACAGGTTGACTCGTGTCTGAACGATGAGGGGAAAAAAGAGGAAAGTTTGAACTCAGGCAGTCTTTATATTCTTTGATTTTAATTAATTTTCACCTTTTTTTTGCATGTTATACACAGCAGTTTTACAAGTTTTGCTGTTATTAAGGTATAAGCCCAATAATAATGAGAAGAAAAAGTTGCACCAACAATACACGACAGTTGGGACTTCTGGAGAGTTAATCCCTTTAGTTTCACGGAGTTGTAAATGTATTATTTTATGTGTCTTAACAGGTGTTTTTTTAACATCGATTATTATGTTTTTTTAAAGGGCGGCAGTCATTACTGCTCTCATCTCACCATGAGAATGTCATGGGTTCAGTAACGACTGGGTCTTTCTGAGTGGAGTTTGCATGTTCACCCTGTGTGTGTGTGTGTGTGTGTGTGTGTGTGTGTGGGTTTCCTCCAGGAACTCTGGTTTCCTCTCACAGTCCAGAAAACATGCGTGTGAGGTTGACTGGTGACCCTTGGTTGCTCCCAGGTGTCAGAGTGTGGTGGACAGGATGAAGGAAGACAGAAGGATATAGTTTAAAATTATGTAGTTTAATGAAATTATACATTGGACGGGATATTGATCTGATTTTGTGGAACCATATATGGCAGAAATAACTAACTTGGTTATATATTCAGAAATACAGCCTATGACCAGACTGTTAAATCAATTATATTTTCATTGAAAACTGTTTATTGTTGAGCTGTAACTGTGTGTTTGTACAGACACGTGTGTAAAGGTACATTGGTATTTGTCTGGCAGCATTGTAATCCATCACTTTTTGTGTCGGCGTACTTTAAGTTGAAAAGATTTGCGTTCTTTTTTGTTTGAACACAGAATTAAAAGTCGTGACACTGCAGACAGACGTACTCTTTATCCTCTCGTCTTTCAGAAACAAACAGAGCATCACCAAATGTAACGATCCAGAGAAATGAAACAAGTTAATACCTTTGTTTTGATGTAAGCTAGTTAAGGTTCTTCAATTAAATTGCGTTCGATTACTGTCAGAAAGTTACTTAGTATAGGTTGTTAGCAACCCAAAATGACAAACCAGAAGTACATATTTTAACTGAAATTTGACTTTTCTTTTGAGTGTGATTTACATTTTGCTACATTTATTTTGATAATTATAATTATAGCACCAGAATTGTCCTCTTTTTAGTTAATTTTGTTGCAAAAAAAAAGTTAAAGTAAAGCAAAACAAAATGTCATATTCTATTTCTTGTCATTTTTTTATGTCCCTCCATCATTTCAAGTGTTTCCTAAGCAGAAGAAGTAATCCATTACTTGTATTTTTGTTCTTTTCTGTCAGTGCTTTAACCTTCCAGTAGCTAACAGAACAAGAGGAATCCACCAGTTCACCGTCCCGGTGGCCATCAGCGCTCAGGGACAGTGGATCGGCCCTTGGTGTCTGCACCGGAGTCGGGGACCGCGGAGACTGACATGACACACACACACTCTCACACACTCACACACACACACACAGCTGTGTGTACACACGCACCTTACTAAACTCAGTTTGCGCAAATGTGCTTTCAGTCAAGGTGCGCCTGACTGTCAGTGTGTGCATGTGTGTGTGTGTGTGTGTGTGTGTGTGTGTGTGCGCGCCTGTCTGCCGAGCCGTGGATCTCCTAATTTAGCCTCTAGAGAGCTGAGACGTCGGGGTGTCAATCTCACAGCGCCGCTTTTTTCCCCACTTAACTTTTTAACCGAGTTTCCTCCTCTTTGCAATCCTCCGTATTTATAGCTGCCAAGCCTGGAGCATGCCACGTATGTCTCCATGTGTGTGTGCGTGTCGGCGGTATTTACCAACATTAGGCTCTTTGTGCTGTGCGTGCATGTGCATTGCTGCACAGCTGTTGATATTGTGGGGTTAGGGGTTTGGTATTTCAGTCAATTTCCACCGAGACGGAGATGAAGCACAAAAGCGAGAGAGACAGAGGAAGTGTGGAAATCGCTGGAGGAAAAAGAGAGAGCAGAGGAAGAAAGACAAGGAGGCGAGAGCTGTGAGGAGGGAGGGACGGCGTGGAGGGGGTAGAGGGACGGATGGAGGGATGAGACAGACTTCTGGCCGGGCGAGCTGCTCTGAGACTAATTAAGGTGAGGGCAGTGGCAGAGACGAGGTAATGATGAAGAAAAGGATTTACTCCCTCCATCCCTTCGTCTGAAACGCACACCGCCGCCTCTCTGCCCGTCACTCAGCCTCCCTCGCCTCCCCTCCCCGCTCTCCCCCCTCCTCCTCCATCCCCCTGTCCGGCTCGCTCCTCCTGTCTCACGCCGTCCTCTGTCTCCAGACCTGTTAAGTGCTGTTTGTAAAACAGTGAAAACCAGAGTCAACATCATGTTTACATGAAGGAGATTTGAGTTTCACTGGCAGAAGCTGCGACATGAGGCCCGCTGTCGTCGTGTTTGTGGCGTTTAAATCCTCCTGACTGTCAGTCTACTGGGTTACTGGAGTGTCCATCAGCACAGGACAAAAACTTTATTCACAAATTGGCTTAATAATGTTTGGTTTTTGCACGGTTGGAATGATGTTGCCTTCAGTTTTTTAGTTGCTAACGTAGCCTGACCTGACGGCAGCCTGCAGTGTTTGTAGAGTTAAAGAAGCCAGATATGAAACCACGGAGGTAAAGTCCGTCCTGCTCTCACTCTGAGGCCGTGCTCGCTTTGTTTTCCTCTCATGGACGCTTCAGTTTCTCTGCTCCCTTCTGAGAAACACACCTCCACCAAACACCTGTGGTAGAAAACAAGATGAAAATGTTTGTTTCTGACTTTTTGGCTGAGCAGTTTGTCTTATTGGACGGATTTTTGGGGGCTGGGGAAGGACAGCACTGATGAACCTCATCTTAAGGTCATAGCAATGTCCAGATGTTTCATGAAAAAACATCAAGACCTAAAGTGTGAGACACAACTAAGTACACGTTTATACAGAAAGTAATTCTGAATATAGTCAGGATTCAGTCATCACTCAACGATTCATTCACATGTCCTTTATTACAACTCTGCACCCTCAAACAAACTTTTCTGGACAGTTTAAAATCAACCTTCTCCTCAGTGTTGACTCTGACGTGATGAAAGGATGACTTGAAAATACTGAGGAGTGGTCTCATGATTTCATACCGTTTTTCTGTATTTATGCTTTTAAGTCTGATTTAAAAGTCATACAAAAAGAATTTAAATATCTATTATGAAATCTATCTATTATGTATAATGAAAATATCTGTTTTCAAATACTCTTAAATGCAATCAATCAACTGCTTGAACTCGATCACAAGAATTGTAATTTCTCTTTATATAAATTTGACTGATTGTATTCGGAATTTTAGAAATATCTGTTATTTATATTCCCTAATTAAAAGACAATTTATTGCTGTTATAGCACCAATGATTATTATTAATGATATTAAAAAAAACAAAATCAGTAATAATAATATTCATGAATCCATACACATAATTAAGAATTTTAATGGGAGGAATATATATTAGGACATTTCCAAAAAGTTTTTGCGAGATCAATTAATTTTCTTTCTCCATTTAACTGACATAATGTGCTTGTAGCTCAGTCTTTGTCTGGCATTGATGAAATCCACCAGTGATCAGAGTCCACCTTAACAAACTCTTCAACTCTCGGCCTCGTTTCCTTCCCCACTCTTCCCCCCTTCACCCGTCTGGCTCTCTTCTTCTCTCGCTCGCTGTCATGCAGATGTGAGTCTCCTCGCTCGCTCCAGCTGTGTCTCTTCCACAGGTTTCTTCCTCCCTCTTGCTCCTCAGGCGTCTTTCCGTGGGCCAACAGGAAGCCAGGCAGCTTGTCATGAGGCCTCCTGTTCCAGCCCCGCCAACTGCGTTCCTGTCAACCGACAGCAGTACATCCCTTTTCCAAATGCTAGCTTCCACCCACACGTATCCTACATCTGCTCCTCACTGTGTTTTTGGCGTCTCCTTGTTGCAGATTTGCATACAGTTTGCAGGAACAGAGTCGTATCCTCCGCTGTTGTCTCCGCCTGTCACTCCTCGGCTGAAACCGTAAGGCTGGGGCGAACCGTCTCCTTTTAGTTTTAACAAATGCACCGCAAATACTCCTGAACACACCTCACTTCAGTGGTTTTAGTCTTGACCTCATTATGTTTGGACATTTGTTGCATTTCAGAAATAAAAAAAAACATCAAAACTCCCATAAGTGCATCACACAGGTTTGAAAACGGGTGGATAATGTAGTGAAGTGGCTTTGAAGGGATAAAATGTTAAACTATTCGATGGCAAGAAGCGTGAGACAATCCCAGCAGAGTCAGCAGTTACTATTAAATGATTGTTTTTGAATTCTTTGGAACCCTTAAAAGTAACAGAAACACTCCCCATCCTGCATAAGAAAAGGGGACTGCATTGCTGTGTCGGCACAATCAAAATCTGACTCTGTCCCGTCCTGTTTAGGTATTTATTTCAGCAATATTTCCCCACTGCTCCACTTTATTGTTGTTAATGTAGCAGAAGATTCATATGAAGCGTGCATACTACCGAACGAGTTCGGAAAGTAACGCTGCAACATCAAAGTTTCATACATTTCAATACATTTCTCGGATTACATCATGTCTTCATATGAGCTGGTTCAGGTTCTAGATGTATCTAAGAATATCAAAAGACTATTTTGAGCCACATCAATTTAAAACGTCACTGGTTAAAGACTAAAAAGCTGGTTTACACTGTGATCAGTGTGTTTCACACTCTGTTTAGTGTTTATTGAGGCTACAACATGTGCATAAAGTAGAGCAAGAGGGTGAAGCATATTGCCCACGGGCCAAAACTGAGGTGATTCACTGTAGACAAAGTGGAATCATTTCTCCAAACAGATTTTATTTTGATGAGAGGGATCAATAAACTATACAAAATGCAAAAAATAAATTAAGAATTGCATTTTTGGATGCAACAAATTTTGCAAAATTGTCATGATGATATTAAAGCCGTACTTAATGCTTATTGGAAATGGATTCAAGAAAATGTAGACTTTTTATACCTTTCTATTCGTACCTTTTTGAACTAACACAAAGGGAATCATTTGTCTGGTCCAGATAAGGTTAAAAGTAAATCTATTTGAAATAATCGGACACCATTTAGGCCACAATTTCATCCCTCTGAACATCAGAGTTTCACTGTGTGGAAACTGCTTCACTCGTGTCTTTTAATCAAGTCCTCCTGGAAATGAATATTTTCCTTTCTTTACAGCCCCTCACTGTACTCTTCTTCACTCAGGAAGTCGGTGGAACGACTATTGGAGAACAAAAGACACGGTGAAGAGCGCACCCTGTGTAGTTTCCCATATAATGACGGGAGGAAGCAACATGGAGATCGCATGTTTGATCACAGCGCGCATCAGATGAAGAAGCAAAGCCCCTTTAAAGAACCTCACTGCTGTTCTTTTTTTTTTTTTTTTTACTTCCTCTATAAATTACTACAGCCTCCAAAATAGCATAAATATATGGTTAATATCTCTACAAACAACGCTGGCTTTACTTTCACCAGTGCATCTGAAGGAAAACATCATAAAGACGGCCATGTCTGTCTTTTTGTACCTGTGTGATGGCAGGCAGTGAGTCCCTACATCCCAGACTCTGCAGAAAGAAGTTATTCTATGTATATTTTCCATGTTTACACGAATTTATCTTGTCGACAGAGTGAAATCCTTACTGGCCCGGAACATCTTTCAGCTTGATTTGTGTAGGAGGACAGCGTTGTCTCTTGTTAAACATGGAAACTTGAAATGAAGTTAGAACTTTTTTTTATTCATTGTTTATCAGCAGATCAACGACAAATTGTTGAATCTTATATAGGGCTACGGATTTAGCGTGAGGTGGAGCAGGTGAATGTGCGGTCATCTATAATGTGTCACTTTGTGTGACTACAGAGGCGCGCTCACCTCCAGTCGTGTTATGAGGCGCTCCGTGTATCATTTTGTGTTCTGCTGTAGCGGTTTCATATCGTATTCTGGGAAAGATGTAATTGGGTTCAGACACAAAACTGCCAAACTCCAGGAAACTTGGTGAATTCCTGAAGGTGATGATTTTGTGCTTGGTCAGCCGTCTGTCGCGTCAACTGCTTCCTCCCGCCCTCCTCTACAGCGCTGTCTGTCTGCCAAGGTGGGGTTTTTTTTTCTGTTTTTAACAATGTAAGGACTTTGTCCGTCACATTTTAGTTTGTTTGACCTGATGAAGGATTTTAAATAGCTGTGCCCCGTACCTGACCTGAACCTCTGACCGCATCCGTCGACAAATCTTCTGATGACGAGAACTTTACAAAATACGATGATGAATGAATCTATATCCTGTCTGAAACACTCACACAATTACTTTCAATTTACTTATTTTAATGATACTGCTTAAGCACTATCACATGTTGAATGAATAACATTAGATAGATTGCACATGTCCACATTATAGAACAAATATTTTATTACTTTATTGTATCGTAACAACAGTATAAGAGAGTTTCTGTGAATAACTTCAACTTCAGTAATCCTGCACAGTTGACATTCGTCTCAATCTATAACTGCTTTATAATATATTCTAAAGTTGTAATTAGTTGACCGTTCTGAGGAATTGTGAAGAAATTAACCCAGGACAGTTACTTGCATTATGCCTAATATTGAACCAGACGATGTGAATCCAGAATTTACCAAAGATGTCTTCAGTTAAAGATCAGTAACACTCTCTCATTTCCTGTAACCAAAAGGAAAGAAATTATGCAGGGGGGGTAATACTAACACTAAGCCAGAAGTAATACATAGAATATGAAAAACTAGGGATCCCACATTGTAACAGAGGTTAGACTGAAGTGTTTTGACATTAGTAGTATTTTTTAATTAAAAAGTAACTAACTTAATAACTAAAAATTGTTTATTTGCATTGACTTCAGTGAAATACTTTTTCAATAAGTCACAGAAATTAGCTTGTTGAAAATAGTTCAGGTGTACAGAAGTGGGGGTGTTTCCCAGAGAGATTAAATAATGTAATAAGAGGGCACTGGCAACTGGATGGGGATAAAACAGCATAGCTCACATGGCGCCTTCATGCAGCTCGGAACTCAGAAAGTCCCATTTCCCAGTTGAGAGCTGTCCAATAACAAGAAAAAGTGAAGAAGGTCACATCACAAAAATCTGCAGATATGGCACAAATACCATAACACTATCATCACTCATGCAAACAATGAATAAATGAAAAAAAAAAAAATGTCAGAGTCACTTATCAGCTTCTTTACACATATGGAAATTTAATAGTTGGAGTGCTTATTACTCACAGCTTCAATATAAAAAACTATCCTTTTGAAATGTTTGAAATGCACGTCATTTAAGAGGATCACAACAGATACTGACTGCCTTTTCAAAAGTGTTGCGTTTATATATTTTTGTTCAGTCTATTTTTCCCTTGGATATTTTTCCAACATTTCTCACTTCCTGGTTACACATGAAAATACAGGAAGCTGTTATAAAGCCGAGCACCAGGGAGGCTGTGATTATCGTTTCTTATTTTGAGTATCATTGTCAAGGTCCTGCATGTTCTGCAAGGTCCTGCTCTAACACTCCTGATTGTCATGAGGTTCTCAGCAGAGCTTGATGACCAGATGGAGACATGTTGAGAGAATAACACGCTTTAAACTTGCAGCTGTTGACACCACTGCATCACTGGGCTCCAGATTCACCCATTGTTTACCTTTTCATCTACCAGTGCAGAAACCTGCTGACATCTCCCTTTTTTCCTAACCCTAACCCTGAGGAAGGGTGTCAGGACTTTAGGCTCTCCGTGAGCCTGCCCCTTGGAGGGACGACAACCTTTGACCTCCTTTTAGAGCTGAGCACCTGGGAGGTGTGGCCCGCTGCTCAGTGTGTGCTCTCATTGGCCAAGGTCATTGTGCAGAGCACAGAATGCAGGCAAGAACAAGAGCTACCAACACAGCATGAGATGGATACAGAGAGAGAAGGAGGCTGAGACGAGAGAGATGGATGGAGAGATGGGAAGGGGAGAGAGAGAGAGAGAGAGTGTGTGTGTGTGTGTGTGTGTGTGTGTGTGTGTGTGTGTGTGTGTGTGTGTACACGCCACAGAAAAGCCCAGATAGCAGTGTGTCAAGAGTGCTGTCAGTCACTCATCCATCCAGCTGGCTAATTGGCTCCTTACCCTCTTTCTCCCTCTTTCTCTCTCCCTCTCTCTCTCTTTCCGCACTCGCTCTGTCTTTTCCCCTCTCCCTCTCTCCATCCCTTCCTCCCTCGCTTGCCCTCTCTCTCTCCCTCCATCAGGCGTTGCTCCTAACTGCGCGCCGGAGGCCAAAATGCAGATGAGCTCTGCCTCGCGTCAGGGGGAGCTTCTGCTCTGCTTAATTATCTGTGCGTGTGTGTGTGTGTGTGTGTGTGTGTGTGTGTGTGTGTGTGTGTGTGTGTGTGTGTGTGTGTGTGAGAACGAGAGAAAGAGAGAGAGTTAGCTTATCAGCTCACCGGCCCACACACATAACGTTCATGGTGCTGCTGCTGCTGCTGCTGTTGCTGCTATGCTAAACAGCAAGGCATCCTGGGAATTGCAGTGACAGCTCATTTTGGTTTTTTTCATACTCTGTGTATGAAAGCTGCTGAGAGACAACCCTTCCCCTCCCTCCTGCCTCCCAACTTTCCCTCTCCCCTCACAACCCACAAACACACACACACACACATTGAAATACACACACACACATACACACACGCACGAAACCTGCTCTCTTTCCCCGGTGCTCATGGGAACGGGTCCGGGGCCTGTCACTAACCCTCCCCCACTCCATCTTTCTCTCCCCCCTTTGCCTCCCCTCCACCTCACCCTCCCCTCATCGCCGCGGTGACAGGGCTTGTTGACAAACGCCAGCAGTCATCAGGGCACCATGGGAAATCTTCTGCCACCATTTTGTCAGCAGAATGACAGAAGTTGTTAATGTCTTGCCTCTCGCCCTGACACAAGGCGCTGGGGCTGACAGACTCTGACACACACACACACACACACACACACACACACACACACACACACACACACACACACACACACACACACACACACACAACAGCACACTGCCCTCCACACACACACACACAAACATTCAGATACACACAACAGCACACTGCCCTACACTAACACAAATGTCATGCTCACTACAGACACACACACGAACGCACGCACGCACGCACGCACACACCACCCACATACACATTTCATGACCACATTTTGTTCCCCCATTCTTAACTGTCCCCCCATCACTCAAGTAAATCAGTCAGGGTGTGTGTGCATGTGTGTTTGTGTGTGTGTGTACACACACTATCTGACAACTGGATGTGTACCGATGTTTAGTGTGTATGACGAGGAAGTGTTAATGAGGATATGTCTATGAGTGTGTACGGTCTGTAATGAGTTGTACTCGCGTGTGTGTGTGTGTGTGTGTGTGTGCGTGTGTGCGCGCAAGTGTGAGAAAACTGTGTCTCAGCTCTCGTTATGGATGCGGCGCCGTATGCATCTGATCAATAACATTTACAATCCCGACAGGAGATCGAGCCTGGCGGACAACCCTAACTGACCGTTATGAGAACATGATGAACTCCGAACAGAGTGTGCTTGTGCGCGCACACACTCACACACACACACACACACACACACACACACACACACACACACACACACACGCACGCACACATATATGGGATGCTTCTCTGGACAGCCAATTACCGTTCCTCATAATCCACTTGCTCCGCGCTCGCAGTCTCTGCCATCCACCTGTGTACAGCTGGTGTACAAACTGGCAGTTACCGAGGTGTGTGTGTGTGTGTGTGTGTGCACGGTTTGTTGAAGATACCAAAGTTCCCTCCAGAATCCTCAAAAATACACCATGTGAAGCGTGCAGGCCCCCTGATCAGATCAAGACTGGTACAGTTCGGTGCACAAGCTGCACCTGTTCGGACTACTGAGTCTGCTCTGATGAAGAAGGAGCAGTGTGTTTGTATCGTCCGTCAAAATGTGAATTAGAATGAGCCTGGTCACGTCTGAAACTCAGGAAGTGAAAGTAATGTGTTTAATCTGAGGATACAATGACAGTTACAGTAAAAAACAATCTTGTGCCTTGAAAAAAATCTGCATTATATCATGGGTGTCATTTTAACACAGCGTTGTTTAAAGGCTGCTTGGAAAGCTAGTTTATCACAGCTTGGATATAATTATGAGCATGGTTCATTACTTTGTTCATTTAGATGTATTTTCAGTCTTTGGCAGCAATCACACCCTGCAAACATCTCATATATGTATCTGGAAGCTTATCTCTTCTGCTTGCTGTTAGTTTTTGATATCCTTCCACTGTGATAAGTCTGACTCTGGTGAAGCTTGCGGTTAGTCTCTTTGAAGTTGCAGATTTTGTCTTACTAAATATTTTTTAAGTTTTAGTTTAGGCCCCACTTCTTTCTACTTGAAAGCAGTCAATGGCTTTTCTATGTAACATTCCTGAGTGTTGCTGGGTGTTTGTTCGCAAAGCAGCCCATTAGCTTGATGATACCTCCCCCGTGTTTCACAAAGGTCCTCTTTTCTGTATTGGTTTAATTTAGTCCCAATTAAAAACCTAATATATTGCATTTTCAAAGATCAGTTTTTAAGAATATTTCTCTGTTTGACAATTTCCTCATTTGTGCCCTTCTTAGCCTTGAAACCATTCGATCCTGCTTAGTTGGCATGGAGCACAGGATAAAGCTGTGCTTCAATCTGAAGCTCCTTAGATGTTTGTTTTATTTCCACCATCTGGACCAACTGTCAGCTATTTGATTTCTTCTGCTCACCAATGAAGATACTTCATTTTCATAACTGTGAAACTTTCTAAATAACATCACAAACTGTTAAAACTGGGATTGAAAGATGTTTGGTGAACATCTTGTAGTCTTTGGAGTTGTTTTCTTTTTTGATAACAGTATTTCTGATGCTCTTAGACAGCTCTCTTGTCTTCACTATTGTGAGAAGGAAAATGGAAACAACCAGCCCCTTTTTCATGTACTAGATGTCAGAGAAGAACAAACATTTTCAGCATTTCAACCAGGAGCATTTCTGAGTCGAGGTGGATCATGATTCATGGGACAGAGAGGGAGGGTGTAGCCTGCCGGAGGCCCTGGAGCATGAGCTGTTGTTAACAGACAGTAAGAATGCCCAGGATTTACAGTTCCACTCAATAAGAGGTCAGTTAATATTTTACAAATTGTTAACGGCTCCCATTTCACTACAGCTGTCTTCATTACATGCAAGTAAAAAAAGAAACTAAACTGATTTCCTGTAATGACTTTCAGTTGGATTGTGGAGTTCACTCACTTCCTCTCACAATCCATTGGCATGCATTTGGGGGAAATGGTGCCAACAACCCTTTTTCAAATACCAGCAAAGATTTTCTCCAGTTCCCTGTGCCCTGTAGTTGTATGAAGCGGTTATGGAAACAAGATAGGTAAATCATTGGGACTGGGGGATAGCTGACCCACTGAAGTGGAATGCTGCCTTGCTCGAGGAGCTGATATATTTTTTTACACTGACAGTGAACAGATGAGAGTCAGTCCCCACGCACTCTGGCTCGCTGCTTGCTGACCTTTAGGAAGTGATGTTCATTGCTCCAGGATACATTATGAGAATATTCTGTTGGGGAAATCTTGGGTCCTGTCTTCCATGTTCCTGTGACACTGTTCAGAAGTCTGATGAAATGACAATACTTCCTGTCATCATATGCACGGGATGATTGTGATACAATAGAGCACAAAGCACTTAGGTAGGCTGTGATTTTTAAATGATGCTTGATTAATAGTACGAGGCTTCCACGCCATCACACCACCGACACCAGACTGAAATGTCGATACATGGCAGGATGGATCCGTGTTCTCTTTTTATTTACATTGTGCAGGAAAATCCCAGTCAATTAGCAGTTTAAAATAATTAGACCAACTCATGTCAAGTCCCATAAGTCGCCTTTTTTTTAATCTGTAATTTCATGCTTGTTTTAAACTCCTGCAGATAATTTCGACCATGTCTAAATACATAATTACACTGAATTGATTCCATGAGATTGGCTGATTAGATTTTTGCATTAACAAGCAGTTGAACAAGTGTACCTAATAACGTGGGCAGTGTTTATTCTGATGGAATACTTAGTGCATTTAGACTTTGTAGTCTGATTACATTTTTAGCATGTGTTAACAGCAGAATCAGAAATTCTGAAGGAATTTTAAACAGCTCCTGCAGTCCCGGCCTAAAGGAAAGCTGTTTTCTGCACAAACTCTTGTTTCTTAAATAAACAACCCAAGGTTTGAATCCAGGCCTTTCTGGGTGAAGTTTGCATGTTCTTCCTGTGTGTGTGTGTGTTACTTTTCCCTCGGTTCCCTGGGTATGGCTCATTGCTAACTCTGAATTACCTGTGGGCAGAATGCAAAGTATGCAGTGATGCACCAGGCCCGATGACCACCGGAGGGCCCCCAACAGTATGGACATTTTTGGAGGAACCAATAAGGTTCATGATGATAAACACACTTGATGAGAGGTAGATGTAGAGCTGTCCAATACCAGTATGTGTACATTTAAATTCCTGACTTACCTCTCAGAAAGTCAGATAGATGAGCTTCATCCAAATTGTTGAGTTGCTCTCAGGATTGACTGCATTGGTTGCTTATGTTGAGCTTGAATCCACCAAGTAATAAAATAAAATAAGCCCCTCTGATCATCAAAGACTTGATGAACTTGCAGTTATTAGAATTAATAACAAAGTTGGCCAAGAGACAATTACTTCATTGATGATTTTTTTCCTACAGAAAAGCAAGAAAACAATGATTCTGAGAACACTGAGGCAGTTGAGAGGGAGATAATGTGTCTGTCTAGAGCTACAGTAGCCCAAGATCTGAACTTGGACATAGTTTACCAATAATTCATTTCATTATTGAACCCTCATTTTCAGATTTCTCTGCTTTATCTTATTATTTCAGTATTTCATGGATGTATTGTCAAAACTTTTGGAAAATGTTTTATTTTCTTTGTTTAGAGAAATCAGCATTATATTTGTCAGTTTTTCTGCCTAGTCAAAAATGTGTCTAAGCATTAAACATCTCAAGTTCTTGACGTGATTTTGTGGTTGTTTGTTCAGTTGAAGTTCTGCTTCCATTTTTTGCGAGATTTCAAAGCAAAGGCCACTAAACAGGGCGACTGGTTTTACAGAGTGCAATGTCTGCTTGTGTCTTGATAGTTTTCTTGAGCAAGTTCAAATGACCAAAGGCTTGACAAAGAAAAGTATGGCATTGGCGCAGCATTACTGTACGACGCAGCGACTGAAACTTGCTCCAACAACTTACACACGGAGAGACGCGCGCCGTGCGCTCGTGGCGCGCGGAGCGGGTGAGGCGAGCGCGAGTCAAGTGGAGTTTTTTCAGCAGGTGCCGCCCCGCGTGAGCCGGCTAGGACGAGATGAAAAAGACGCCGGTGCACCGCGAGCCTCCCTCCTTCCCTCCCCGCTCCTCCTCCCCGCCTCCCCGCGCGCGCGGTGAGGTAGATTTGTAGTGACAGCAGCGGGTGCATTCGCCAGTCATTCCCCATAAAAGCTTCCGTCTGATCAAAGCCCCGCTGAGGCAGGGAGGCGGCCCGCGATGTCGGTGTGTGTCTGCGTGTCTCCGGTGTCTCGCAGGGTTGAGGCGGTTTTGAAGCTCTATAAACACAAAAAAAAAAAAAAAAAAAAAAAAAAACCTCTCTGTCTATCTCCCCGCTATTTACATTTGAGCTCCGTTTTGCCTTGGCAGTAAAACATTGGTTTTATTCCCCCTGCCTGTAGCCCGCGTGACAGCCAGGCGCGGCTGCATTAATCAGCTCCTCCCGCTCGGAGTCAAGGATTCCTTAAACTGGAAGAATTAAATCTTTAAATACATTTTAAACGCGACTGTCTGACTGAAGCTGTGTTAACAAGCCCTCCAACCTGAGAGGTGCGCGTGTGCGCGCGCGTGTGTATGTGTGTGTTTTTGGCGCTGAGGGGATCGAGCGCGAGGAGGAAGAGAAGCGGCGTGTTGATGTACATTTTTACCCATCCGCCGTCAATTAGACAAACACTTTAGCGGGTTGTGAAAGTTCAGTTCTCTCCTCAACGGGAACACCCAAATATCAGGGCGACATCAGTGCAGCCTGAACCTTTAAGTCACCTGCCAGTCATATTTCCAATTTTCCATATTCATGTTGTTCTAAATCACCGGGAAGCCCGAGCTTCCCTCTTTACCTCCTCATTAACATCAGTCGTCTCGTCACGCGCAGACAGCATTATTCACCATCAATTAAGTGCAGAGGAATCCAGCGGCAGCCCACTGCTGACACATCCGGGCTCAGGGCCTGGATGCAAATGCTCAAAAAAGAAGAAGAAGAAATTTGGCAATGCAAATTTTGCAAGACTTTTAAGAGCAGACTCCCTCCCTCTCCCTCCTCAGATTTTGTTGTTGTCTGCAGCACAAAGCTTTCTATACATTGATCTTCTGTCTCTCAACAGTTTCAGTCTCTGAATAAAACATAGACCATCAACACTGCTTGAAGTTGTGGTCCCTGCATCATCATCATCATCATCACTTCCCCCTCATCACCAAACACTGATAGTCCATTCAAAATATAACTCAAATTCGTCCTCCAGAATGCCTGTTTAATGTAAGTATGCCATAATTGCATCTTTTATTATTGGAATATATCTTTATTGTGTCTATTTGAAACACGTCCAAGCCTGTATCTTTTAATAAGTTACAGAAAGCAACTAGATATTGACTAACATTTTGAAACAGGTCATTTTTTTTTCTTTTATGACAGTTTAAAGAAGTGTACTCCTGTTGATTAAAATAAAATCAATAATGGAGTTGATTGCTAATGTTGGCTGCATGCAACTGATCTATAAGTGTATCTCAACATGCAGCCTGAAGGGCTACAAGCAAAGCTTATCGATATATATATTGGAATCAATAGGCAGTAAATATTAAACAAGAAATACTGAATGACAAATATTGCAATTAATAAAATATACATTAAAATTTTGATTACGTAATTATTCAATTATATTGTAACAGTTGATGAAAAAAATAATTGTTAAAGAATATTACAGTCTTGAAATCACACCATTCTAATGAAACAGATCATGTTTAGGGGTTTACTCTGAGTGGAAAAACAGCCTAATAGATAATACTGGACATGTTTGCAGCACCAACGTCCTGTATTAGAGCTCATTTTGCAGATGTATAACATCGTGCTTTGGTGAATGTGGAACGACTCATAATTTAGCGCTGTCACCTCAAGGTAAGGAGGTGCAGGTATGATGCCCCACTGGCTAAAAATGTGTTCTTCCACACATTGGTATCATCTTATTACATGTTCACTTGATACTGTGCAGCCCTCATTGTTAACAGTTTTGTTCGTCTGACATGGAAGAATAAGAATATATGCTGTGGATCAATAAAAACAGACCAATAGATGAGCGTTAGTGTGGTTTCAATCACACACCTTTATTCCAATAGTTTGTATGAAAAAAAAAATACAGCTAATATAAACATTAGGATCACTGAGGCTTCTCTGCATTCTTTAGTTTTACTATGTTACATTAGATTTAGAGGCACTGCAGATAAGACGCAGCTGACAGTCAACAAAACAAAGTCAACTTCCCTCAACAATAGTCTGGTCTGTCGTCATTTAAAAGCCTCAAAGAAAAGCTGAATTTACACGAGATTCATCAAACATTCACACACTGCATCTGACTCGTCTCCGATCAAGGCATGGTGGTGCTAATATGTACACTCTGTCTGGATGGTACCGTGTGTGAGTTCAGCCGTCAAGATTGAGATCTGGGATTATGTCCTCTGAATTGGTTACTGTGGGTAGGCCTCAATCACCATAGCATGACCCTGGAAAAGAAAAAAACAAAATGATGTGACATATAGATGATGCTAAATTGCTCAGCATTACTTCAGATCTCATAGCGTTGAATGTGAGGAAAAAATAGACAAGACTGGAGAGAGTGGTCTTACCTGTCCTCCTGCAGCACAGGCTGCCACCAGTCCATACTGTCCCCCCTCCTTCTTCAGCCGGTGGGCCACTGTGGTCACCAGTCTGCACCCGGTGGCGCCGAACGGGTGGCCCAGAGACAGAGACCCTCCCCACAGGTTGAACTTCTCCATCGGAGGAACGCCAACCTGCACGCAAAAAAGGGTTCAGATATATAAAAAAAAAGTCACACTGCAGAGGTCAGTACAGGTCAATATAATTCAAATTCATCAAGGTTTCCTGGACCTGCGGTTAAAATGTGACATTTGATTCCACCGACATGAACCTAAAAGCAGGAGTTGTTCTGGTTTCCTGTTAAAGGCCTCAAGGTCTGAAAGCAGACGGCATTCTGAACACTTTCACCCTTTGACCAAGAACATTTTGGTCCTTCTTGTCTCCTGGAGGAGGAGATGCAGACTGAACAACTGCAAATAATGCAACAAGCAGAAGAGACAGTCGCAACAAACTGGCTTCTGTCACATTTTGAATGTGACGCAACTTATTGTTCAGATAATTGTACGTCACCACAGTGATACTGGGGAGGATGGTTTGATGGTAACTGTAAATACAGACAAGAATTTCAGCAAAATATATCAGTAAGTAAGAAAACTGAAAGGGGGGGGGGAGAGGCAATATAGAACTCCTACTTCTTTTCTAACATATCTGGGACTATAAAATTGTTTAAGATGTTTTCTGAAAAGAAATGAATCAAAAATGAAAGAGTCAGTCCAATAATTGTCTTTACCTTCGACTTCCTGCCCATGTATGTTTGGGCAAACCAGTCCGAGTCCATGGCCTTCAGGTTTGCCATGATCTGACCCTGGAAGACACGGACGTACATCCAGAATTAAACACACACCAGCCTGAGGACTGATTTCTCCTGATGGAATAGTGTGAAATATAAAGCAGACCGCACATATGCATCCAGTGTATACATGACAACATGCAGAACAGCACACATGTACGCCGACAGACTGAAGTACAGCTATGTTAAAGAAGGAGCGAGTATCAATAAAAAAAAAACAAAACAAAAAAAACCCAAAGTACAGTTGTTTTCCCTCTAAAATGTGTTGGGATATCTTACAGCGAATGCTTCGTGGAACTCAAACACATCAATATCACTCATAGACAGTCCGGCCCGCTCCAGAGCTTTGGGTGTTCCGTAAGTTGGACTGTAGGAAGATATGAAACAAGAAAAATACAAAACAATTACAACCTTTTGAAAAAGAAACATTTCTAAAACATACAAATTATAAGAATACAAAGGATTGTCTCATCAATATGGAAATATAGTATTAGAGAGGAGGAACTCACCCTAAAAGCAGCTGATCTTTCGGGTCCTGAGACACGTACACAAAGTCTCTGTCAAGATGAGGAATAAGAGATAAGCACAAAACAAAAGAGCAAAGGAAACGTAAAACATATTCCCCATGTTTGAGTTTGTCTAGGAGATAATCTGCTGATCTGTGCCAGACAAATGTCATAAAGTGATTTCACAAGACCTTTCCTCCCTTTCCTCTAAAATGGGGTCAAATGTTTGCACACTTGTTGCACACAGAGTGTTTATTAAATGCATTTAACAGAGATCCATTCCAAACAGCAACGGCAGCTCCAGTGATTGTCTTGAACTTTTCTGTATTAACACTTCTCCTGCATTTGTAGTTAAAGGTAAGTTAAATATCACTCAGGCCTTTGAGGAACATCATGAGGGAATTTAAAGCTGCGTTACCAAACAAACTCCAGCAGAGGTGTGTTCGATACCTGAGGTAGGCTTTAGGTTTGTAGCCCATAGCCAGAGCTTTCTCTTCTGACATGATGAGCACTGCAGAGGCACCGTCCGTCTACACACACACACACAAACAAATTTACTATTGGCTGCCATATTGAGCCAAGTAGAAGTTGAGGATCGTGGTGCGAGTGTGTTTACCAGGAAGGATGAGTTGGCGGCGGTGACTGTGCCGTGAGGTTTGACGAAGGCGGGCTTTAGCTTTGCCATTTGCTCCATGGACGATGGACGGATGCCGTTATCCTTTGACACTATATCACGACCTGGTGAAGACATGAGGCTTTCATTATTATGTTTCACGAGCTATTCAAAGATGTAATGCAATCTTTTTTCCACGTCTAAAACAATGTTATGCTACAATTCTGTCAATGGCAGTACTACGGAAATGTTTAATAAAGCCAATCAGTTGAACAGAAATCTTTCTTCGATCTTTTAAAAAGAATCAATGGGTGCTTACCAGGCACTTTAAAGGAGATGATATCCTCCAGCAGCCCGGCGTCTTGAGCTTTCTTGGCCAGCGAGTGTGATCGCAGAGCAAACTCATCCTGCTCCACTCTGGAGACGCCAAACGCAGCAGCCAGACGATCGGCGCTGTGGCCCATCGTTTCCGCGGTGGAGAACTCGGCCACAGCGGGGAGCTAGACAGAGATGCCGGAGTATTCAGGAGGGAAGTCAGTTGTGATGTTGTGAACAGCTTTATATTCATGTTTAACAAACTAGAAGACGTAAAGTGAGTGTGGACCTCTGGGGAGAGGTGTGCCATCCGGATGCTTCCGATCAGACTCAGCCTCTGGCCCAGAGTCTTTGCCTTATTGAGGGACAGCATGGTCTTTCTCATCTTCCGGCTGTGGCGGATTGGGACGTCCGACATGAACTCTACCCCTCCCGCCACAACAGCGTCACACTGGCCAGCAGCAATCAAACCCACCGCTGGAGAGACGGACGAAAACAGTCAAATTAGATTAAACAAATAGGGGAAAAACACAAAGTCAAGTTGGGAATTTTTTTGCTTATTCATGTTTTAACTAAATATGCACGTCTTCAGTTTTACACACTTATTGTGGTGTATGCTTTATTGTAACAAGAAGAGACATCTCGTCTGAATCTCTTGCTGTGATACTCCCATTGTTTTCTCATTGTCATAAAACATGCATACAGATTTTCATCTCATCGAGAACCTGCCCCAAATGTAGAAGTATGAAAATACGTTTTGAAATTTAGCCCTTGAAATAAGTTATGAGCTAGTTTTGTCATAATTTTTTACAAATCCTTTGTTACCTTCCACTTTTTCACGTTTCTATAGTGCTGAACACCTCACATCCAAGTTACTATTTTTTTTCCCCCTTGACGTACCTGAGGTCATTGCCTGGTTGGAGGAGATGCAGGCCATGGTGACGGTGTGAGCTGGGATCTTGTCTGAGAAACCTGCACCAAGCGCTGCCTAAAATCATAATGAGATCAAATGAAACCCCCTGACGTCACAAACAAAATGTTGCACGTGTGTGCGTGTGTATACACACCTCTCGTGCTACATTACTGGTTTTGACTTCTTGAATGACTGTTCCATATATGATGTAGTCGACTGCGTCCTTGGAGATTGCCGTTTTGTTCAGCAGACCCCTGGACAAACCCAAGAGGAACAATTGGCAATCAGATACCACAATTTTGTTTTAATTGACACAACCAACTCAACCAATTTGTAACACGTTGACAAAAATGTCAGCGGATGGGACTACTCCAGAGTAGCAAGTGGAAACAGTTTGATGGTCACTTGCAAAATCATGAGTTGAATGCATCGGAACGTCGTTCAATATAACCAGTTTGATGCCACATCTAAAAGGCAACTGACGTTTGTGCAGTCATTACATAAAACATAACCATCCTGAGCTTGACAATTACAGAGCGCAGTAAAAATAATTTTATTCCCTTTAAGTTTCCAATCATTCTTTGACACTGAAAGTGGAGATTTAATCTGCTCATTCAGTGCTAGTTGAAAGAAATATTCCTACAGATGATCAAGCAGTAAAGAAAGAATGAACAGACACAATGAATTACATATATAAAACACTGCTGAAATTGAATTACTTATTGGAACAGAACACTTGCAATTATCCAGGATTTTGATCAGTGTACAATATAAATGTTTACGTTTCAGGGGTTTGAAATTATGAGAATGTACTTATTTATTCTAGCAGGGAACAAAACAACTTCTCTTGTAATGATTGTATTTCACTATAATCAGCTGTTACAGTTCTGTGTTTACAATTTCATCACATTCAAAACAATTTACTGTGTATTGAAAAGTAAACCACACAGTCTGCTGACAATTACCACATTATCAAGCGTGTAAATAGAAGTGCTAAATAAAGTGGCAGACTTACTGCAGAGCTGCTCTGGCCAGGTCATGGGGCATTAGGTCTGCATACCTGTAAACACACATGAGAAAGGTTTTCCAATTGAAAAGCTAAAATGATGTTTTTAGCAAGAACAATAAGAATATCCTTCTGACCACAATAACATACTCGTACTTTCAAAGCGGTGTAAATGTGTTGTGACTACAGCCTACAGACAGTAATTTAGCTCTAAGATATGAGCAGAGACGTACGCTGTTCCAGACAACAGAAAAGGGGTTCGGACCCCTTCCACCAGGACTATGTTCTTCACACCAGGTCGAGCCAGTGTCTTCTTGCTTTTTGTCTGAACTAAAGGAAAAATTGAAAATTAAAATCAGACATGGTTGAATTCTAGATTAGGATGCAACTATAAACTGTGATACAAAATGAACTTACCCTGTGCCTGAAGCGGTGCCGTTGAGCTGAGAGAACGTGCCCCTAAGACAGAGAGAGGAAAACATTACTGATTTAAATCAACAATCCAAAGTTTACATGTAACAAATGTCTCCAATGATTATCATAGCCATACTGTAAGGAATACAACAGATGTAGTTTTATTTCACATGTATGGACTTGATTTTCTTATATACAGAATATTTTTAATTTTGCTAAGAAATATTTAGAACTTGTTTGAAAATAAAAACTACATACCCAACCGCACAGCCCAGGAAGGGCTGACAGGGCAGCTCCGCATCGAGTTCAGCAGCATGGAAGCCATTCTGTTCTGAATGAGGAGTAAAAGAAGTTACTGCAAGGTACTCAAGTGAAATGCTGTAAAAACATTTTGATGTTTTAGGGTTTTTTTTTAAGACTGTGGAATTATAGTTTTTCTGTTATCTTCATTAATACCCACGAAGTTAGGGAGACACATCCAAGTTAGAGTTTTAGGTTGTAGAATAAATGCTTGTTTACACTGCTGCTGAAGGCTTGCTGCCATTAAAGCAGGACTGACCTCAATCGAATCTAGATCTACGTGTGTAGATGAAAGGTCATCAAAAGGTGCACCTATGCATTTATTACCTAATTCACACGGGAAGTAATAAGCCTTCAGCAGTGACTACGTGGTGAAGCCTCACTGCTTATATTTAGCCCACTTTGCAGTATGAATAAGCAGAATGTAACATAATAGTTGATTTTGATCAAACTTAATGTGCACTGACAGCTGGCGTAAACTAAGTGAACCCTGGAACTGCTGATCACAATGTTCTATCGGTAACAGAACAAGGCAAAACTGAGTATAAACCACCAGGGACAATTACGAGCATACGATACAAGGTTATTTCGGGCTTTATGTTGTTCTGGTTTTCGTTATGTGGGTCAATATGACAGATTTGTGACGGTCACCCTGTCCAACCCACTGTGCTCCGTCTATGACCCTTCACCTACATTCCTCTTCTGGAGAGTGGCAGAGGTAGAATGACAGAATCACGGGACTAAACGTAGATAAAAACCTATCTGCATACTGGCAAATCCACAATGTCCCCAATTAAAGGCCTGAACCATTCAAAATATCGTCACCATATAAAACATAAGAGGAAGCTACAGGGTTCATGCTAATCAACCTAGCTCGTTAGCTCCAGTTTAACCGACCTAATTTATCTCGTAATGATTTGAAACAAAGAATAAGCAGGCAGAGGTTAATTGAAGTTTTTAGTATTTGCAGTTTCATAATAGAGAAAGGCAGTGGTGTTGAAGCTTACCTGTGTGTCTTTTATTCCTCTGCGCACCTCGACTCAGACGAAAGCTCGACCACCGTGGACTACAAACGCCGCTTTCAAAGAGCTGGCCAGCAATGTGCCGGAAGGAAATTCAAATAACAACCGCTTAAACTTAAAAACTAACTCATATTGAAGCAAAATTCAAACTAGAAATTATATGATTATATATATTAATATATTTTATCCCTAAAATACAGGGTGAATATTTGAAAGAAAAAACATTTTTGGCAAAGGCGGGTTTCAGTATGACTTTGAGGTCCTCATCATGTTATACACTGGCGCTCCCTGTGGTCTTTCAGGGAATATTAGCTTCTCCTCTTTTCAAACTTCATTTTGAGGTTCAAGTGGATAATATGCTCGTTTTGAAGCTTCGTACGAGGCTTCTAATTCACAATCAACAAGTGTCTTGATTATCTGTTACATGATATGAAATAAACAGTATATTAATAATTATTTATTTTGTACATGCACAGTGATGATCAGGATTATTGAAGTTGGATCTTCATGGTGTCAGCAACCAGCTACAAATTTGTTGTTGATCGGAAGACAATATTTTCAAATATTTATTCCTGTGGTTCACAGAAAATATTTTTGTTTGTTAAATCACTGAATGGCAATTTAGAGAACACCCATTTATGTGAACTTGCAGATGGGTGGATCAGTGTTTAATGACTTTTCCTCACAGCAAAAAGGTTCAATACCAGCCAGGTCTTTCTGTTTGGAGTTTGCTTGTTCTTCCGTTTTGTGCATTGGTTTCCTTTAGATACTCTGGTACTCCTCTCAGTACAGGTTAATCTGCCTGTAACAATGGGCGAAGGCTGTTTACAATTTGAATCACATAATATCCTCAGATGCATGGTTTTGTACTGTGGGAGGAAACTGGAGTTCCCTGGAGGAAACCCATGTATGCATTGATCAACACAGAGTGATCCATCCAACCTGCAGTCAAACTCACAACATTCTTGCTGTGAGGAATGATTGTTAACAACTGTGTCATCCTACCGCAACCAGAAGGTTTTCCATCCATCCATCCATTCATCCATTCATCTTCTGTGCCACTTCATCCTGTTCAGGGTTGTGGGGGGCTGGAGCCAATGCAAGCTAACTGTTAGCAAATGCAGATACACCCTGGTCAGGTTGCCCAGTCCATTACTGGGCAGACAAAGAAAGACAGACAATCACACACTCACATTCAAACCAGTAGGCAATTTATGGTCACCAACTAACTTCACATGCATGGTTTTGGATTGTGAGAGAAAACTTCAGTGCCCAGATAGAAATTCCAGACACACACAGTGAAAAGATGTAAACTCCATACAACAGTCAAACTAAAAAGTTACTGTGAAAAAAAACCTCCTCACTACTATGCCATCCCACAGCAACCAGATCATGTTTTAGCAAATTCTTTCTCTCTGAGCTTATGAAGTGCCAGGTAAAACCTATAATATTAAAAAAAAAATGCCTCTGTGATATTATAGATAAATCTTTCAACTCTCAAAGATCAAAATATTAGAGGTGGGTATATTAGTCAGCTAGTAGCACTGGCACCTCTGGATTGAGTCTCCTGGATAACAAGGCCTTTCTGTGTGGAGTTTAGATTGTTGCTGTGCCTGTGTTTATTCTTCAGAGACTTCAGTTCTCCAAATCAGCTTTAGATATGAATGTATGTGTTCTGTTAGTGTGTTAGTTCTTCACTATTGTCTCTATCAACCAGGAAGAGATGTGAAGTGTGAGCTTCTGGATGATGTGGCGGCTGTACAACTCAATGAACCAAAAGCTAAAGTGTGTGGGGGTGGGGGGTGGGGGGGGGGGGGGGTGGGGGGGGGGGGGTGATGGTGTATGTGCAATAAAATGTGAGACAGTACATATTTGTCAAAGAGAGAGATTATGTTTGTGACAGTTTTGACTACCTGTCTCTGACATGATCTCACATTGACACCTGACATGGTAATTTGTGTGTGTGTATTTGTGCAGGTGAGCTGAACACATGTGTGCAGTCAGAATAAAACAATATTTTGGGTTTTGGCAAGATTGATTTATTACCCATCCTCAGTATTGCTAAGAAATTTCACTTCCAAAACTGAGTAAAAGAATACAAAAAAAAATGTTTTTGCTTTTACAGGCAGCAACAGGCCACAGGTCAGAAATGCTAAAGTAAACTGGGAAGAAACTATGAAATCAAACGGTTCCACATCTGAAACGCTCCTAGTCAATTAAAAAAAAAGGAAAAAAGGCATCTTAAGTTGCATCAAGTTAAAATTGGATTTGAAAATACAAATCTGTCAAAGACATTAATGTTATACACTAATTGCTGATCTATTGCAAGTCATATTGTGATCGCAGTGCCCATCAACACTGTTGCATGTTAAACTAATGTCAGCCAGCCCCTGTAAAAAGTTGAAAGCTGAAAGTTGAAAATGATCATTTCATAGTATTACTATGTGTATTTCTGAATGAGATGTTAGGGTTTTATAATGAATCATGTCTTTCTACACGTGACGTTTAGTCTGTTTAGTCTTTTACCAACAACGCACAAACATGAAAATTCAATTTTGTGTAATATAATCATCTAAAATAAAACTGAAAATCAATGTTTTTCAAAATTTCAAGAGACTTTGAAGGTGCGATTTTAGACATGTTACTCTATTTCATCATGAAATAGGATAACATAACATAATTTCAACAAATGCATGAATTTTTCATTCATATTTTGAAATTATGGTGTACCAACAGCTCAGTCCCTTCAGTCTTGATATCACTAAAATAATGTTTTACCAATTATTTGTTTTAATGTTATTTGTAAGTGTAACTAGATCTCTTGACTTGCTTATAACGCTAAATGCATAGTTTGAAATTTGACCAAGAAATAATCACATCATGATGTCTTCGCAACTTGCGACAGTCTGCTTTTCCCAAATCACCTTTAAAAAAAGAAAGAAAGAAAAAAAGTGGGGACTCCAGAGGTCATGCGGGGACTTCTGCCCGGAGCAGCGCAGCACTGAGAGACTGCCTAAAATGGTATACATGCACACACTCATATTAATCAGTCGCCCAGCAAAAGGCTTGAAAGCTGTGCCACAGTGTTGTGCTGGTGGCTACTGAGGTCCACTGGAGTATATTAAGGTCAGGAGGCTCACTTGGGCCGACGTATCCGCTCACAGTATCTGCATTCAGCCTGTTGCACATGTGTAGGTGGGTCTCCCCCCAAGCGCTTGACATGATGCTGACAGGAAAGAGCTGAGGATGGGTCTAGTGCACCAACTTGTGGACCCTCAAGGTATGTTCTCCATGTGGCATTTCTTTATTGCTGTACTTTATGTAAAATAGATCATATTTGGATATAGCTCTTGTGACTTTGCCTGACCAATCATGTGTTTTTCTCCCTTGACATGTATGAATAGAAAGATTTTTGGCCATTTTTGGATTATTTGTTTTGTCTCGTAAAGCTTTGATCTGAATCCATGTGAGGTCACCATTCATATCTCCACCAAAGGAAAATAATCTGTTACAGAACTCTGCATACTTTGTCAAATAGGACTTTTATTGCTCTGTAAAATCCCTGACAGTATCTACGTCACATTCTTGTTTCTTGTGTTTGATTTCATGCATTTTTAACAGTGACAGCCAGTGTTTTCAGGTCTCCACCACATAAAATCTGCATGATACGCCAAACACTAATAACATTTCCTGAAAATCTGACACATCATTACTCTTGTTGAGCTATGACCATTCCATTATCATTTCCGTGATGAAGGCTCTTATGTCACCGTTACCCAATTTTAACAGAACTTTTTGAAGAAAGCTGACATTCAGTATCTTTTACATTTTTCCCAGTCTTGTAGACATTATCTGCTGTTAAACATTATCAGTGTTTTTACTATTGTAAAATACTCATTTGACTTGAACCTGTCTTAATTCATCTTGTATTTGGGTTCAGTTTTACAGTTCTGGTCATGAAGCTGAAAACTGGAAGTGTTCAACCATCTCCTGTAGTCTGTGCTTTCTCCTTTCTGTCTTCTCTCAGCGGGATCTCCTCAAAAGTCGGCAAACTTCCCAATTTTTCAGACCCAATTTTCAATCCCCGTCCATGTTTGCAGAGTACATTGGTTTATGTGAGTGAGGTTCTTTAGTTGGCCACAGTTCAGTGAATTAACGGGGAATTTCAAAGAGACAGTATGATGTCAGACGTCATGAAAGGGAGGCAGTGTTTGGCTTGGCGACCAAGGAATCAAAAGAATTACCAAACAACTTCGTAACAACGTAAATTGGATTTACCAAGTTGGATAACACAAATTGGAGGACTTCAGTGCAGCTCAAATAACGTCACTGTCACTTCAACCAGAGTAACCTAATCATGTGTTACATACTGTTATATAATATAGAGCAATCAAGCCTAATTAAGTGGGGCAGTTTTCTAGAGCAAGGCTTTATTCAGTGTGTGTGTGGAATTAAAATAGTGAGGCTTTCTGGGAAGCATTAAATGCTATTTTTTCTCTTGTGAGAGATTCAATCTTTCTGCATGCTTCCGATACTTTAAATTTCAGTTAAAAGAAGGAAAACAAGTGGCTCTTTGCACACAGTACCAAGTGTGATTACATTTATTATTATTATACAGGACTAAATCAAGCATATCTGAAGAAACATTCTGAGGTACATTTTGAGAACTCCTTTTCTGAGGCAGACAAAAACTTTTATTCTAGCACAACACATCTGTCTGTTACCCTGAAGGGGGGATTGTTAATAAAAATGTCACTGCTGCAAAGCACAACATGACCCTGATAAATAATTCTGCATATTCAGAGAGAATTCATCGAATAGTTGATCAGTTCCCAAATCTCAGTCATTGCATGGGTGAGCTCTAAGATTTCTTTCTCTCTGTCATTTGTGCCGGTTGCATGTCCCAGAAGCTCCATAGAAGAGGCTGAGGCAGAGACTGGTCAACAATCGAGGTTGTGAATCCCTTAATGTACCTTAAAAGGAGAAATTCCAAACAAAATGCAGTTCATTTTCCATGTGTGACCAGTCACAGCTTCAGGGCGACGTGCTGCTGTTCAGAGTTAGCACGGAGATGGCTGACCTTCTCATCAAAACAGGGCCATTTCTTCTGTGTCGTAGCCTTTTGTTAGTAAACTAGTCCCATTCTGATTCAGACTAGAAATGTGTCGTCAGGGATTCTCAGCGCCAGTGTCAGTTCTGCAGTTCCGCCACAGTGTGGCGTGGTTTCCTTCAGCTTCAGCAGCCGGTTGGTCACAGTGGAAGGCACATTCAGGACTGGGTGGCTCCGGGAGCCAACAGGCACGTTATCAGGACAAGATGTGTGTGTGTGTGCGTTAGATTTTGGGTCTCCAGCCCTGTATGAACTGTGTGATCTTGGTCACGTGGAGACGGCTCAGGTGGAAGTCGTGTGACAGGATGTCCTCGGTCAGCTGCACCAGGAGGCTGCCGTCGATCCGCTCCCGCTGGAACACGGCCACCGCCGCCTCCGACAGGCCGATGAACCGCAGGCAGGCCGACACCTCCTCCAGGGACAGTGCTGACAGGTCGGACGGAGGCCGCCAGGTGGGGTCGGGGGGCGGGGATGCGCCCTCGGTGGACGAACCGCCTCCCTCTGCTCCCCTGGAGAAATCTGTGGCTGGATTGGGAGCAGGCTCAGGCGAGGGACAGGGGGACTGACGATTGAAGGGGTTTAGCGCCCCAAAGGGAGCAAACCGGCTTTGTGGAGGGGGCGGCCTGAGCCGAGGCCCGGAGGAGGTGAAGGAATCCACCCAGGGCTCTGCCCAGGTGGCCTGCGCAGGCTGAGGATTGGCTGTATTGTCTGCAGAGACTGGCCCAGGGCTAGCGGGGTTGGGAGCAGGGCAGTCTGCCCAGGAGCAGGGGTAACAGTAGAGGGAGGTGTCCGGAGAGGGGGAACAGCTGAGACACAACAGGACAAAGCAACTTTAGCTCCTCAGACGAGACACTTGAAAATTCAGTGAGAAACTTTAGTTTTAAAAACGTTAAAGATGGCCTTTTTCTAGCCCTTTTTTAGCTTTTGTCTTATCATACCGATCCCACTACCCAAAAGCCAGCTTTGAAGATCACCTTTGTAAACTTCTCTTTGGACAGCAGCTACATTATATCACCTGCTGATACTGTGTCTTATATCAAAACAACAATATTTTGACAATCTGACATCAGCTTGGGCTGAGTCTAAACAGTTTGAGAACACCAGCTTCGTTAAAGAAGTTATGTAGAAAGCAGGATGTCCTCAAATGTTGACATTTGTGCCGAGTAGATTGTAACACTGTTGTGTAAGTGTTTCAAAGGGGAGAAGAAAATCAGCAAATTGTTATAGTCACATTGAAACTATCTAAATCAGAGAAAGGACTGTTTTCTACATAGTAGATGCTCTTTAGCTTGAACTGATAGTACAGTTTCTTTTTTTGTTTGTTTGTTTTTTTTACATTTGAAGATAGCCACAAGCATTTAGTTCACTGACCTAATATTGATGGAGCTCATGCAATGTGATAGAAAGCTAAAGAGAAGCTGCTAAATGGAGGTTTTTCTGAGTGACATAGGTCAGCGTACTTTAGGGAATTTTCCCATTTGTTTTCTTTTCTCTCCGTACGTGATCTATGAAATACCAAATACCAGTCACAATTGACCAGTTCAAGTGAACAAGAGAACCACATTGTTACATATGTTGCATAAACACAGCATGATATCCACAGACTGTACCTGTCCTGCAGTCCAGATGAGTAGAAAGACAGGTTTGGTCTTGGGAGGTGGAGAGTTTGGGAAAGCGTGGAGGCACTGGAGGGCTGGGAGCCGGGCTGGAGATGGAGCCTCCTTTGGAGCAGCGCGGGGGAACTGGGGGGGCGATCAAGTAGCGGCACTCCTCTCTCACCTACATACACACACACACACACACACACACACCATGGCAAATACGCAACAGCAAAAAAAAAAAAAAAGTTAACTTGTAAAACTCAGGAGGCCTTGAGAGTGTGTGTGTTCTGCTTGGTAAATGTCAAACTCTGTGACCTTTACACCTCAAATAAACTCCCTCTCACACAGCAGCAGCTTTACACACACACACACACACGCACGGGGCGTCTTGGCAGGCTAAATATCAGGGAATGAAGAATGCATCGTGCGACAGGGTATAATCCACTCCAGCAGATATCAACACCCACACAAACTTTCCCAATTGCTGCCCTCACTTTGAAAGGAAAAACTTAATTGCACCACACAAAGGCGTGATAATGTGACCCTTACAAACCTCATACGTGAGAGCATGTTCACTGATGCTGGGGAAAACAACCTCATAACAGCAACTAGAAACAACCAGAAAGCCTTTTTGGAACCCAACTTTTAAACACATCCTGTAAAAGAATGGCTTCGCATATCTGCGTACTGAATGTCTAACAGCTTCAGAATGAGCATGAATAAGATTTAGTGGGAATGCATGGGTGACCTGTCCTGGGTGTTCTCTGAACTGGGTCGTAGCTGGCTGGGATCAGCTCCAGTGCCCAGCAGCACCCGTGAATAGACAAAGAGGTAAAGGGGATGGCGTGATGGGTGGTTGGAGTGTTGAGAATAAGCTTTTACATCAGACCCTGCAGTTATTACTATCTCGAGGAAATATTCAATCCATGAAAAAAAATTATTTATTTTATTATTTATTTTATTATTTATTTACAAAAAATATACTGTGTTTTACACTTCACTATGATTGTAACGTTACACAAAAGTCCTAATTTGATTTGATGATGCTGTTGCATGCAGTGTCTCCATGTGGTTCATAGTATATAAATCATTATATGTAATAAATGCAATGAGAAGCACCACAAGGAGCAATTTTATTGATATTTTGTTAATTTCTTACTCAGTATTGATTGTGTTAACATTAATCGATTAGAGAGTTTTTATGTGATGGCTCTGGCTTCTCTACTGCAAAAAATGGAAATCTCAAACATGTACTAATCGTTATGGCGTTGGAGCTTTTTTACAGAAAATATGTTTGGGCTACTCCCATGCGGGCTTCCCCCGGTGGATCATGTCGTCTCCATTTGGTACATGTTTTAGGCTCGAGGCCCCCCCCCCCCCCCCAAGGCAAGCTGAGAAGTTAGGGATGAAGAGCCTTGCTCAGGTACCCCCAGCGGTGACCCATCGCATTCGGATTCAGACCAGCAAATGTCTAACCTCTGGGCCACCACTGCCCCATTTTGCAAAAATCAATGCCTTGTTCATAAAAGACCTTATGATACAAACTTGCAGAGATGCAGTGGAGCCTGCTGTTAATGACCTTCTTCAATATGTACAAAGTGGGTAATTTTAAGATGAACCCAGGTCACATTTTGAAGAAATGGCTGCACTTCACACGCAAGATGGATCATTATGTATCAAGCCAAAACCTTGAGAATTGTTTTAGCTCTATCCTCAGCATCCGTTTCCCTTCATAGACTCTTCAACTGTGCACTGAAACCTCAACTCCTGAGCCCATTAGCCAGTGAGTTGACCCTGCATGAGAAGATCTGAGACTCAGACTCAACCTCTACTTTAACAACTGCACTGTCAATTCACTCATCATCTTTAAATCAATGTGCTCAACAATATGATCTTTTTTTCTTAATACAGTGGAATCATAGCCTGAAAATGAGCCAGGTCTGTTTCTGGCTACTGCGACTTCATCAACTTTTTTTCAGATAAAAAAAATAACAGAATCTAAATCAAAGGTCTCGACTGCTGTTTGGACAAAACCAATGACAACATAACATGACACGGTACTTGAAAATGAGCATGTTGATTGAATTCTCAGAATAGATGGCAAATCTTATTTGAAAATTGAATTATTTAAATGGATGACAATTCAAAAAAAATCCCTTTAGAACAAACTTCTTTCAACAAAGTCATCCAATTCATTCTTCATCATTTGATATGTTTTGCTTGTTGCTTTTGGACAATATTCTACGTTGAAGACTTTGTCAGATCTAGAAACAATGAAAACTCCATCACTATTATACTCAAATACCCATGAGAACAGATGGCTCTGCAGAGTACAGTGAATTATTGTGTCCGTGTTTCCTGTTCTCTGGTTCCTGCCGGGCAGGCCCTTGACCCCAGGAGACACAGTGACATGCCAGCGCAGGGGAATGTATGTTTTGATGCGCTCTAGTCGTAGGGGCGTTAAAGGGCTGCCTTTCCAGGAAGTCACTGTGTATTTGTGTATGTCAGTGAGGTCTGAAAGCTGTAACGTATGAATAATTCAGGCCGGGCATCCTGACTTTTAATAGCCGGATGCTGTCGCGGACAGATAGGAGTGATGGGAGACAGATGGACGAAGGTAAGAACAGGACAGGAGGTGAGGACTGAAACTCACAGCGTCGGATTTTGGAGGTACGGGTGGCGGGGTAGACACTCTTGCCACCACCGTACCGACTGAACCGTCCAAAGAAGACGACGAGTGGAAGGATATGAGGTTCGGCTCCTTTCCCAAGCCCTCCGGGTTCTGATTGGTCCAAAGTTCCTCGTAAGGAATTTCCTCACTGGTCCTCATTTCAGCCTCAGTCCACTCAGGAGTCACATATTCCCGCTCCTCGCCTGGCCCCTCCCCCAGGCGCTCTCCCAGAGAGTCCCTGCAGCGCTGCGACACGCCGTCGGAAACCCCGCCGACGTACCCGCACATGGAGAGGCGCTGCAGGGCCGGCACCAGCGAGTCCTGGCCCGACACGCAGACGCGGGAGCGCCGCGGGCTCACGCACTCCTCTGTCATGCACTCCAGCTCCGGCCGGGTCTCTCTGACAGCGCGAGAGTAGGCGTCCGGGTCAAAGGCGTGTCTGAGGAGGAGGCTCTCCAGCGCCGCCGTGTGGACGGAGGCCTCGCCCACGTTGAACCGGGGCATGCAGCGCAGCAACAGGAAGTGGGAGGGCGAGACTTCCTGTCTGCGCAGGACCATGCACAGCACCACCGTCTTGCTGACGATGTTCAGCAGCTTGTAGCGGTGGCCCTCCCGCACCGCGTGGCGGTCGTAGGGGTTCCGCGGCGGCCGCGAGGGGACCGACACGTTGACGGGCAGGCGAACTCTCTCGATGATGCTGCGCACCGTGTGCTCCCCTCCCAGCATGCCTTGCTCCAGAGGGGAGCGGGTGCAAAAGCGTCCGCGGCAGCCGAAGGGCAGGCTGACGCTCTGATTGGTGCGGTGGTTCATGCAGACGAGGCAGGGAGTTTTACCTGAGGAGACAGACGCAGGAGGATCAGTGAGAATAGAGGGCGAACTGTGTGATCGCACTGGAAACCGTCCTCACTCTTGGTATACTCTTAAGTATTTTTCAGCGTTTGACACAATGTCTGCACTGCTACTTGCTGTCAGCGTTTACTTTAGCCGTGCTTGTGCGTCACAGACAAATATTATTGCAAACTGCAAGATTCGAGGTGGTTATTAGGCAGAAACAATTATGGGATAGCCAAATCTCCTGTTTACGGTAAATACTGAATCGCTCTTATCTTTGTTGATCTGCACCCAGCAGCAGAGTGAAAGTTAAACAAACTGTAAGTCTGCAAGAATCAGATGTTTTCATGAGCTTTAGAATTAAAAAAAAAAAAAAAAAAGTTTGTTTTTTATGGTAACCACCTCTTTAAAACATCCAACCACTGAAGCTTCAGCATTTGACAGAATAGATTCTAATCTTACGTGCTGCAATGTCAGAGATTTTTTTATTTTTGGTTATCATTTGAATGTGTAACCATTAAAACAATTTTGCTTGACAGAACTTTAAGTTCAACTTACTTCGAGGAGTCTTTCCGAGGCGTCTCAGGAGCGCGGTCAGTCCCGTCTTTTCCTTTGAGGGCGTGGCACAGAGAAGCTCCGCCTTCCCCATAAGCGACAGCTCATCTCCAGCCTGCAGAGTGAAGCTGTAGGGCTCGCTGTCCTCACTGAACTCCCCGGAAACCACCTGCAGCACACAGATGCTCAGAATTTACACCCGATACTTCACGTTTCTAGATCGTTTTATACTGTGCTAAATGAAGGTAAAAAGGTGACCGGGTCCTGACCTTGACACTGAAAGTGATGGTCTCCATGACGAAGACCCGGTCAGGGAAGACTCCAGCCACTTCCTCCACACTGGAGAAGTACTGGACTGGATCCCGGACGTCCCGGTCTTCATCCAACAACTTGAATTTGCCTGCAGGGAGGATAAGGGTGACCGTGAAGGAATGACGTAGGACAGAAGACAAAGAAACTGGAAACAAAGTAGGTGAGAAGGTTTTATTCAGTCCTAACATTTATATTTCTTACTGGCTACTGACTCACTGTGGAACTGCACATACACCCACAGTTGGACACCCTGTTTGTACGAGAGGAAAACAAAGACACCTCAGTGACCTTTGACCTGGCAGCAGCAGCTCTTGGCCAATCGACAGTTGACGGGGTTGGCATAGCAACCAATAAAAGACCCCCATTCTCACGCAGAGCAGAGACACATCACCATGGAGATACTCACACACATACTGTCACGCATGCACACATACACAACTCTCTCTCTCCCCCTCGCTTTCTCTGACCCTCTTCTTCTTTCGCTCATCTCCTGCTCGGTGAATCCCTCATACACATATGCCCCCGAATTGTGTCCAAAATTATGTTTTTTTTTGTCATATTTTCATCCCGCAAAATACTATATCCAGGCTCCAATCGTGCCTTAAGACAAAATACCTTCTATACCAGGTCAGTGGACTAAAACTGAACAGCTAGAATGCTCCAGACATCCTCCTTGTCAAAGAGGGAGAGGCAAGAAGAGACAAGCCGAGAAAGTTTTAATGTCTGAGAGGAAGAGAGGAATACCAAACTTCACCGCAATCTACGCCAGCATCTCTCTCTCTCTCTCTCCCTCCCTCCACAAACAACTCCTTACAATTCAAACGGAGCCCCCAGAACAGCTTCCACACACCAGACAATATGACCAAATGTTACTTTTTAAACACAACCCACCAAGCTCCTTCCCTTCCCCCCTAAAAAAACATGCCAGACTGGCTCTATCACGACCAGCAAAGGTTTAAATGACACGGGGTTTTGGCACTAAACTTATAAACTTAACCAAGTTGTGTTAATCAGATTGTTCGATTAGCGATAGCCTCTAAAAGTTACAAACATAACTCACAAAAAAAATCTAGCATTGTTCTGACAAGCAGCTGTTGCTGTGTGATAAATAGAATCGGATTAAATGTTTAAATGCAAACACAGCAGGCGTTTGGCTGCTTACTCCGCATTGAAAGTGTAACTGAGGCGCCACTCGCTTCCCATTCACGATGAGGGATCATTCAGCTTTTTTATCCTCTACGCTCCTGTCATCCCCGTCCCTCACTGACGGGCAGAGGAGGATTCACACAGACCGGGAGGAGGAGGAGGAGGAGGAGGAGGAGGAGGAGGAGGGCGGCGGCATCCTGTTGTCCATCCCCAGGGGTAAACCTATATTGCTCTCATCCTAAGCTTATTTAGACTTCCTGTGTGAGGTCACCGTACAGACATGAGCTCATCGCTGGTGACGGCTTCTGATTTCACACCGACGCACCTGCAGCATTTCGGGAGGCACAGAGATCGTCCTAAAAGCATGCATACATTTTGGATTTGGACTTGCTTCTGTAAACCCACTGACATGCATCATTAGCTAGAAAGGAGGTCAGGACGATTTATCGCGAAAGGATCGAGGAGCAGAGCTGCCCAGACACATCCTTTATCTTGTCGGATAAACAACTGAGAGCACTGAGAGCTGCGCAGACAAGGGTGTAACTGGGGTTTCCTGGAGTCCCATTTTCGTTGTTGCTAATTAGCTGCACACAAGTATTCAGGCCTTTTCCAAAAAGAACAGAAAACTAATTTAGGGTAACAACAGTTAAAGTGAAAGGTTGAATAAGAAATGTATCTGGTTGGCTTTTCAGGAAGTTGGGATTTCTCTCTCGTTCATACTGAATTGACTTGTCACAACAATGGTGCTGAACCCTGAATGTAGATGATGTTGATGCAAAAAAAAAAAGGGAAACTGTATAGCTGCAGTTTGCTTGATAATTTCTATTTTACGAAGCATAGTCAGTTATATTTTTGTCACTGCACAGCCTGAGACGAAAAGCTATATTTTCATTGTGTAAAATATTGCGGCTGTGCCTCTCAAATGAGCTCGCTGCGGTTTATGAAAGATCACTCCTCAAATTCTTTTGACAGCGGGCATGTGGGAAATCAGACTGCGAGCGCTCCCAAATCTCAGCCGATGCTGCCAACCAAAATGTTTGACGTGCCAGAACTACATCTGATCATCTGACAGCCTGATTGCTGAACACTCAAGGAAATGAATCAGAGGTTGTGAACCTTGTAAAACTGCATATCAAACAGCTACGGCTTTGGCCAGATCCTGAAATTAGCCTTGGAGGGAGGCTGATTCTAGTGTGTGCCTGGCAAAAATAAAGATCTGAGTTTGAGATACTTCAGTGCAGGGTCTGTTTCATTATGATTTCTTTTCACAGTCTAAACACAGCTGGCTTCAGTCCATGAGACTGTGACCTGGATGAAGTGGATATAGACCATGGATGGATGAATGAACTATACTCCTGTTTAATACTGAAATATCACAGTGACAAACCTTCCCCCCTCCTCCTCCTGACCAAACGGCCTTTCATTCTTCCGAAAAAGGAGCCTGAGAGGCGGCAGCATATGAGGTGACATCAGCTCTCCATCAGAGGAGGAAGCGATGGGAGGGCAGGCATTAAGATCCAGTTACACAGCGAATAATGTGACTGGGCTAAAAGTCGGAACAATGGGATTGTGGGGATGAGCTCCGGTGAGATCATTCTGACGAGACTCATTCAGCAGGAAGGCCATGAGTCAATGGGCGAGAGCAGTCAGTGAAGGTCACGTGGGCGTGTGGTTGGATGTGTGAATGGAAGTGGCTGCTCGCTTTCAAATGGATGCAATTAAGATAGTTGAAATCAAATTAATCAAAACTGTACATCAGCGTGTTTTATCTCTACGTAACATTGATAAAAATGTTTGAAGACATTGCACTGAAGACAACAAACTAACACATTAAAGGTGTCTTTGGTTCATCATGTTATACACAAGTCCCAGGAATGCCACAACAATTTCTGCATGCTCTGCAGGTTGGAACACAGTTTGGGTGCACAGCTTGATCTGTGCTCGTTGGCTCACAAGTGGCCAACTGTGTGTAAAGTGCCTCTCGAGGGCAAGCTCATTGTCTGGGTGAAAACGATCCGAAATGATTAGGAGCTCTCGGGACAACGCCGTGCTTTCCCCGGGAATCGAGCCGTGTGCCAAGTGCTTTGAAGAAAATACAAGGCTGGGATACACTTAATACCTGGAGTAGGAGTTCGAAATGAAAAGCAGCCAGTGGAAAATTACATGGGAAAACACAAGTCTTGACTTGACAAAGAACGGTACCGGTTAGCAGCTGTGAGGTTCAAACCCACACGCCTGCATGATGCAAAACATATGACCTACCTGATGGAGCTCAATTTATGAGCTGTTTTGTTAATTTGTGAGATGCAAAAGTCTAAGAATGCTGTGCAACATTTTAGAAATCAAAAGGTACATCAAGCATTGACTCTGAATTGTTGTGGTTACATTTTTAAAGCTACGCCATTTATAACACAGCTCCAACACTGTTATTTAGAGGAGAGATCACCAGATGACGGAACATGTTGTTGATGAAACAATCAAAAATAATATTTATAAATCAGTTTAAAAACCAAAGTTTGGTAGGGCATTTTAACACAAAAGTCAATAATGAGAAAATTCAGTTTGCTGCTACTCTCAAAGAAATACTAATACCTCACTAAAAATAGAACAGGTGGAAAGTTTTGACCTTGTGACAGAAATGTGCGTGTATATTCATCTCTTGAGGAAACCAGTTTTTGAGAGAAGACTGGTATTTTTTTGAACATGGATCATATTTTTTGCAACTATCCCCTTAATTCCTGTCCTCACTACTGCATTAAAAAAAAAAAAGCACACGTGTGATGCGAGCTCACCCTGGTACTGCAGAGGGATGTCGATTTTAGGCCCGATTACGTAGTGTCCTTCCTCTAAGCTGTGTGCCGTCACTGTGGTCCACTGCCGGCAGGAGTGCAAGAGCACCACATCCTCCTCCGACAGGCCCTCCACACATTCACCTGCAACACACACACACACACACACACGGGTTAGAGTATGGCAGCCTCAGGGGTCATGGACTTACTGGTTGTTTTATTTAATTTTCTCTGGTCATATAAAGCGGCTTGGCAACGGCAAACTCTAAAACACCCTCACACACATGCACACACAGGCACTCAGGATTCACTGTTCATAATTACCACCATCAGTGACGGTTCACCACCCTTAACCTACTCATCAGTGCCCAGTCTGCAGCTGGCAACCTACTATTACACAGCCCCCATACGCACACACACACACACACACACAGACACACACGCACAAACAGCTCTCCAGCTTTCACAACAGCATTGATTTCTGCTGATAGCACTGAGGTACAATTCAATCACACAAAACACAGCTGTTTCTCTCAAGCCCCGATGCTGAAGCATATGTGTGAATATAAGCACAAGGAATACAAGCAGAAAGGATAAATACGTAACCTGCGGACGGATAATTACCCGCAAAAGATTTCAGTTTCAATGTCAGGGATTAGAGCAAAGTCGTAAATGGAAACACGCTTTTATAGAAGTTCTGCTGTGCTACTTTGTTTCCTTCAAACTGGCATGTCTTCATCATATGCAGGTATAATTATAGTGTTTCCAGCTGAGATGTCAACACTGTGTGGGTCAGACGAAGGACTGAGTCACTCTTCATGTTTTGCTGGAGTTTCATCAGTTAGGACATCATTCATAATGCCGTCTGAAGACTGAGTGAGTTCAGGATTGATGAGGAGCTCCCCACTAGTCAATGACAGAGTAAATTATAAGGGATCAATGATACAATAAGCAGGACAGTGAGACACAGCAGCATGGCAGGATTCCAGCTGAAAAAAAAAATAACTGCAACTAATTGCATCAGAGCAATCAGTGAAACAGTAATTCACAGCATGGACCAACAAACTGCTAAAGTTAGTGTTTTAACAACATTAAGAGATGGGGCTAAGTTTTCAAAGGTTAATCAATGTTGAGATGGGTTTTTTTTAATTAAAGGAGACATTTTAATTATGGATCTGACCCATGTAAACCAGTTTGTTTCAACATAGACAAAATGAGAAATGAAAAGATTATTAGAACTTGGTGCACACTACATGCATTTGTTATAAGTCAACTTTATTTAAGGAACAAAAAAAGTCAATAAGCAGGAATGTTGTTTCTATCTCTGAAAACTAGCATGGAAAAAACATAAGCTTGGGTTATTCAGTAATTTTATTGTATGTACATTACACAGTTGTAACTGTTTATTTTTTCTATCTTGCTTTAAAATGATTTGATTTGATTAATGGTGGTGCTTTAAAAGAAAAGCTGCTACCTTAAAGTCAATGTTTCTAAATCCTGTGGAACCATTTATCCTGTTCAAACAGTTTGGACAATTTTATGAAGAAATCTATTCTTTTTTTTTTTTTCTGTTTTCATATCAAACAGTGCCAGTACTTTCATGTGGAAACCGCAATTTAGCTTATCCTCCTGCTCATTTAACTCCTGTGTCTGGGCAAGTTGTGCTGTGAGACCAACCTGTCTCCACTCTGTCCTTGTGGTCTCACAAATAACTTTTTTGGTTTACATAAATACTGTTGCTGTCTCTAATCGGTTCTGCAAACTACAGTCAAAACATGAAAACCTCTTTTATAATTTCAAATGAAATTTCACAATATTAATTCAGTGGAGGATCACATCAGATCATCCAAGTCTGCCTAATAAAGTGGCCAGTCAGTGTCCCTTTCTGCAGCTTTGTGTACTCGTTACCATGCAATCTCTTAGGCTACTTTGACAGCAAACAATCTGGAAAATTGATATTGCAGCATATCAGGAAAACCCCCGCTATAATGAATGGCATCCTTAGCTCCACACAGACACACTTTTTTTCCCATTCAGATTCACTCTTGTTGTTGTTTGTTGATGTTTCTATGAAAAGGAGGGAAAAAAAACAAGCTGCCTTGGTGTCATGAAGCCCTGTTGTAAATAACTGACTACTGGCTGTGCAAACAAGGAGGCATCTGTGGGGTAACTACAGTGCAGTTAATAAACACCTCCAGGTTTGGGTTTTCTTCGCTCTCTTGTCTTTTAAAAAGACGCGCACAGGCGCTTCGCCAACAGTAAAGGTGCGTAATTTTCCGGGATCGTGACACTGTGATGGGGCGCGCGCTTTTTGTGCGCTGGAAGTTTAGGGAAGGCTTTTTTCCCCCCCTTCTCGTTACCGCTCGTTAGTATTCACCCCGTTCGCCGACAGATTACAGCATTTACATATGAAAAGAATTGAGCAGCACTTCAGCAGCACAACAGATACTTTGTGGCTTTCGGGGGGCCTCGCTGGACTGGAACAACTTTGGCCGTGACACCCGCCGCCGGTTCCCAAAGTACAGAACCCGAAATGTGGTGGAGCCGGAGCGCCGTGCGGGATGAGCGAGGTGTCAGAAACACGCTGGAAAAAAAAGACGCTGAAATGCTCCATCAGACGTATCTGAGACGGAGCGGCGGAGTCGGTGGAAAGTAGAGAGGCTGGAGTTCCAGTTTAGATGCGGCAGTGAAGTCAAAGCAGCAAGATTTAACTAAAACCAGCCCGGATATGGCGCCAGGAGGGTGTCAAAATAAGAGCTCAGCGAGGTCCGCCGAGTAAAAACATCCCAAATGGGCTGTTTTTATACTTTGTCAAGCTATAACCGTAAGAATAAAGTTGTTGCTGATTTATTGTGTCGGATGAGGTGTATTTGCCTGATTTGTATGCAAGCAACATGTAAAGCTTTAATCCAGATTCACTGCACCTGTCAAGGATAAAAGAACTTTGCTGATACTAATGCAAAGCAGAAAACCAGATTTAACTATTAAACTCTAATTTGATGGTGCTAAGATAAGATCTTGAAATTTCTTTCGATTGTTGGAATAAGCAGTACAAGGAATGTCTTCTGAATAGAACTACATATAAGTGCTATTAATGAAATTCATTTTCTTTGGATTGAAAGCGATCTAGATAGTTTTAGAGGTGGACATCTGGTTTAAAAGCATTCCATATATTTAAACGTTTCCTTTGGTTCAGTGCAGATCACTGGAAAATCATAGATTGATTATTAATAAATTTATCAGTTAAAAGTTGGGCAACAATCATAAACTAACCGTCTTTAGTAAAAGTTGAATAAGGGGATTATCACTCCTTAAATTAAAGATTCAGTCTGCTGTGTTTGCATCATCTCCTGCCCCTGACAACCTAAATGTGGTGAGATATTTGGCAAGATTACACTCTTAAAATACACATCCATTCCTGCTGCTCTGGTGTTTTATTTTGAAGCGTCATACAGGAAGCAGTATTTCTCACTAAAAACTCTTTGCTCCACTTTTTTTTTTTCTTTTTAGAATATTTCTACACTTGCTCTCAGAACTCAGAACTCCGCAAAGTTATTCTCATAAATACAGGGTTCAGTGTGGAGTCTAACTTCACGCATGTTCTATTTTTTTCCCCTGACAGTTTAACCGCCTCCATCGCGGCTGCTGTCACGTCTCCCCCCCTCACTGCTCAGACACGGAGAGTTGGCGAACAACACTTGAAGATGAGGAAAAAAAAAAAAAGAAAGTTTGTCGGCCTTGAGTCGGTGCGCGGTGCGGACACCTGGGGGAGGCTCCGTGCGTCTTACCGTGCGCCAGGCGGACCAGGGTGGGCAGACGGAACTTGCTGACCACCGCGTCCAGCGGCAGCGCCAACGGGCTCCAGGTGATCTCCGACAGGCTCGCCGACAGCTTCTCCATCCTCCCGGGGCATCACGGTACCGGGGATAACGGTGATGGTGAGGGCCGACAGGAGGACGCGGGGGGCGGCGGGGTGCGGGAGGGCGACGGCGACGGCGGCGGTATCATGGGAAAGAGTTTCGCCATGTTTGAAATGTAGGAGAGAGAGAGAGAGAGAGAGAGAGAGAGAGAGAGAGAGAGAGAGAGAGAGAGAGAGCTCGGTGCGCAGGAGGGAGGGAGCACGAGTCCTCTCCCGTGCCCCCCCCCCCCCCCCCCCCCCCCCCCCCCCCCCCCGTTTGTCCTCCAACACACATGCATCCAAAATCAAGTTTAACTTTCAACACAGGGTCACTAAGATGAAACAAAACATTTAAATTATGCCCTCTCTGTATGTCACTCAGTACTCAGTTGGCCAAATTTTTTATGTGTGTGTATATATATATATATATATATATATATATATATATATATATATAT